>NW_028145369.1:1693733-2197678 GCF_050948025.1 Trichoderma camerunense
CCCCTCCTCCCCCCCCCCCCCTTCCCAACCCCGCCCCGCCGCCCGGTCGCCCCCGCCCCTCCGGCGCGGCGGCGCCCCGGGGCGGCGGGGGGGGGCGGCAGGAACTAATCTAGGCACCGCGTTGGTCAATCAACAACGCCTCACCTGCATATCGCGTTGTGGCGGCTTCCTTCAAAAAACCTGGGCGATCCGCGACGAATATCCAAGTCAAGAAAGGGGGGTGTGTATGTATGTCGAGGATCATTACACGTATTTGTCAAACAACCATGTCTTACAAGTACCTACATCGTACGAGTTTAGAAATAGAAAGCACCTTTGCAAGGCCAGGGTAACACAAGGGAAGAGAAGAAAAAGCCGACTCGGCACATAAACGCAACACCCCCCAACAAATCTCGCGATATATTTCCCCTACGGTGTAACTTTCTCATCGGGGAATATCTGATTCGCCCACGAAAGTGCCCCCAAGATCTTCTTTCATTTACCCCCGGCAGAAGCAAGATAATGCACACAGCCCTCTTGTGTACCGGATAGTTGCCTCGTATATCTCAGGAGGAAGGAATCCTGGAAGCAAGCAGCCATGGGGGAATGGAGCCGTCAGATGACCAACTGAACGGCATTTGTCCGTTTGTTATCCCCCCCCCCTTAGAGGGACAGCCACATGCATTTCTGCGTTTACTCATTTCCTAAAGTGGCAAAAAAAGGTAAAGGTTTTTTCTGCGTTGCTGCTCGTAGCCGTAATGGTAGCAACATGATTTAGGCTCGACGGGGACATACGCGGAGACTTAATCATTCAAGCCATTTCTCGTGTTACAGACAGGAAAAATACGAAAGTACCTTACATATTGGTATTGAAGAGAGAAGATAGTAAAGTTAAGGATTGTATGTTCTCTTAGTGGTTTGTTGTGCTTTGCTCGAATAGTATTGATGTTCAACGTTGACAGGATAACATCTTGTGTTGCACAGACGAGGTGCTTCTGCTACAGCATACAGCACTAATCATTTACACCATAACAGTATGTACAAGTATTCAGAACACAGGGACAGCTTTGCCAATTAATTATTCTCATTTATGCATTAATAGAAATGAATCCTTCTGCGATATACATCCATCTCTCTCAGCATCAAAGGGTGCTGATACTGTAGCGTTGCCATCAACCCCCTAGTAACCTCCAGCGCCTGGCGGTTGTCGGCTATTAGCAGTCCACCTACAGTGAGAGGGTACAGTACAAGAGGTCCCTGTCCGCACGCCCCTCCCAACCCACAACCACAGCATGGCAGGCTGTTCAATGAAATAAATACACACCATAAATGCAAGTAAAAAATAGAAAAATGAATTACAAATATCGAGAATAGTACACATAAAAACAATGATACTAAACAGCCCTTACACCCTTACCATAAAAAAAGAAGAAGAAAGAAGATACCAACAAACTCCCACACACCTGTACTGTACCCCTCCCCAGACATCAAAAAAGAAGAAGGGGGGAGTGTCTGTACATCCACCTTCCTATCTTCGTATTACCCAGTGCGAACTACTTCCGCAATCGTTGCACACAAATGTACGTACACAAAGAACAAAGGATCCCCCCCATGCTGGGCACATCTTCAATACGGACAAGCGCCGGATTTTGAAAGGAGGGGGGTGGTTACGGATTTTGCAAAATGCAAGGGGGGAGGGGGTGCGAAAGAGAGACAAAGAGGGGAGGGAGGATTTTGCTCTGTTTTCGCCAATACAAGCGCAGCAAGATGAAAACATGAACCCAGAACTTTGCTGCTCGCTACAAATGGATGAAAGCCTTTCTCGGCTTAACGCTGTTTCCAGGGCTCTCTCTTGGCTGGCGGAAGGATTCGTTCCACGCCAAAAGAGAGAGAAGAAAAAAAGGAGATGAGTCAAAATGCCGAACAAACACCGTTATGCACAGGAGATGTGACTTCCTTCTTCTTTTTCTGTATAGAAGCAGGATTCCATTCCATGCAAGGATCAAAAAGATAAATGAACGTCCGGCTTTTCTCCCGCCGTCCGATGCGCTACGGAACAGACATCCATGGTATTAGCCTGGGGGATTTGCGTACCTAGTAGCGTAAGGTAAGGAGGACCTGTAATAATAGCATCAAACTCTTTTGTCGCCTCATGCAGATTGCTATGGGGGGACACAAATACCCAGTCGGTTTCATTCTCTGTTAGCGCAGGGAAATCACAGGGCCTAGATGCGCAGCTTATTTTGTCCTCTGTGAGCGCTTCTCTCAGCCTTCCCTCCAAAGCTAGCATGGGGTATCAAAATTACCCGCTCAGCGCCACTTTTCCCTTAGCGCAGGAAGATCACAGGGATGGAACAATGCACTGCTTATTTTGTCACCTTTCTGGAGATTAGGGAGATTGGGGAGATTGGATGAGGGCATACCTGAGTGACAAAAACAAGTCAAGCTTCCACGGCCGAATGCTACCTCAAAGGCACCAAAAAGGGCACCATCTAGGCACGGCCACATGCCACACAGGCCATGCAAGTTATCGTCAAGGTACCCAGTCAGTTCATCTGCCTGATCTGTCCTCGCACGGGCGGAGGTGGCGCAGATCCGTACAACCACGGATATACAGCCAGTATAGCGTCAGACTCATTCTAATCTCCCCAAACGTCACGGATCCTATTGCATCCGTCCGTTCATTCCAAACCACCTCATCTCAATACTTGTTTGAGTACGGAGTAAGCAGCGTTGCAATGGCTCGTCATTCATTCCTCCGTGACAAGTGACGTCCCCGCCATGTATTTCCCCTTCAGGCGACTTCCGGTTGGCACGTAATCCGCCTCGTTCATTGGCGGCGATGCAGATGAGCATGCGCCAACAACATCGCTTGCGAAGCGGACTATTGCCGAGCTCAAATCGTCGGCTTGCCAGTGACATGCAGGTCGCATATGGACAGGACAGCTGCAGCGCAAATAGGCCGGCTTTGGAAAAACAAATGCTTTGAAATCCAATTCCAATTGCGTTGCGCCTCGGGCTCCGGTTCAGCTTGCCTTCTCACAGTGCTGGCTGCACACAACAGAGTGGATCATCATCATCCAGGCCCGATATTCAACGGCTGTCGCTTTTGGACCGCCTTTTGCTCTGCGCAAATCTCAGCACATCGCACCATTCTCCGCCCAGCCTCGGCACCTCGTTGCTACCCGGGGCCACTCACACCAAAGTCCCCCCAAAACAACTCCCGAACAGCAGCGGCACAGTCGGGGCAGGCTGCAGATGCCATGCCACTGCAACCTGTTCCTGTCTGCCCTCTTTTACCTTTTCTTCCGAGGGCCCTGTACTGTAGCCATGGCCCCGTAGCATTCGCTCGCCTGCGTTCATCCGATATTTGCCACTTTGATACATTTGCCTGGACCTGCTTCTAGGGCAATTGCTCCGCATTGTACGAGTAAACGGCAGAAAGCATGGATGATGCGTTGCCGGCACTTTCGCGTCTGTCGCACGTTCCACCAAACTTTGTCATGCGGCAGGCCGCTCGCCATCTTCAGCCTTCGGCACGGGCTCTGTGCCATATTCGAGAGGTGCCTGCTTGTCACGTAACACATGGTACACGCATGCTTGCATCATCCTGCGAGTGTGTAGGTGGATAAACTGGCCTGACTCTTTCGCTGACCTCGCAATCCCTGCGATTCTGTATACGAGGACGCCCATTAGCAGATTATGATATTTTCTTCATGGACATGGACCTCGTCGAATAGAACTGCTCCGTCAATGCTTGTACGCTGCATTCGCAGTCCCCGCCCATATGTACTCTTGCATGTCGCTGTGCTTGTACTCGTACGCGGCCACAAATGGACAAATTGGACAGGTGGACAAATTGACAAATTAGTCTTGCCGACCAGTGTTGCGTAGGACCATCTTTGGTTGATGGAGCGCCGCTTAGGGCCATGTTCGGCCTTTTGGAGCGCTACTCCGTCCAGGATGCCACGGGCTCCGCATTGTGACCCCGTAGATCGACCGGCCGGGGCGCGCCGTTAACAGGAGCAAAACGCACGGCCGCCAGCCGAAGTGCCCATTTTGCCCTCCGAAAGTCATGCCGCCATGCTCTCACACCAAACCTTGATTTCTTCTGCTGTCTCGAGGGAAAATGAAGCCCAGAGAGTCAAGGGGGGAGGGAAAATGAGAAGCGAGGGAGAAGGGCAACCCCCTTGCACCCAGTCATTCACGTCCTCCAATCGTTCTCTCTTGTTTTTGCTTCTTCATGGGAGGCGTGGACCCCAAATTGCGAATCCACTTTCCACCGCGTCATTTTCCAGACTGTCGGGACGGAGGGGCGGTGGACAAGGCATGGGTGTTCCGTACAGTGCGGGTGCCGTCATCCGCGAAACCCGCCCGAAAATGCAGGCAAAAAAGGCAGACAAGAAGGAAGAATGCCAGCAGGAAAGGTGACAAGGCCATCGGAGTGGAAATGCGCGGAAATGCGCATCGAGGACACTTGCTCGTGCAAGTAGCACTGCAGCGTCCGAGTCCATTGTCTTTCGGCGGTTAAAGGTCTACGGGACCCGTTGGCAGATCGACCTGTTGTCCTAGCGAGCGGCATCGATGACTCGGAATCGCAGCTCCGCCGTGACAGTGTGGGCACATCTGGCACCATATCTCTCTGTAGCTTCGTGCCATGTGCCCAGCCGTCAGTGCCAGGAGTGACCAGGTCTCTCGTAACATGACAAATGAATAGCAGAAGGATTGCGAATAGTAAATCCAAGAACCGGGGCCGGCCGTCTTTGACGCCCCAGATTCCGGGTTTGAGCAGAGCAATTGTGCTTCCTCCGCTTAGCGCATCTGAACAGACCATCCATGCTTCTCAAGCCCGGACTCAGCCCCAGCTGTTCCTGAGCTCGCTGCCCCCGGACAACGCCCAGGGACTGCCACTGCTGAACCTGGAAGTCTACAGCGATCGTAGCAGGTCCAGTTCCTAAGCGATGCGATTCCAGGCCATCCATGTGCTGACCACCCTCGTGGCAAATCATCTTGCATTTCGCATTGACATGTCGTGATGAGCTGAACCAGGACAGCGCGCGGAGGCCGGAATCGCTGTGCCTGGGGTATCTTTTTGTTTTGCTCCGCCCGGTTGCTATATCCGGACTACTACGCAAGTAGGATCACGTCTCTGGCAGGACTTTCTATTCACCTGCTGGCGCCATTTCACCCGAAGAGGAAAAGGAGGAAGAGACGCACAACGTACCACCATTCAGTTCAGCACATCAACCTGACGCAGAAACGGCACAATCCAAGTTTGGGGCGAGAGCGCGCCATTGCCAATGGAGTCGAGGATGAAGAAAAAGCAGCAAGGTACAGTAGCATGGAGCACAAGCACAGTGGGCGATGCGAGCAGGCCAAGGGGAACCACGGATGTACGAGAGAGAGTGCCGCGGCCTGAAAGAATCAACGGACTCGTAAATCTCGTACTGTGCAAACGGGGGAGGCAGGCGGCATGGCTTGTGTTTGGCTGGGCGCTGGGCAGGCGCATGTGCACCTCTGCATGTGCAAAGTACCTGATACAGTGTGCAAAAGCGGAGCCACAGGCGGATGGGGAACTGTGCAGCTGAAAGGCGGCCAGCCGAACCAGCAGCGAGCCACTCCAACTAGGCGAATAAAAGGCCAAAGACGCTGAGACAAATCAAGACGCCTCAGCAGCAGGGAAAGGCAAACAAACCTTCAGCTCGATCTCAGCCGCAGAGAAAAAAGCAAAGAGAAGCAAAGAGCCGCATCTCCCTTGCACCTTTTTTTCCTTCTTCCTGGTTTGGCTTCTGCTGCCTCCCATCCCTTGCCGTCACCCCATCCCTCGTACTGTGTGCAGTACCAGTTACAACAATATGCGGCAGCGACATCGTCTTCTCACCTCCCCCTCGTCGTCCTTTTGCCCCCTTCCAGGGTTCGTGATGCAGCCTCTTCTGCGTCAGGCAAGGCGCGAACCCGACAGTTGGGAACTGGTGGTGTGGTCTCGTCGCGAATTGGCTGGCCAGCCCGCAGCTGCATGCCTGCCTGCCTGACGGTGTCCGCTCGGCGCCTCTTGGAAGCTCTGAATGGACGAGATGCCTTGCCCATCTCACCTAGCCCTGCAAGTTCGACATGCTGCAACCTGGTCGGCCCCCTCCCTCCCTTGCGTTTTTCCTCTCTTTGCTCGCTTTTCTCTGCTGTTTGGAGGGCGTGGCTCGCACAGAGGGAAAAAAAGGACAACAAAAGGGCCTGGTGACGGTGGCGCTGCGGGAACAACAGGCCATTTCGTCCGTCGTCTTCTCGAATGTGAATGGCCGGGGTTCAGGAAGAGCCGCGTCGTTGTGTTGCAGGAGGGGTGATGACGGGCGAGAGATAAGGTATTACGCCGGGTTCCCACGGGTTCCCGTTGTCAATGTACAGTGCAGATCATACAGTGCACAACAACACCTGCACTGACCAGGCACTCGTCTTGCTCGGGCTTCGTCCTCCGCCGTTTCAAGGTGCTGAAGGACGGCCACGTAGGAGCATCCCCGCTGGCTAGCAGTCTTCCATGTTGTCATCTGCAGCGACAATGCCACACCCGCATGCGGCCCACAAGTTCGCCTTGAACACGTTGGACGCGCTTCCTTCAACACGTCCTCCATACAAGTACAGGTAGCACAAGGTAAAGGTACTCGTACAGGTCAATGCGGTAAGCCATCGACTGATTCTACCTAGTAGTACCTGCCTAGTACTCAGCCGCTCTCTATCGCCGATTGCGTTAACACCGACACCACCCGCAGTCAGGTATCTTGCAAAATTCATCTCACATGTGCTCAAATCAATAGGTACTGTAGTCTTTTTATGGTGGTATTGAAGCTTTAGAGTTGTATTGATTAATCATATCTATACAATTGTTTACTATGTCCATGGTCCCAGTGCCTGTGAGCAAGGCAACATAAAGTCAGTGAGCCAACATGATGCATCCAGGCATATCGTGAGATTGTATCCATCTTGAGCCATCCCAAATTTTTTCCCCAATTCCCCGGTTGTTCGACCGTCAATGAGAGCAAGGAAAAGTAGAAAAGACAGAAATAGAAAAGGGACAAGGTGAGAAGATTAAAGGTTACAGACGAAGAGTAGAAAACAAGAGGAAACCAGAAAAATGTACACGAGGACAACAGAAATCTGAAAAGTAACATGTGGGTAATCCAGAGGGAGTGTTGATTCTTCGTCGAGAAGATTGAAGCATTCTAAGCAATGAAACAAAACAAAAGAAACGTATGGAGCATTCCCATGCCAACCCTCCAGCCAAGCCTTCCTTCCATCCATCCATCCATCCAATGCATGCGCTGTTCTACACCGCGGACATTATAGTACCATCTCCCATGTAAGTCATACAAGAGCCCCCTTCAAGGTGCCTTTGGGGCTGGATGGTACACTGGCACTGGTCGGATCCCCATGGGGTGGCCGTTTGTGTTGCTGTGCACCCGCGCCATGTGCTCTGTGTCTGGCTCAATCTTCATGGGAGCCCGGTTCTCCCACAGGTTTGTTGAATCCATCATTTCGCCGTTTACAGAGGACATGTCTTCATCCCAGCGATCTTGTCGTCCGTATACTTGATTAATCACGTCGTCCTCGTTGTGGGGCGTCTGGGAAATTCGCAGCATGTCGTCGCTCACAGGAACGTCACCACCCGGTTCTCCTCGGCCAGTTGACCGTTTCTTGACAATGGTTTTGCGGCGGCGACGGATGCAATCGTCAAGGCCATCAATGTACATGGCCTCTTCCCACTTCAGCTCGTTGACAATCTTAATCTCAATGTCGCTCGCGCTCAGCAGCATGTTCCGGGAGCCACCCATCTCAAGGAAGCGTTCAAGGATGATTTGATATCTCTCCTTTTCGACCCTCTTGAAAGCGGCTTGCAGTATTCTCAACTATTTGATGAAACGCAGTAGTTAGCATTGCCTACGTTTTCAAAGGCGATGGCGTGGTGGAGTTGTACTTACATCTTCGGGAAGCCAATCATAGAACTTGGACCGACCGCGTTTGAATTTCATTTGGAGCATTTCTTTGCCGTGCTTCTTGTTGAACTTTTTCTCAAAGTCGGCCTGGATACTGTCCCACATGTCCTGTCCCCTCTGGGAGCGATGCCTCCACCTTGACTCGAAGATGCAGCGCTCCTCTTCGGGGCACCCCTTTTTGATGGGAGGAGGGATTTCTTGGCCATAGCAGTTCTTGTGCTCATCGCTAGGATCAGCCTGGCTGCGAAGCGAACCGCCGCCCCTCTTGGACGACCTCGACTTCTTATTCACTCGTGTGCTGCCCTGGGTTGCAGAGCGTCGACGAGGAGAGCCGCTGGAGGAGCGTCGAACGGTGTCGGCACGACTGGTGTAGCTGCGGTCATCTGTGCTGGCCCGTCGGACGTTGTAAGAGTGTGATGGGTGAGACTGCACGAGCAGAGATGATGGGTGGGAGACGTCACGGGGGTGCGATTCCACGGGCAGATGACGAGGTTCACGTATCATCATGGAGTTTTGGTTGCCCATCTCCATGGGAACGAAGTATGAGGGCGGTCCCTGGTTGTGCATTGACTGCGTATCCGGGCCTTCAGACACGCTGAAGGACCCGTAGTAGGGCTCTGTTGGCGGGTTGGGCGTGCGGCGATCTTCAGTAGGTATGTAGTAGTCCGATGGCACCGGCACCTGGCTATTCATGGGCGAGCCATTCGGCGCGTTTTGGTTGTGCATGTCGAACTGGTTGTTCCACGGCTGGTGATACATCTTGGAGCTTCCAGGCGGGGTTGGCACTTGGGTATAAGGGGTGCTCGGAGGAGGAGGATACTGCGGTGCCAATTTGCGGATCTGGTGCAGTGGGGGAGAGCTTGTCGTGGAGATGGGAGTGAGAAGGCTAGAGTCGCACGGGGCAGGGATGTTGAAGGAGGAAACCTGCGAAAACGGACGATTGGTAAGCTTACAACCCTGGCCGGAGCTGTGAGGGGAGAGCAGACGGAGAAACAGCACGGCAAAGGATCAGGCATTGATCTCTTTTGGGAGGTTTGCTGTGTGAAAAGGGAAAAGGCGTGCAAGACTCACTGCTGAGAAAGGGGCCACTTCTGGATAGGCTGAAGTGCCTGCAGGCGCGATGGATCTGGCTTCAGACAGGCCGTGGGATCCTGCCAGGTCACCTGTGTGTGGTAAACCTGCAGGAATATACTGTTGTTGCTCTACCATGTTCATGCAAGCGGCACGTTGGATAGGAATCCTTGGGCGTTTAAAAAAACACAGCCAAGGTCTCTCTTTGGTTGGGTAGCGGCAGCAATGCAGCTGCAGAGCTTATCCAAAGTCAATTCTTCGCGATGGCGCAAAAGTCAATGACTGATGGTAGACGATACCTGTACCTTGAACGGTATGCCAGGTGGGGGGTAAAGAAGGTTAATTGAGAAGTAAAATGGGGAAATGAAAGGATATGCGACTTGTAAGAAGAAACAAGTTGTCGCTTCAAGTCCGTAGAGCGGCACGTTTATGTATTTGAGAAAGGGCGATTGGAGGTGAAGGAGGGGTGGGCAGTTTTGGAAGAGCAATAATGAGCCGCCAAAGATTTGAGGAATTCTGCCTACCGTGGCCGCGGCCGTGGTTGGTCAAAGGTATAACGATAAAGTTGGAGATGATCTAGCTGGGGAAGCCAGGACAGGTGCAGAAACGGCAGATGAAGAAGAGAGCCTTGTGAGGAAGTCGGAGACAGGAAGAGATGGCAAGACTCTTTGTATAAATGGAGGCTCAGATCAAGAGCCGGGTGAGCTCTCCAAGGTTGCAGGGCCGTGAGTCGACAAGCACGGGAATCAGTACAAGTACATACGAGCCGTGGCCTAGTGCGTGCTACCTGGCGCAGGGATCAAGCGTCAGATCCTAGTTGACCAGGGGGTTCGGGGAGTGTGGTTAGAGTCGTATGGCTTGAGCCAGGGTCCCCGGTCGATACGGACAGGGCTGGCAGTGGTTAATGTACATACAGTGGGAGACACTGTTGTGCATGAGATAGCCGCCGAGGCGTGCGGAACTGGAGATGGGGGCATGTCGCTCTAGGGCATGTTGGAGAAACGGTAGGGGCGTGCGCGGACGTTCTCCAGGAGACTCCGAGTGCCTCTGCATCGAGTGCGACGAGTGTAAAATCAAGCGTATACGGTGGACACATGACAATAGCAACGTAATAGCAGCCAAATCCGAGGAGATGAAGGCAGAGAACAATCAATAGCAGCGGCGGGGACACTAGACAGTCATCAATTCGCCATCTCCCGGGCTGGCGATCAGTGAGCACGGGCAATTGAGAGTGATTGCCAATATGCCCCAATATCAGACCTAATTTGCTGTCTCTGGTTGCATCATGGCCGCGGGTCACAGTGCTTGGATGACGGAAGCCTGCGTGTCTGGCACAGCAAAACTTACCCAAGACGAAAGGGGGCCGTGAGGGGTAATGCCCAGATGATACTGTAGAGATAGATCTACCTAGGCAGGCAGATGCTCGTGCGCAAGGTACCTTGAGCAGCTGAGACGAGGAAAAAGCAATTCAAGGTGCCACTGACGTATCCGGCAAGTTGCCCTCAAATCCCAAAACACCCAGTCGAGATGTAATCCCAACAGCTCGAGAGGCGTTCGCATCCAAATGGTTCCAGTAGAAGCTGGCTCGTATCCTGCCTCTGAGAACAGGCTCATCAGCACTCGACCGCATCACGAATACGTGTAGAGGCTAGCTAGATGAGGTGTCATCAGGCACGCCAAAGTAACGGCGAGAGGTGATAGCCGCGTCTTTCCCCAAGTTAGGACCCCGATGCAGCCGGCGGGAAAGCAAAAGATCAACTTAATCTCTCCGAAATCTTGGCAGGACTGAAAGAGGCGGCAAAGAAGATTCTAAATGACGCCGGGGGAGAATCGTATCCAAGGCAGAGGCAGCCGCCACGAGCGTCAAGCTGGAGGCAGATTTTGCTGGTGAGGGTGCGGAGGCTCTTCGTGGGCTGGCAGATCACGCCCCGGCATAGGGCACAAGGCCAGCGCATCACATCAGAGGCAGAGACAGAGCAAAGAGAGACACATCGATTGCCGAGATCGTACTAGCGACCACTCTGTTAGCATGAATGTGACAGATGGAGAGAAAATGAGGGAGCCTCAATAGCTTGGAGTGGCAGAGATCAGGCTCCGCTTGGGGGTGGAGAATTGGAAATCAGAATTCAGGCGAGTTTAGGGCTGTTTCGTTTTGGCTGAAGTGTCTTCCTCAACAGGACTAGCGCTCTTTCTCTCGAAAATGGACGCAATGGTTCAAGGGTCTCTGGTCTCAGGCCTCGGTACTTTCGCACACTCCTGCCTTCCAATGGTGGTCAAGGTAGTAGTATCTGTACACCTGGGGTACTCTGGCTTCAGTCAATGGCATTCGCGAGTAGAAGTATTCGCCAGTACCTCGTATGCTGGTCGTTCATTCCACAGCTCATCCTAACCGCAGGAGCGCACCTGTCTGTATTTCCTACGAACCCGGTACCTTGCCTTGCTCCGGACTCCGCTTCAATATTGCGACAACCGGGGAAAAGAAAGTCAGGGTACAGTGGTACCTTACTGCTGTGCGAGTCCTCGTACGTGTGCATGTACCTTAGTGTCTCCTGCCTGTGCTGCAGGCAGTAAAGTGCAAATCTCCTCCAGTCTGCCTTGACCAGAGACCACTTCAGCACTGCCATGAACGTTCATCCACAGTGCGGCCCAAACTGCGACCCATTTGCTTCCATGGAATCGATACTGACGACCTACGACAAATTCCTTATCCTAGGACTGTACGAATAGCATACGAGTACGCTCTGATACAGCGCCTGCTGCGCGCAAACCATCTGCGACGATGCTTGCTAGTGGTCCGTCAGAATACGTGGCACTAGAGCGCAAGATCCATCCGACAATGGAAGCCATGGTGTCACGCCAGGGCTAGCTTTCGATTGTGTCCTGTGCCCTTTGATATTTCCTAAGCTAGCATCTGATTCACAGTGCCGCTAGCGCTCATGTTCCATCTCAGCGACAAAGTCTCAAAAGCCTCTGCTCCACGTTCAGTGAGCTAGCATCCATGGCTAGACAGTCTAGACGAATACCCTCGACAGCATCTCTGTACAATGTTCCCGCTATCGACTTACAAGACAGACGATCATGGAAGCCAGCGAATACCCGTCACGAACGACAGCCGCGTATCTTCGGAAGGCGGCGGCATTTGCCTAGTTCATGGCAACCTAGGTACTCGTATCTGATCTACCGCCTACGATTATCGTGCGTGCGGCTGTTTATGCTTCTTCCCCGCCTAGCTCCGATCAGTGGGTTTGCCCAGTCACAAACTGTGAAATGACGAGAGTCACCAATATCTATCGAGATGGATACCCCTGAAAGGGGCACGACGACATCAAAGTGCTGATCAAATAAGCTGTCCAGTGTCCATCAGGTGGATTGTGACTGGTAGTCAAGGGAATGCTAAGTCTGTCGCTCGCTCATCCACTTGGCATTCAATCAACTGCATCACACCATTCAATGGCCTGCTAGTCTAGGCCATTGTGTATTTTCAATAGGTGCCAAGGCTAATTAGCGCAGTGGAAGCTTGCCACGACACGCTCCGTGCTCAGGCGCACGGCTTCACACAATCTACTCTTGACGCCTCTAGCGCAGCACTGTTCCTCAATCAAATCTCATAACAGACGTCGGCCGTTCTTCAACACCAGCGGCATGACCGAGCTGCTGCTGCTGCTGCTGTTTTTGTTGTTTGCCTTTGCCTCTTTTGCCTTTTTTTTCAATGCTTGGCTTATGAGAACTACAATAACATTCCTTTGTCTCTCATCTAGATCATGTTTCAGACATGGCTGCTTGCTGAGATGCTAGCGTTCAGCTCCTTACTTGGTTCACTTGGTGAGATATTCAAGTCCCACTTAGGACAGTGCGGCGTTCATGTTTAAATCGCCCTATGAAAACGCTAAGCCTGTCAATCATTGACCGAGTCAAGCGAAAGGCCTAAGCGCAAGGGGCATGACAAACAGACAAGACTCGGTGCTCGAGAGGAAGGAGTCTCTCGGATAGGTACGAGTGCTCATTGAGGCCCACCCTTACATATTACTCGAGATTTCAAAGGTCGCACCTGTTCTGTCCGATACCCCCGTCCAGAGTGGTATCAACGCGGCGGCCATGCCTCAATTTCCACGCTGTCGGGACCGGACCGTACCATTCTCAAACCTCGCGGCGGCGGAGTAATGGACTTTTGGTTCTAGGCCACGACAAGGCAGCCCGTATGGGGAACTATACGGACGTCGTCCGAGAAGCAACGGTGCTCTTTGTGGCAGTGACCGAGGAAGATGCCTGACCTTGGGATATGCAGTTCCGTGGCCATGCATACAGACACAAAACGGTGGCGGTTGGCCTGCCTCTCCTTGCTTCCGCTGTAGAGCTCACCAACAGGAGGCATGGCTCTCATGGCTCATGGCAACTCATGGCACTCATGGCACTGCCGACGCGATCGTTCCAACGCTCGAAACCTCTCCCGTTAGCCAAGGCTGTTTCTGGCTCCGGCTGCGCGCACAGCTCAGCACTTCCAGAATGGTCGCACCGCAAGTCCAATTACGGCACATCACTAAATGTGGAGTGCCAACATGGGGAGTCGGAGAGATGACCGCCCACTGACGACAGTGTTGGGCGGTGGCGCCACACCGTCTCCCATGCCCTTATCTGCACGCATTTGAGTGGTGGCAGTACGACGGAGGGGAAACCTGAAGTGGGATGAACGAATCACTTGCCCAACCAAGGCCGTCAATAGGGAGAAAGAAGCCGAGACTGATGGGCCAGCCCATGATCCGACTTGGAGACCGGGTAAGGGGGGAGGGCAATCTGGCCGAAAGGCAGCACTTTTTTTTCTCTCAGTCGCACTGCTGGCTCAGGCGGACGAAACAAGAGAGTTCGGCCCCGCGTCTGACCACTCATCTGATGGCGCAGCGCTCCACTGCGCTACTGCGTACTAAGATAGTGCGATCCGAGCCGTCGGGACGCGCTAGTAAGGATGTATTCGACTCGCATTGGACGACAGTGACGCACGCCCCCTCCACTGGGCCAGGTATCCCTGCGACTGCCCGCACAGCCCCTGCCCGGCCAATGGGCGACCGCTCCGGACTCGTACGCTAGTCCTGAAGCGGAATACATACGCGCGCGTCTACCCGCTGTGAAAGGGCCTGCCATTGGGTACCGACAGCGCCATAAGCGAGCCTGTGCTGTAACTACAGACTTCCCTCCTGCACGGCCAACACACAACCATCCATCACAAGAGAAAATTGTGTTGGCCAAGAGACAGATTAGTATCAGGATGCCTGCTTTCTGTGCACCACCGCCGTCGGGGGCTCTCGGTGCCGCATTGAGCGCTGGGCTGCTACTTTGCCTGCTGCGATGACTATCTTAGTCTCGGGCCATTTGGTGTTTCTCCGGGGTATGTCGTACTTCTGTCACGCGAATACTTGTAATTTGTCTCTCTTACGACATTGACTGCACTGTTGTTTGATCTGCGGCCTAAAGAAGCGGCCTTGTCCCGCCTTGCCGCAGTCTGGGACCTCTGCCAAACTCAAACCCATCAAGGCAGCCTTGAGTTGAGCCATCCCACAGCCTTGCTTGGTGTCGTTTGAGAAATGCCACTGCCCGCATTCTATTCGCCAACCTGCGCAAATAAACACCAGCAGGGCATTTTGGTTGCTACCAATGGCCTTTCCCCTGGCCTTTCTCCTGACCTCTCCTTGTCCCTGTTTGCGTGATTTGCACGCTGTGCTGTTGGTCGCTGTAGGTCAGAGGCATGGAACGTTGTGTCTCGGCCAACAAGTATCTGCACCACCAGATGTATCTCACCTTCGCGCCGCTTTCTTCCTTGCGCACAAATTTCCCGCTTTTTCTACACCTCTCGCTTTATCGCCGTTTGCGGACATCTGGGCGAGCTTCATATTCCTAGCTGTCATCGTTCATCAGGTGGCCCCTAACCGGCGGCTATTACGATGGCGGATCCTCACGTTTGCTGATCATTGTTCTTGTTCACATCTAAGCGCCGACTTTGCAGCCATTTCTGCAGTGGCTCTGCCCCATTTCTGTTATATTTCAAAGATCCCACCGCAGCGCACACCTCTAGCCGCGTCAACAAGTCGTCTCATTAGCCGCGAGGCGACCAACGATCGAATGATACGCCAAAGAACAGAAGCCGGCGTGCCTTCAACTTGCTAGCTCTGTGTGACCTTGCAATCCATCTGGATGCTTCTTCAGTGTATGCAAACTGGGCGCTACCGGATTGTTGGGCCTTGTTTCGGCTGGCTCTTCTCGCCCTTTGTCCCGTGCTTCTCCACTCACACACTCGTCTTCAATCTCCCTTGCCCATTCTTTTCTGAGTCTGCGTCTCAAGTGGCCTGGCAGCTTGCTGGCTCTTGATCGTTGGCGAACCATGATTGAGAAATCAAACAATATGCGTCCACGATGTCCGCCGCAAGGCGTTAAAGCATGAGATAGCCGACATCTACTCGTCGATTATGTGTCTCTTCAACGACTTGAGGAGATTCTACCGCGTAATCAAGTCTCATTTGATTGCACTATCGGATCATGTACCTTGACTACGTCACTTCTCCTCTTTCCCCTGCAGTGGACCATCTGCAAGCCGCCCCTTTCACTATTCAAACGCTCCTTCGCGATCGACCAGCATGGCCATCCTTGATCTTCCTGAGTGATAGCTAGGCACAGGACCAATATCCATCAACGCTTCGCTCTGCAAGATACCGTACGCCATCCGCTTTGGACCAATCCCAATCCCCCCTTTGCTCCGCATTCCAGAAGTCGCTCACGTCTGGTAAATCCAGCTACACGTATACCTACCTATTGAAGAATTACACTGTTTATGCGAACTAGATTTCAAGATTCTTGACCAGAGTATTCGGTTACGAGCTCATGGCCTAAGTAGCTTTCCCTACGAACTCTATGGTGAGACGAGTCACACCGTTAGCTAAATGTTAGCTTCTACTCAGATGAGGAGTCAGAGCGCTGACCACTTGTCTTGCCACGCTAGAGCCTTTCTCCCCGGGATAACACGGCCCAGGCATGTTGAGAATTGCCACACAACCGCTGGATCTGGCGGATCCGCTCTATGCCTTGACAGAGTGTCGAACGGAAGGCAACGATCAGACTCAGGAACAAAGATGATCGATCCCGAGTTCAAAGTCCCAGCCCCTGCGGGTCCCCTTCCATCCACAGTCTGGTGATGCCTGGATAAACGGAGGTCGGCCGAATGAAGGTACCACTGCTTTCTTCTTCTATTGGTTCTCTTATGTTACTCATGCTTGCAACGGCCATGCGCATGCAGACATAGGCAAATGGGATGATGCCAGATACAAGGCTCTTGACTACTCTTTTACGATATCTAAACTTCATCTGACCGCTAAGAACTCCGCAGAGTCTTGCCCATCTGTACCGAACAGAACAGGGATATAAGGGCTCTGGTACTTTTGTTACTCCGATCAACGGTCGATGCTTGACATGTGGACTAGGAGGATGAACTCGAAGAAGCAACTCCCCCTCCCCCTGGATAGTTTCTATCGTGCCCCATCCCGACCCCATCCCGACCCCATCCGTGATCCCTTCCTGTTGACCCTCATTTATACCGTCTTTGCTCGCTCTGCGCCCTATCCCTGGTTGCAAATCTGCTACAGGGCTGCCTTCTGGGGGGTGCCCTTCTTGCTTCTCGCGGAGCTCACGGGCCAAGGCCGCACCGTTGCTGCCCACTTGGCGCCAACCTCCACAGCCCGCGGTGTAATTCACGGCTCGGCATTGCCCATTGTGCCGCCGAGTTTGCCTCAGGGCCAGCCCTTTTCATGCAAGCGTATGAGATGATTACGAGCAACATTCGACCCAGCCAGCCAATAGCACTCCAAGAAACACACTACTCCATCCATCTTGACTCGAGCCCTCCCCTTCCACGGATGGACGGGTGGAAGCTCATCCATGCCTATTATGCTTTCAAAGCAATGGAGCAAATCACAGATGATCATCTTTGGCCGTGACAAACGCCGGCTCCAGGAGCGGATGTCTAGCCTAAAGCCCGATTGCACATCACCCGCACGCCTTAGCTTCTTTCGAGAGGCGCCATACTCTTTTCCTGATGATCTCGGGGGAGGTCACCAAAGCCGAGAACAGCGCTCGTGCCTATCACATGGGTACCTCGTCTTCTCGATGGCGACCATTGGACGCTCACACCCACACACTCTACAAGCAATCCAAGGCAAGACTAAAACAGGAGGCATGGTCATAGCAATCAATCAAACCAGTCAATTGCCGGCCATCTACACCTCCGTGCATTGTATGTGAATCTAGAGGAGGGGGGTCAGGAGAAAAGAGGGCGTTCGAGAGCTTTTGCATTCTTCATGAGGCTTGCAGTCTAATCCCAGCAAGGAAGTGCCAAGCGAGAAGAAGTGCTCTCCATGTCAAGGAGCACCAAGTGTACAGTGCTTCTTTAGAGTCTATCGACTATTGCGGATAATTTCCCAGTCCCCCATCATGTGTACTGCCTAAATTTGCTCTGCCGTGCGCAGAAGGGCCGTTTTCTTCTCGTTTCCGTTGACAAAATAGTCTGCGAATGCTTGTCACTGCTCTCCGTCTGGGGATATTCCCACAAAAGGTCGTCAACTGGTTTCATCATACGAGTAGGTAGTCGCCTACTCCCCTAAGTCGACGAAAGGGGCGAAGTGCTTGGAGCTTAAGTGACATCGATGACGGTCCAGAGCCAGTAAGTAGTCGCCTGTCCCCAGGGAAATCAGAGTTCAGAACATACTGCGAGCAGGACGCTTACTTCTACAATTATCTAGGACGAAAATCCGTCCGTTGCTTTCCATCATCGACGATTCTGAGCCAAAGGAATATCCACGGCTCCGCATATGAAGAATCAAGAATCTCAAATTCATGATGGCCATCGCATTACCTTCTTAGCCTCTCTCTCATAGATTTCATACCAACAATATTATAGGCGCAAACTCCATAAAGTCTGGCCACGGGTGCGGCCGGGACACCACACCAAATGCTGTCAATTCGCGTAGATCTCCACGCCTCTAGACGGATCGCGCTCAACGAAGTCTACCTACAGTTTGATTAAACGGCGGCGACTTCTTGCCTCTCAAAAGTCTCCGCAGGATCGGGCCAAGGTGAACCGTACAGCTCTCGTGGTTCGTGTTGGTTCCCTCCCGGATCGCCTAGGCTATTCCTTCTTTCTTGCTCTTTCTTTTCTTTTTCTTACTTTCGCCCTGTCCTGACAGGAATGGAGTCAGGGTCCCATTTTGCTGTTGGTCGACCAACATAGACTTTTCCTCGATCGTTCTTAGACTTGAGAAACACCAACACCCCCTCCGTCTCCCCACTTGGGTAAATCAAGCTCGCCTTCGCCTTCGTGGTCAATACCAAAGAGTGGCCAAGGCTTTTTCCTTAGCTTGTTTACAGAGAAAGATGTACTCCGTATGAGATTGGGAAAAGATAACTCGGAGGAGACATCTAGCAGGGTTCTTTTTAGACTGAGGGGGGTGTGCAGTCTTGGGCCACGGCTTGTCAACGAGGCGACTAGAGAGCCGGTAGGCATCGTTCGATGACGGTATTGGATCAAATGGCAAATTTGCTCTTCGCCCCGGTCTCGGATATTGGAGTGATGTGCTGGTTAGTGTTGATTCGAGCCATGGCGGATGAGCAAATTGTGGCCCCGAATCGTCATTCAGCTCGAGCGTGATTGACTGGAAATCTGCGCCTCAACCAAGGCAGAATTTGATCTGAGATGGAGGAGAAGAGAATTGCGAGATGCGTCATTCTTTATACGTTGACTGTCTTTTCAAACAGATGTCGTTATATGCGGTCTCTTTTTGGGCCGCTTTTTGTGGCCTCGGCCCGGCCATTTCGGGTGGCCAAGCGCGACGACACGCCACGGCACAGCCAGCATATAAGAGGATCCTCGTGAGACTTGCGCTGTTGTGGATGAAGCGAACAGGCGGCAACTAGGCACAACGGCATCTGGGCAGTATGGGAGATGCCTTTGTGTTGGCGGCTTCATCCGCTTCTTCCCGCCATCGTCGTGTTGGCAAGAGGACTAACACAGCCAGACTCAACACTGCCCGGCAAGAAGAGAGAGATAGAGAGAGAGGCAAAAAAACGGGTTACGAACGTGCATTACGCTACGGTGAAACGATCGGGACCTGCGACCAACATGCATCCATAGCTTTCTTTACTTTTCACCTGGGGGGAAGGTCAAGATAACCCGCATTAGGACGGGTGATGGCGGGTAAATGCAATATTGAACGACGACATGGACCTGCTGTTGGACCAGGAGATCGATTTCACAGGCACGAGCTTCTATCTCAAGAGTGGCTTCCGGCTTTTTACGACTTTGACCTGGTTGTAGGATTCACAACTCGATCCAAGCGAGGTGACAGGGCAAAATGGAAGAGAACTAAGGCCGGCTGTCTACAAATCCGTACACAGGCGAGGGGTTCTTTTTTTCTTTTTTTGTCGACTTTTCCTTCTTTCCCCCTTTTTTGGGAGGCCGGGGCTGACCAACAGCAGAAGAGAATCTCGTTTAACACCCTTGAAGGGGGAGGATGGAGGATCAGGATCCGTGTTTTTGCTGCTCCTGTCCGCTTCTCCCCGTTGGAATGGCTGTGGCTGGCTGTCAATTACAGTTGCTGGAAATAGTGTGTGAGATTTCAAAGGAGCGGTGTTTCTGCTGTGCCTTGCTTTGTTACTGGGTCGTTCGTAAAGAGTCTGAGATCTTTTATTTCGAGATGACTGAGACAATAATTAGGCTGCTTGTTTAGTTTGTTCGAAATCCATCCTCCAGGTCCCTGGATCGCCCGCTACGTCTAGTAGTTAGTTTTGAGTTTTTGTCTCGGCGTTCTTTGGACGTGAGACACTCTATCCCATGCTAGTTTAGTGTACGAATGTGTCACTTTGAATTGAGTTTCAGGGACTTTGTTTCTTTCTAGATGAGGCGAAATGTAGTTCATGTTTGGGGTGTGTGTAGAATGGGATGTGTGAGTACGCAGACTTTCATCTTGGTGTTCTCTCTGGTCTTCTCCTGCGTGCATGCCATTTAGGTGAAACTATCTATGTCTGATGTTTCGTAATAGTAAAATGAATCAAGATCTTCCGAATCATAGATCTAGAACATTTAAGACCATTTCACATTGATCTTTTATTGTCTTGTATTAGTATTTTGTCTCATTAGAAGTAGACGCGGCGCTCCGAGTTGTATTTCTTTGACCTTGTGAAATTACCTATGCTTGATGTTTCGTAGTCGTCTAAAATGAATTAAGATTTCCTAAAGTAAATATCTAGAACATTTGGCATTATTATACAATGATCTTTTATTGTCTTATATTAGTATTTTATCTCACTTGAAGCGGAGGCGGCGATTCTCTAGGGTGAGCCGTATTGATTGCCTTGACTGGGCGCCAGCATCTATCGACTGGCATCCTCACGATGTTTCTGGAGATTGGTATGGATGTTCAAATCGCAATGAAGAAAGTGTGGTAACATTTCTTCGTGCATTGCTCCTTTCAATAATATTTGTTATTATTCCTTGCCTTTTGCTACGGTTGCTGTGGCATATCATTTGCGAAACTCGTCATGTTTAGAGTCACTCACTTCCAAAGAAAGAACGGACAAACAACCTGAAACAAAAGGTATAGCAATATCTGAGATATGAATAATGAATCGCCCACTCCGAATATGATCGGTAGTTACTCCTGTTTCTCAATAAATGCATCGCAAAATTCTGTGAAGGGATATATACGGTCAACTCTAGGGTAGCAACACGAGAATGAAGATGAAGCCTCACGGCGATGATAACATTCAGCAAGCGCGCATAGAGACACAGCGAGATTCATTCAATATACAGTTATTCATTACACTACTTACGTATTTTGCCTGTATACCGGTATATCACAGCCCAAGCCCCTTTTCCGATGCGCGAAAATGAAACCAAATTGCAAATCCAAAGCTGCCCCATTTGCCTTCCCCAGATATATTTCCCACGGGCAGCACAATAAAAAGAAAATTATGAAAAGTCATGCCAACATATAAACATAGTGAATCCCATAGCCCAACATAAGAAAATGACCTAGGTATGATAACCGCGAGACGTCTACGCGGTATTCCCAGCTCCCAAGCAAAACGATACACAAACAAGCGTAGTAAAAAAGCACTCTGGTATAAAACAAAACTCACGTATGAAAACCCCCTCCTCCTCTCCACAAGTAACACAGTCAAGTATCATAATTTGTTCACAGCACGAAGTCAAATTCCGGATGTAACCGATCTAATCCAAGCGGTCTTTTGAGATGTCGTCTCTGCAAACTTGCCATTTAGGTTGGGGCCTCTCCGGTAGCAAGAAAAAGGGAGTATTAGGAGTAGAGGAGGGGAAAGAAAGAAAGAAACCGACTCATGGATTTAGTTTCCCGACCCCATCAGATTCAGAACGTTGTTCTTCACAGGTTTGCTGGGCATTCTATGCACCTTCGAGAGGCGGTACAAACGAATAGTTGAAGTCAAGAAGGCCGTCCAGCATCCAGTGCTGGGGATCGAAGAAATCATAGTTGGTGTCGCCATAATTCATGTTTCCAATTATGCTGGTCGGTGCGGTTGGAGGGGCAGACAAGCCTGGGGCGCCTGGTGTTAGTACACCATTCGCAGTAAGCATGTTGTTGGACGTGGGGAGACTGTGTGATGGCATCAACGTGCTGTCAAGTTGCGACGACGCGGCTGAGGACTCATTGGCCGAATCCGGATTCGTAGGGTGCTTCAAGGCAGCTGCACAGCAAATATTAGCTTTCCGTTAAGAAGAACGAAACAACACGCTCGCTTCTCGTCGAGACAAGGCAGAGAGAAAAGAAAAGGGGGAAAATCCTGCAGGTTTCAAGTGCAGCTGGTGTACCCACAGGCCGAATTGTATCGCTTACCTTCGAGCGATCCTCTGCCCAAAGCTTGATACTCCTCTCTCCATCTCCAAACGGAGTCGAAAACAAGGCTCATACTGTGACGACATCGTACTTTAAGCTGCAGGCTGTCGTCGACTTGGATGGGAGAATCGTCTTCGCGGTTGTAGTTCTTCTGATCCAACCGGGCACCGTTCCACATCTGCACCATTAGTTCGGCCAAACGCCACTGCAAATCGTTGGTAACCACACTGGTGGCACGGATGGCCTGGATGGAGCGGTGGAAGAGGTTGCGCCCGCGTTGGAAGTCAATCGTCTTGGAGAAGAAGGACCGCATCAACTTGAGCAAGGTAAAAGCAGCAGCTACTAACATCTGCTGTATGTAGTTGGTCGCGTAGAGCAAAAAGGTGCCCCCAATATTGTCGTGGGGTGAAGTTACCTTGTCCACCTCCAGGAGATCATCTAGGAAGCTGACTGTAGCCCGCCACAAACCCATCAGATCGTCCAAGTAGCCGGGCGTCTTGCTGGAGTCGAAAAATCCGGCCAACCTCATGTGAAGGGCGGCAGCACGCAAGTGCAGATTTACGACGGCACCCAGCTGTTGAGACATGATGGACGCATACAACTCTGAATACTCTCGTCGGTATACTCTCATGAGCATTGCCCTATGCTCGTCTCCGGCGACACCTCTGGGATCGCTTGCATTGCTATACATTTCCTTGGAAACCTTGTCGCAGAATCTTTCAATCTGAAGTCGGGCCTCCAATTCAGGAGAGAGATGCAACGCCGGGTCGTCGCCGGGTCGAAGGGCCAGAGTCCAGTCATACAAGGAAGAAGCTGGTTGGCCGTAGCCAGTGCCGATGTTTTGTGCCACAATGTTGCACACGGCCCACGTAGTGACACGGTCGGCAAGCTGCTCCTTATTCAGATCGACTGACGTTCGAGAGAAGTCTTGGATGTGGTTGGGGCGATGCAATCCGATTCCAGTCGCCGTCTTCATCATGACACCGCAGAGGATGTGAGTCGGGTCAGAAGTGGTAGTGCTGGTAGGTAGTGGCCAGGCGCAGAGCAGGCACATTGCCTTGACGACGTAGTAATTGCTAGGCACTTCGCCGATGGTGGTCCACAGGAACCTGGTCAGTGGCCCAGAGAGGTTGGAGATGAGGTTGGCGCAATTGGCAGGGCTAAATCGACGGGCAGCGACAGCGACGATGGACCAAAACAGGAGAGGGTGTTGTTGGTGATATTGGTCTGGGGATTGCTGAGGATTTAGGAATGGAAGGAATGGGTGGTAGAAGGCGAAGAATTCGTTGAAAAGATGGGTGACCGCTTCGTCGGTCAGCTGGACCCCTTCCAGCTCGTGAGAGAACCGCGGCATGCTATACGAGCCTCCTCTCTTGAGGTGGAGTAGGGATGACACGGCCTCGTCAGAACCCATCAGAGAAGGATTTCGCGTGTGAGAGTAGGTCGCGGTGCTCGGCGCCATGGGAGAGTTGAGAGTGTCGTCTTCGTCGAGTAGGTAGCCTTGAGCCTGGGCGCGGGCGATGTTGCGCCGTAGACGGTCAATCTCCTTTTCCATCTCAGCATGCTTGGATCGCTTCCCAATGCGCTTGAAATTTGATTCAATCTTGCATTCGAGCTTTAGACGGTTGCATCGTGAGCAGCTCTGGAATGGTTCTTGAACGACATTACACCGCAACTATTGCGCAACAATTGAATCACGAATTAGCCACCATAACAAGGCAATCAATTGCAGACCGCGCCGAAGAGGACATAACACAGGACGGGGTAGAAGAGGGCAGGGCATTTATATATCAGAGCAGAGCAAGGCAGAGCAGAGCAGAGAAACAAAAGCATCAACTCTCTCATCTCAAACTCCCTCGAGCATCTGGAAATAGTAGGCGGGTATGGTGGGGGAGGCGAGGATCGGGACATGGCAGGGTCGGAGGGGCTGACTCACCTTTTGCTGGCGACACTCGTTGCACGCGCGCTTGACGCCGGGCTGTCGCTTCTTGTCGTGATCACCGTTCTCGTGGTGGTCGCCGTGATCATCTTCGTTGATGCTGCCGGGGCTGCTCTCGAGGCCCATGCCACCGCTTCTCTTGCGCTTGGGCATTCCGTTCCCGTGGCGAGAGCTGGCAGGGCTGGTTGGGCTCATCGAAGGGGCCCCCCGGCCAACACCTGGTGAGCCATCCATACCGATGTTTTTGGAGTGTGCTTGGAATCGACGTGTTCTGCCTGTATGCTGGCCAAGAGACGGTGCTTGGCAGCGGCGTCTGCAGCAGTTCGCAGTTGGAGACGCTGTTGCGGTGCGAGGCCGATGGAGGGGGGCCGACGCTACAGCTTGGAGGCGATGTCGACTGGCGGCTTTGGAGCGGCCGGGCTGGTCGCGCGAGGCCGCAGCGGAACAGCGGCGGAGGCCCGGGATGCAATGGAGGTCCGTATGTGTAAGGACGGATTGGCTGGTCCTGAGGCCGAGTGCGGACGATGATGCTGGTATGGCCCAGGATAACTTTTTTTTTTTTTTGGTGATGGCGGAGGGAAAAGTCCAAAAAGCTGGAGCACCCGCCGCCTTGCAAAAAAGTTGATGTGCTGGACTGGAACCAGACGGTACCTGCCGGCGGCGCCAAGTGACTAGGGGAGTGGCCCCGTCGAGAAGTACAGCGCAGGTACTCCGTAATTGCTTAGCTGCAGCGCTCCGGCCGTCTCTCAGTCACATCAAGTCCGTCCGTGACAGCAAATGCACCGCCGGCGAATTACTGGATAATATCCAATTTGTTGTTCCTTGTCCTTGTTTCTTGTCCTGTCCTTGGTTTGTTTGCTTGTTTCCCCCTCTCTATTCTATACATCTATCTAGTGTTTATATATATATGAATCACTCCCCCCAGTGATACTTGGGCATCACCATAAAATAATCCAATAAAAACTGCACAATTTGCTGTTCCGTGCTGGCTTGTCCTGTATGCAAGTGCTCGCGGCTGCCAATCGCCGGCGCCGCCCAGCTGCAGGCCGTGTCCAAACAGACCCAGAAATGGCCCAGACGGCCCCCAGACGTTGCACCAGAAAAAGCCCACAAGGCGCGGAGTCCAAGAGGCGAGGGCAGCCACAGTGGGGTCCTCGAGCGTTGATTGGCTCTGCGCCGCATGGGATGTCACGTGAGGAGGCTGGCTTTGATATTGGACCAATCACAGATGGCCAAAAAATATTCAGAAGCGGGGTATCATCAAGCTGCGACTGTGGGAATCCTCCGCCATTGCGGCTGGTGATTGGCCGGCTGCGGTGGAGGGCGTCGGTCTCATGGCAAGGTGCAGCACTAATGCCGCTGTGCGCAGCGGAGCTACTGAGTTTGTCTGCACCAGAGCAGGTACTTGGCCTCTACTTGTGCCAACTTTGTACCTTGGTGGCGGCCGAGGAAGCATTTCGTCGCAAGAAAAGCACACACGAGCTAGCACAAACAAATGCGCTCCGTATGACGGCCTGCTATTACGAGTACTATGGCTGCTAGTGCCTCAATTTGTGACTCTTGTGTACACTTACAAAGTACGACGCTCCATGTGATATCAGCCACCAGCCAGCCGTGCAAGGGGCGACTGTTTTCCGTTTTGCCGTTCTACCATGTTAGTCTTAGTAAAGTCAGCCATGAGTTTGTATGTATTACTACCTAGGTAGTATCATTCCTGCAGCGTGATTCAGCCGGCATCTTAGAGGTACTAAGGAATGAAAAGCTACATGCTGGGCATCTAATTCGCAGTGCAACCATATTGTATCTCTACACCAACACGGCATCTCTCTTCCATGTTGGTTGCCTTACCTAAGCACACGCGGCTCATCCTCACCCTCCCTATGCCAGAACAGAATCCTCCCGTCATGTCATCAATGCTCTCTTCTCACAACCCATCACGACATATCTGACTCCCCCCTTCAGCTATACCAACTCATCTCATGCGACCAGCCTCGGCATCGGTGGATCGTGCTGCATCTGCCAGATACGGCGTAGTGCCGGCCAGCTGGAGCTAGCCCCTGGCTACTGCTCTCATTCCATCTTATCAGAGACAAATCGGAATCGCCTGTCTCATCAGCCAACGTGGCACGCATCGACACCGCCTTAGACATCCAGTCAAGTCACCGAATTGCTCTGTGCCTGACGTGAGATTAGCTTGAATAAGCTTTGTCGCCAATCGGGAAGCGTCAGACACTTTCCCTAGCCGGGTATCTTTGCTGGCGCCCCAATTCTTCTGTCGTTTTCTGGAAGCGTGGGGTAAAGTCCAACTTACAGTCTTCCTTAACTGCTTTCATTCATCTACAAGTGATTACTGAATCAGCAATACTTGTTTGAGCATTGAATCCAGCGTCAACCGTTCATACTTCTATCCGTTGTTATTGGTCCCTTTCTCTGTGTGGGTTGTTGCCATCCGGCGCATTTGTGTGACACTGCGTAGACTGCGTGTCATCATGACGGACACTACGCCAACGCAACCACCCGTCAAAATGGTGTTGAAACCAGTCCCCGATCGTGGGATTCGGGTGCAATCTTCCAAAACAAAATCCAGCCATCAATTTGCTCTTCCCGGTTCTTTACCGGAGCCTGGTGGGTGCAGCGCTGACTCGCCATCCCAAAGCGTACAGTATCACTTACATGACTTGTCAGAAACCATCCAAATCAACACCACTTCAGTGCCACAGCCGTTTCTGGAGCCGGACAAGCTGGAGCAGTGGAATTGAAACACAAAGAATATCTGATTAGTATTACGACTCTCGGGTTTATTGACTTCACTCACGAGCTTTCGGCCGGAATTACAACCACTTGGCGTCTGAGCTCCGAAGCCACCTGACTAATTCGGCTCCGGTTCGTAATCACTGGCCGTGATACGCGAGAATTTCCGGGGTATGAAGGGATTCAATGCTCACAAAGAACTTACTCACGAGGCTTGGGGGGTCACCACAGCCTCTTTGCCGTGCCTGATGCTACAGTGCCGTTTCTCAGAGCCGACGCTATATCAATAATTCCATGCTAAGGTAGTGCTGGATTGGATCTGGCTCCGACCCCGCACAGACCAAGGTAGATCGCCATCTCAAATTCTATCATCGGCTCGGCTACAAAGTGGGTTGAAAAGACTCCTTACGCAAGGCATCCGAGAAGGATAAATAGCTGCAATCAAGGCAAAAAGAGCGTTGGAGATACTCATTGCGGAACCTCTTGGCCTCGATTGCATTTGGAAGCTTTACAAGTTTTATTTTTCCATCTTTTCTTGTTTTTCTTCCTCACTTCAACAATACTAGGTCAACGCATATAAAATGTTCCTAGGAGAGACCAAGGACGCGCATGTCGTGCCATTCATTATTAATGGTCAAGACTACCATCCAGAGAGGTCATTTGATGTCATATCTCCTGTAACGGGCAAAGTATCACACCGTTGTGGTGCTGCCACAGTAGCAGATGCCACGGCGGCTGTCGATGCGGCTGCAGCCGCCTTCAAGACATGGAGAAAGTCAACACCTGCCTATCGTCGAGACATTTTACTCAAGACCGCCCATATCATTCAGCAGAAGACCGATGAGTTGGCTGAGATCATGTCACACGAGACGGGGGCTGCGACTCCCTGGGCTCTCTTCAACATCAACACGGCGGCAGACCTGATTAGAGACGCTGCCAGCCGAACCTCTTCCATCGAAGGCTCGTTTCCTACCTTGATGGATCCCAATACTAGCGGCATCGTTATGCGAGAGCCCTATGGAGTTGTTCTGTCCGTAGCTCCTTGGTAAGTTGCGACACCCCTAACTCTGCATTATGAACCGCTTCATCTCACAACTTCAATCAGGAATGCCCCTTACATTCTACCGACTCGTTCTATTGTTGGTCCTGTTGCTGCAGGAAACACAGTCATTCTCAAAGCCTCCGAGTTTGCGCCACAATGCATGAGGGCTCTTGTATCCGCCTTCCACGAGGCCGGTCTGCCCAAAGGTGTCTTAAACATGATTGCCCACGACCGGGAGACTGCGGCTGAAATCACATCAGCGTTGATTGCCAATCCCCACATCAGGAAAATCAACTTCACCGGCAGCACCAACGTTGGACGAGTCATTGGAAGACTCGCTGGCGAGCACCTTAAGCCAGTCATTCTCGAGCTTGGCGGCAAAGCGCCGGCCATTGTGTGGGAGGATGCGGATCTCGATTCCGCAGCTCAGCAATGCGCACTGGGCGCATTCCTTCACGGTGGCCAGATCTGCATGTCTACGGAGAGGATCATTGTCCATAAGAAGGTCAAGAGTCAGTTCGAGGAGAAGCTGAAAGCGGTCGTCAACGGCATGTTCCCGTCTGATGGACCCGCCCCTATACTCATCAACGAAATGGCCGTCAAGCGTAACAAGGCGCTGGTCGAAAATGCCACCTCCAAAGGCGCAACAGTGATTATTGGAAACGTCGAGGCTCTCGAGTCCCGTGGCGCCGAGTTGCGGCCCATCGTTATTGACAAGGTTGCGCCTGGTATGGATATATACAAGACAGAGTCCTTTGGCCCAACAGTATCCCTGTATGAGGTTGAGACGGAGGAGGAGGCCATTGAGCTTGCAAACGACGCCGATTATGGCCTGACGTCGGCCGTCTTTACTGAGGATCTCAGAAGGGGCCTCCGTTTCGCGAGGGAGATTGACTGCGGTGCCGTCCACATCAACAACATGACTGTTCATGATGAACCAGCTCTACCGCATGGAGGTACCAAGTCGAGTGGATTTGGGCGCTTCAATTCATCCGTCGGGCTGGACGAGTGGGTGAGAACAAAGACTGTTACTTTCAAGAACTAATATTGTCAAGAGGAGCGAGATGTAATTTTCATAGACGGATACCTTTCTGTACTTTTAAATTGTAGCTGTAGCTGTGGCTTGGATGCATTCAATACCTTCCACTCAAATTTGCCCCGAGAATCATGTTTATCTTGAACAAATAGCTGCCATTAAATCACGCCGCTAATTTGAAAAGCTTCCACCATTACTGAACTAATCATTGGTCTCGTTATAGATATCATATCATCCCAGGGTCGTCATCTTAAAACATAGAGCCATAAACATCGTTCCCCAATTCACCCCCCTCCATCGCCACCATCATCCTCCTCATCGCCGTCCCATCACTCCCCCCAACCGACCCATAAACAGCCTCCGCAAACATCCTCAACTGCATCGGAAACTCACGGTCCCCATAATGCTCGATAATATCGCTCTTCTCAACAGGATACCGCAGATTCGAAAACTCGTCATCCATACCCAGCTGCTCACACGCCTCCTGCTTCTCGTCATTCCACCAAGGAGGCAGCAACCCAGGCACAGCAGTCGCCTTCTCTAAGAACTCCTGAAAACCATATGGCCCGTCAGTGCTCCCGTCGTAAAGACTGCCCGCCATTGCTTCTCCTTCCATGGTGTACGTGTCTTCGACACGGAGGCGGTAAGCATCGACGAGTAGTCTGTATACGTCTTTCTCAGGGCGGTCGTGAAGCCAGGTGCCTTTGTCAAGGCGGGTGAAGGGCTTGGAGATGGGTTGATCTAGCCCTTTGGGGGGAGATAAGCGGGTGCTTGTGGGATTTGATGGCCTGGACGAAGCGTTTGTGGATTGATTCTTGCTGCAAATCTTCTTGTGGGCTTTCCAATCGGCTTTTTGGCAGTCTCGGGAGCAATATGGTGTTGTGTGGCATTTGGCGCATCGCTTGAGGGAGACCTCGGGCGGTCCTTTCTTACAAGTGTTACATGTTGCGTCCATTGTGAAGCTGGGCACCTGGTTTGATCGAGATATATGATGAAAGGGTGATTGATGCCCAACTTGAGGAGAATGGAAACAGTCGCCGAATACCCGTGATACGGAACATTTGAAGAAGAGCCTTGCGGGGTAAAAGTAAACATGCATGGCATACGGAGTACTGACTGGCAATTGGCCAAATCTTCTGCATGGTTTATGCCAGATTTGACCGCCTGTAGTATGACGTTGACTTTATTTGTGTTGTTGCATTTGCAAAAGCTATTTCGTGATGTTCGGTGCCATTCATTAACTGCTCGAGAAAAAAATCGCTATCATTCGCAATGGGATCTAAATATCTAATGCTGAGCCTCAAAAAGCTCTATAAATGGCATGAAAAACAATGCTGGATATAGTGGGCGGACAGGGAGGGTATCAGACTGCTTCAAAGCGCTGTATCAAAAAAAGGAGAGAAGATGGGTGCAGGAGCAGGCCAACAGAAAAAAATTCAAACGGTGGCAGCAAAAGATCTATCCCAATGTAAATCAAATCACGCGCATAGACAAACCCAAAAACAAATCTTTCAAAAGGGTCACCAAAGAGAACGCAGGTAGGAAACAAGACTATCTTTGTCTTGCTGCGTCTCCTCATCCACAAGTCAACTAACTGTTTCGTTGACATGTTCCCCTCGCTACCCAGCCCACTTTCTTTCGTTTCATGTACGAAACTGCAAACGTATAATAGAGAAGAGCATATTCTGCAAAACGTGGAGAATGACAGCAACGCTAGTGGGCAAAAGCTCCGGCCAGACAGCCAGATCCAATTTCCCCTCTAGCCCAACGTCGATTTTGAAAAACAGGGCAATCAGCCCTCTCACGACGAGACTCGCAACCAGCTCGCACCCCCACGTCACCATGGAAGCGTAAAATGTCAGGTTAAAGTCGTACTGCAGAGTCTCGTCCTCGGCCTTGTCAAAGGCAAAGTATGGATACACCTCCTTGTTTGCGCCAAAGTGAAGCACTAGGATACTCCCCAAAAAGGTGGTCATGGACGTGTTTTCAGCTAGAAAGCGGATGAAGAGATTTCGAGTTTGCAGCTTTTGATATGTGCCATATGTAAGCCCACTAAGGCCGAGAATGGTGAGAATTTTGTGAAATAAACGAGTCATCATGATGGGCGAAATGATGACCAGTCCTGTGGAAGAGAGAACTTGAAGGATAACGAACTGGGACGGCGAGCGAAGGCGGGCGTATAGAGCTCGGACATAGGTCTGGTAAGTAAGCATAAAATAGCTGCGAGTATCCTGTCAGCGAGTTGTTTGGATTGGGGAAGATCAAAAGGAAAGACATACAGCTTAAAGACCCAACTCAAAGGATAGCTTCCGACGCGCTCGCCTTCCCTGATACCCAGCACCCATCCGGTCAAAGCATCCAGTAAATGCACAGTCACTACCCAGCCGTACACATATACAACAGTTTCAAAGTTGTTGTGAGGCAATGTGCGGAGGTAAATTTCAGCATACGCTTCTCCCAAAACATACGCCATCAGCCCGATGAAGAGGGCCACACAGAACCACAGAAACCTCACAAAGCTTGCTGGGAGCCATCGTCGCCTCAGTGATACTCTAGATGCACCAGAAGGGGGCAACACTCTCAGAACATCTTGCTCCCAGAGGTCTTCAGGGAGATCACGACGCCGGCGGTGTCGGTTAGGAAACGAGTCGGGCTCTCCTGTCCACCACGAGGTGGTGAAGATGCGCTGCGTCTCAGAGAGAGAATGTCGTAACCCAATATGACGCTCGTTTGTCATTAGGATGAGAAAGGCGATGGCGACTGGCATGGCCATGACGATGAATGTCCATGATACCCATGCAGTGTTGTGAGCGGTGAGGAAGCGAGTAGAAGGTATGAAGTATACGGGAATTGGCACAGCAAGAGATAGGATGGCCAGAAGAGAGATTGTTATTGGGAATCCAAAAGACTGTGGCCACCTAGTGAGAAAGAAAAAAAGTCAGTCAAGCCAACATAAAACATGGCACAGAGTGTAGATATACGTACCAGTTCAGCCTGTAAAGATTGAATACTTTGGTGATCCAAATCAGAGCACTGAGGTTATAGAAGCCGTAGTAGACGAAGAGGAAGAACCAAAAGTTGACTTGCACACGGGCCGCTCCGTGACCGGGGATCTTGCTATCGAATGTTGCCGTGGTTCGTATAAGTCGCAGCCAGATGTCATTCGTTTTGTCACCGTCGTTTCCTTCGTCTGGGAACGAGTACTGCGGGAAAGGCACGGCACACCACGCAACGGCCTGGATGGGCACATGTGTCAGCCTCGGTCTTAGTGCAAAAGCGCTCACCCGTAGATGTTGATGACCATCCAAGAATAACAGCGTAAAGTAAACGTACCAGCGCCGCGGGGAGGAAGACGAGCAGTCCATATCGACTCCACCACCTGTCCACCACGCGCTTCACCGCCGAGGGCCTTGGATCAACAAACAGGTCGATAAAGTAGCTCTGCCACAGCCGCTCCCACTTCGAGTCGCCAACCGCTCTGTCATCCTCACCAGAACCGTCGCTCAGAAGCCCCGCCTCGATCTCGGCCACAATCAGCGCTCCGTAGCCAACATGTATGCTGTCGCGCCCGTTAGACAACAGTCCCAGAGGGCTGCTTGGTCGACGTGGTCCGATGCCAGGACGAGGGGGCACGGCTCGATAACGACCGAGCAAAGGCGATGAGTCTGTAGGTCGGACGCGCGATTCAGAGCCTTGTGTGAACTGGAAGAAGGCGGGCATGGCTGCCTCCGGCTGAAAGTGCTGGCAGGATGAAGCGAGACAAAGACAAGACAAGACAAAGACAAGAGATGCAAGGCGACGACAGCTGCAGCGCTGCTCGTCCCTGCTGCTCGTCCCGTCCTTTTTTTTTGGTTTGTAACCACAACCACAGCTCAGCCCAGCCCAGCTCAGATCAGCTCAGGTGTTGCTCTGCTGAGGTTTTTCTTCTCTCCCCGGAGAGATGGAATGCGACTCGCTCGCACGAGAACAAAGGGCCAGCCGGCATGTGGAAGCGTACGAGTAAATGACCTACAGCAGGGTCTCGTGCGCAGAGGGGCATCCCTGCATCTGCATGATGCCGCGGGTCTTGTCGGGCGCTTTTGGTTGGATTGCGAGGGCCCCGAGATGCTGGAGAATCGGCACTACAGCAAGATGGATTCCAGCAGATCCAGGTGCTGTGCTGCTGTTGCGCAGCTGCGGCAGAATGACGCGGTTGCCGCCAGGACCCCTGAAGCCACTGGGCAGCCACTGGGAACCACTGGGAGCTACCGAGAGCTACTGAGAGACAAAAACAAAGGCGGTGTGTCGCCCAATGACATCACTGGCAGCGGGAGCTTTGCAGCTATGTCGCTACTGTATGACCTCCATCTTTGGTGGCACAAACGGCATCCATTTGCTAGCTGGAGCTGTGCTACTGTTGATGGATGAAACCACGCTACCTATTGGATGCCATCTGCAGCTGTATGTATGCATGTAGGATTCAAGTGGAAATAAATTGCCGTGCATCACGCTACTCTCTCGTTAATTAATTAACATCTTATTTTTTTCCCATCATGTCTATTATGGATGAAGGAGGTATTAATCCTATTGCCTACTGCTTGTTGGTTCATGGGCATAGCGAAGCAAGCAATAATAACGCTGTAAATGTGTCCAAATTCTCTAAGGCGCCACGCCCGGTTACCAAACTTTCCAACTTAAAAAATGTATGTCCCATCAACCCAACACATCATGTTATACTATACAAAATAATCCCAAAAACAGATGCACACCCTTTTAGATAAATAGTCGCAGACCAAGTCTTCCCTCTATCCAATAAAGACGTGGCATGATATAGAAGCTCTATGCTTTCATGACTCTCAGCATCTCACCTCAGCCCCTCAGCCCCAACGGGCTTATTCCATCGATTTGACAGATCCGTCGTCAGAACCTCCAATCACATCGTCTGAAAATGCCACTGTCTTTGTCGATGTTGACTTGCGGGACGGCTCGAGCACATCTCCATTCCACGGCTTGCATTCTTTGACGTGCTCTCCACATCTTAGACAAGTCCAGCCCTCACCCTCTTCACGGTCTAGGCGTGTTGCGATACACACAAAACAGTAAATGCATCCGCATGGAATGGCCTCGTAGGGGTTGGTAACGTCGGTTTGCGCTGATCCAATGACGCCGCTAGACGCTGCCGCTGCCATGATTTCCGACTCGGATGATGCGGCGGCGTTCTGATCCTGGTAGCAGATGGCACAGGTCCTCTCGGGCAAGAAGCCGAGTTCGCCGTTTGAAGAATCGCCCTTTTGGGTTGTGTTCATGATATCTTTTGTTTTCCGCCAGGTGCGGCTCAGCCATCGTCGCCAGCGGTTGACCCCAATCAGGGGCAGTACGAATAGAAGGAATTCAGTAAAGGCATGCCACACCAGCTGTCGGTTGAGGTATTCAAAGGAAACCTCGCGGCTGACATGGCTGGTAGGAGGCGCCAGCCGCATGCGTAGAACACGGTCGAGAAGTGTGCGATACTGTCCACGGAATAGAAACACCAGGAAGGAGACGCATGCCGCAGCCGAGTGCGCCGTTGTCAGCGCGGTTGTTAATCGAGATAGCCTCTGGACTCGAGGGCTAGGGTCGCTGTATCCATCGTCCTGATCCACGAGCCAGTCCTCCCATCTGGTCCAGGCGTATTTTCCAAAGACTGTTACTAGGCCGTATAGTGATTTTTGTAGCCTCGTCGGGGGTGACAGCACGGGGCCCCCTTTTCTAGCGTCGGTGTATTTGAGGTTTTGTAGAGCCGCTCCGTACGTTGCATCGTTATCCCAGACTGTCAGCTTGAACAGAATGGCCCTGAGCGCCAGCTGAATCTCGGAAGACCAGTCGTCTTTGAGATGGCCGCCGGCATAGTATCTGAGGGCGTCGCCAACCTGCCCCTTGAGGAGTTCCAGCAGCTCTTCATCCAGGAGCTCAGCATCAACCTGCGCAACGCGGAACGCAGGCCGGGTGCTCTCTACGGAGGCGGCTGCATCCCAGACACCGGCAAGGCGATTGAGGGGGTACGGCAGACGCTGCAGCTGGTTGTTCACGCGAGACGATTCGCGCTGAGCCGCGATTCGGGCCCGTTGTTCGGCTTCGCGGGCCGCTCGTCGCTCAGCGACGCGCTGTTGGGCTTGGACGAAGCTCGAGTCGTTCATGGAGGCGGCATTGAGTGTTGAATCTGGGGGTGTGGAATCGGTCGTGTGTCAAGTCAAGACTGCATGCTGAGCGCGATGCAGCTGAGAGATGGATGTCGAGATGCGATTATGAAAGCTGACTGACGGACGAGCCGAGGTCTAGCTGGGGTGGCTTCGGCTCGTGGATCTCGGTGATAGGCCGGGCCCACCAGCCGTGATTTAGCACTGAAGGCAATGCCTAGGTTAGAAGTTAAACCGGCATCGGGGCAAGCACATGGATTGGAATTTGTGTAGTATTCCGAGATGTTGTTTTGCTGTTTGATGATATACGATGCACCAGATGGTCACGAGCTAAGCAATCGAACACTCAAATGCTCGTCATGTGATGCGGTGCCTGCTTGGGTAGGATAGCTTCGATCCATATGAATTGGTGTGGACAGCAGATTCCACCCACACGCTTGTGCAGATGAAGGCCCCTCCTCGCGGGGTTTTCTAGAGAGGAAATCCTTCAGAAATGATATCGTAACAGTTTTATGCATGTTTGCTATTTCATGTTATTTTATGCTGGCTCATCCATTACTTGAAAAAAGGCCATCTCACGGTAATTTATGGTGCTGACCAAGCACACAAACAAACAAAACATCTTGAATCAACCATCTCACCTTAGTAGTCAGCCACAAGGATGCACGAGATCGGGTGCGTTACCACATGGCCGGTAAGACCTTTTTCATGCGCCAGCCAGACAGACACATGGTTATAAGTGCTTACAAACGGCCAGATTCGACAAAAGGCAGCCAGAATCCATCATGTCTAGTCGCTTTGGATCTGAGTGAAGCATACATCTTGCAAAGAACAATAACTTAAAGATTCACCGTCTATACATTCTGGCACATATCGGCCGTCTTTGAACCAAGGAATCTACTGGATGCGACCGCCAAGAGGATTGCCGCGTTAGAGCTGGATATACAGACAAAAAAAGACTTCGCATCGGCCCAAGGAGAGAGACACAGTTGTGCCTCGATCTACCTCCACTTGCAGCTTATCCGCCAGGTTAAGCATGAAGCCCACTGGGAGCAACAGCCATCTCACATACTACTGGGAACAATACGAGATCCCGATTTACCTGATACTCGACACTTGACTGTTTTGATCCCTCTCTCCCTAATAAAAGCGACATGAAGACTCTGGAATCCCTCGAGCAACGAATCGGATTGGTCGACATTGCAGAATAAAAACTTACAGGCATTAATCGTCCAAGTGCCGCCCCTCCACACTCTCCAGCTCTCCATACCGCACTAAAGCAGCTCAGACCCGCCCTCGATGCAGCCTAGCTGGACCGGGAGCTTCATCACTGCAAATCCACCATCTCCATCTCCTTGATTCATCAAACGGCCGCATCTGCCTAGTCGCTGCTCGTGCTCGTGCTTGCGCTTGCGCTTCTTCTTGGAGCCGCTGCTCTTCTTATTTGCCGTCGTCTGTGTGACTCATTGCCCGTCGCGACGCGATCCCGCCAAGTCACGTCCATCGAAAGCAACTTTATATCAGCAGCTGCTGCCTCGTGCGCGATTGCGATCCCGGTCTCGCGATTCACGCTTCGGGGTTTGTCTGGAAGCCCCGCGGCCGGCATTGGATTGCGGTGTCTAGCCTCCGACATAATTCACGACATCTCGAAGGATTGGGTCGGAGACGAGAGATTGATTGGATCCATCAACAAACTCCAACACCGCCACCTCGCTATCCATCAACACAACAAGCCGCTACAATACATAACCGTTCCCTATCGCCTAACGATCACGCCACTGGACCTCTTCCTCTTTTTTCACACTCGACTTCCGACAGAATATGGCACCGTGCCGGCGAGAAATCCCCGCCGAGGGATCATGGCGCCTCGTCGAAGGTGAAAACGACAGCTTCGACACAAGCATCATGGATGATCTGCCCGGGGAAGAATTCAGCCCTCCGTCAAGCGCCATGCCCTCTTCTGGGTATCCCACCCAGGAATCCTTCTCCCAGAGCCAGAACAACATGAGCTTCGCCTCTCAAGACAGCATTCGTGACTTTGCCAATTTCCAAAACGACGAAGACGTCATCTTGCGACAACCGTTCCGCCCCACGCTTCCCTCGAGTGCTGCTACATCGATGCAGCGTGTTTCTTATCCGCAGCCCGAAATGCCACTCCGAATGCCTTTCGTCAAAGCCAATAATCTAGTTGCGAGCGAAGCCTCACGGACTGCCAGAACTACCGATGACGATAGCGAAGAAGGCAGCGTGTGGGATTCTGAGCGGGAGCAGGCCCCTGCCAATTGGCACGAAGACCAAGAAAGAGAATATGCCAGACTTTTGAAGGAGCAAAACGAGGCTTCGGTTAATTGGGGCCACGCCAAGCCAGGCTCATCAGCATCCAGTTCCTCCGAGAGACTACTTCAAGTCTTCCGCTACATCATAATACCCGTCGCAATCGTCCTGGTCGCATACCTCTTTCACGTCAATGGCATCTCTGTCCAGGACGCCCGCGACAAGGTCCAATCATTCTCGTTTACATCTCTGCAAGATATCCCGGGTGTTTCCAACTTTCAAATTCCATTCTTCGAGGCCGACACATCTCAGCGTGCGGCTGCTTCTTCTATCGACTTCACAAGTCTTATGGAGGTTCAGTCTGGATTTGAGAGTGTGCTGGATAAGAGCGCATATGGTCTCTCCATGCCTCTTGAACTCAAGAGCTCAGAAATGGCTACCCGAAACCTAAGAGCTCTTCTCAAAGAGACTGAAATCGCGGCTAGAGAAGATTTCATTTTGGAGCTCAATGGCTATATTGAAAAGGTTGGCCGGGCGGGTGCTGATTTGCAGACATTTTATATCCACATTGGGTCAACCGTTGATTCCATCATCAATATCAACCGTTGGACCCTACGCCACATCAATTCCCTATCTATGGAACCCGAGGCACCCTCATTGCCCCCAGCCATAGCTTGGGCCATCCGGCCGCTAAGTCTATTCAGAACATCAGAACAAGCCGGAAATGATCGGGCTCTGTTGGATAAATACTCTGAACATGTCACTCTCGTTCAAGAGCGGTTGGGGAAACTCCTGGATGAAGGGAAAGCCCTCTTGTTGCTCCTCCACCAGAGCCAGACACAGCTGGGCGTCATCAACGAACAAGCCGAACAACTCCCTGGAGCAAGAACCGCCAAGCCTGACTCGCTGCTCTCATCCATTTGGGCCTATATCGGCAGCTTCATGGAAGAGCCACGAAATTTCGACGAGCAAATTGTGTTGCTGAAGAAGGTGGATGGGCAGTATTCCAACACCATCTCTCATCTCCTTTCTCTGATTGAGGAGCTCAAGGATATTCAGCTGTATCTGAGTGACTTGCTCAACCGGAATGAAGATTCTTCTGATGTTTGGGGAGAAGGGTCCGGAGCACCGGTTCAAACGACGCTGAGTGAGCAATATGAAATCATCAGGAATGCAGTAGAAAGGCTTGAGCAAGCGAGAAAGAGGACCGCTGAGGGTGAGACGGAAAGCGAGGCGCCAAGTGAAGCAGAGCACACAGCACAGAGTGAAGCAGAGCCCGAAACACAGAGCGAGGCAGAGACTGAGACACAGAGCGAGGTACATCATGAAATGCCCAGCGAAGCAGAAGCCGAGACAAGCGATGATCATATTTGATGCCAGAAACAAGAGCGAAGCGAAGCGGTAGCAGTTTTTCCTTTTACTGGTTTATAACATGAAGAGAGAACATAAGGAGACTATCTATATTCCTTTTTTTCTTACTTCTTTATTTCCTATCTTTTCTTTATCTTTCTTTCTTTTGTTTAGGGCTATTTATTCATCTCGCGATTCTGTAAGCATGGCTGTTTGAGCGCCTCAAGGCTGCGAGATGTCGGGATTTTTTGTACACTACATGGGCGTCACTGGGTATAGACATAAGTCATGGAACGGATTGCATTCAAATCAAATAGCGAAATTCAGGAATTAGCCAAAACCATACTGGTCTCTTCATTGCATTTGTGTGAACTCTTGTTTTTGTTCTTGAAATATTGTGACTTTGGAACTCGCAATTTCAAGCTCTCATGTCTCAACTCGGCCATCATGGTCATGACCCCCTATTATAATCATCGTCGTCGTCGTCATCTTCTCCCGTCCGCCTCTCTCGCCCTCTTTTCCGAATCACCAATGAACTCGCTGCCACGCTCTCCCTCCATCCCCTAGCAGGATTAATCGGCTTCAAGAAGCCATCCACATGCACCGCGCCGAGCATCTCGTCCTCACTATCCCACTCCTCATCCTCATCTCCTCGCCCAGGATGCACAAGCTGCATATGCCGCCGCAGATTCTGCCTCCTCGTGAAGCCCGTAGCCGAGCGCTCGCACGTAGGGACCGGACAAAGGTGGAAGCCTGCCGAGGAGCGGGACCTCGATCGGGATTTCGACTGCGAGCGATTCCTAGGCGTGCCGTTCCTGGGTGTGCCGAAGGCGGAGGACGCCGAGTGAGGCGAGGAGCGGCCACGGAAAGGGGACGAACTACGGCCGCGGCTCGAGAGGCGGGCCAGCGACGCCTGACGAGAGAGCGTGTTGTTGCGGGACGAAGCAGCAGTTGCGGCACCCGCTTGGCTGTCTGTATCGGAATCTTCGTCCGAGCCGAGCTTGATCTTCTCCGGCCGGTACTCCATGGTGTGAAAGGCGGGTGCTCTGGAAGCAGGCGCCTCGTCTAAACGCCTCATCACCATGCCTTGGCCAAATAAATTAGCACATCGCTTTGCCGTCCGGGCAATGACCTGAGGCGAGAAGCCTGCCAGGGCAGCAGCGCCGACAACGTCGCTCCAGTCACGGAGGCCGAGCCTGCGAAGCCGTCTCTCCTGGGCACTGTCCTGCGGCTCGATGCCCAGCTCTTCCTCCTCTCTAAGGAGGGCCTCTTCGCGCGCCAGCCTCTCATCGCCCTGGCGAAGCCATTCCTCGAACGCTGCGTCTCTGTCTTGCGCTACTGCCGGGAGTCTTCTGTGGGATTGGCGGGCGATGCGAATAAGCATTTCTTCATGCGTCTCGCCTTCGTGGGGGATGTGGACCTTCCGTGGACGGCCTCTTTTGCTAGCTTTCGGGGTGATTGCGCCGTCTGGATGAGGCGAGGTTTCCGTCCCTGTGAGGTGAGTACTTCGAGGACGTCCACGTCCACGCTTGCGGCCGGAATTGGCATCAGATTCCGAGTCGGAGGTTGCTGAAGAATCGGATGCATAGTTTGTGGTGGCGATGCGGGCATTGTGGAGGATCTGCAATGTCGAGTCTAGCTGTGAAAGTATATGCCGAACAGATGGTCGAATGATTTCGTAAGACAGATCGTCATTGGAAGACATAACGGGCTCTTTTGTCCCTGGTATCTCTTCCTTCCTTCTTTTTGGTTGTGCCGCCTCATCCTTGCCTCCCTCATCATCAAGCATCATTTTCTCATCCTCAGAAGATGGATCCGATACGCCGGGTGTGTCTTGGCCTTCTCTCTGAGATTCGCCTTGATTCATAGGCGCCACATCTGCCTCAATAGATGCAAGCACGGTTTTCCTCTGCTCTCTAGCCTTGCTTCTGTGAAAACGCTCCCCAGCCAGCCTTAATATCGTCGCCCCCAGCTCCTCATGCAGCTCAGAGCTAGGCATCCGTCGCTCCGCCTTGCGAAATGTAAATCTTCCATACCCATCGTCATCCTCTCTCCGGATGTGCTTCTGCTGCGGGACACGACTCTCGTTCAACGGCCACGCTGTCCAAACTCGAGGAGGCGCCCATATGCCCTGCTCTCCGTTTTCCTGTCGCCCAATGTCAGCCCATCGCTCTAGCCAGCGCTCATGAGTCAAGAGACAGGTGCGTCAATCAATGAGATTGGTACAAGAGAAGCGTACCAGGGTAACCGTAACATCCTGCGCAGTTTGAGAATCTCTTCCGCGTTTCTTGAGCGCATATGCGTTATACAAGTGAATCGCCAAATCTTGACCTTCGACAGCCTCCATCGATTGCCAGAGCCGCCGCTCCTCCGCCGTCAAGCGCTGCCATGTTCTCTGGGTTCCTGTCCATCGGTTTGGTCGGTTATCGTGTAGATCTTGGGATGTGACGGATGCGATCTCGTCGCTGTCGAGATCCCACTCGGGAGAGCTTCGATTCATGCCTTGGCCGGCAATCACCTCACCAGCGACAGACGGCTGCTTCGTAACATAAATGAGTTCACTTAGTCTTATTAACAATTAAGCCTTTAAATAATATCATAGAATAAGGGTTTAATCGGTTTCGTGCAGAATGGAATGAATGCTTAATGCCAGCGTTGATGAAAAGTTGAGGTTGAAGACTTTGGTGAAAAGTATAAGTTCACGTGCTAGGAAAATTTCGAGTCCGCGATTCTCATTAACACAGCGCTCTCACACATTTCACATCAATCCCGTAAGCATCATTACGCCGGTTCTAAATCTCAAAACATCTTCGTATTAAAGAGAAATCCATTTTATTTTCATCGCATATACGCCGTTGAATCCTATTTACTAGTGTATTAAACAGTACGTCCCGAAATTACGCCTTGCCGTTGGCCTTTTCCTTTTCCAACTTTCTTCTCTTGGATCGCAGCTTGGCATCCTCTGCGCTCTTCTTGTTGTTTGTGTACTGCATCTGTTCAAACAGCTTTCTCTTCTTCTTGCTCAACATTCCCTTGGCTCGATCCAGGTCTTCGGCCTCTTCACGGGCCTTCTTTGCGAGGGCCTTCTTTGCATCCTCCTTGGCCTTGGTCTTCGGGTTGGCAGCCTTTGAATTGACTGTCTTGCCAGACATCTCGGCTTCAAGCTCAATCTGTCGCTGCAAAGCCTCATCTGCGTCCTCATCTTCATCTTCATCCTCTTCCTCCTCGGCTTCATCTTCGTCGGCCTCGTCCTCGTCCTCATCTTCATCCTCATCATCCTCTGCAACATCCATGCCTTCTACAGTCTCATCCGCATCAACCTCTTCATCATCGTCACCAGCCTCGAGGGCTTCGCGCTCAGTCTCCTGCTCCTCAAGAGACATTGTGGGATCATAGGCTCCCTGCACCTTTCTGACAAAGGGACTCAGATGCGGGGGCAGTGATGCACCTGGAGCATACACATGAGGCTCTTTCAGCTCGCCATCGTTGACAGAGTCCCAGACCCACTGAGGCTGGATGTATATCCGGCCTGGTACACGTCTGTTGGCTGCCAGCTTTTGCGCCGTCTGGTTATCCTCGCCATCACCTTCCTCATTCATTGAAGCTTGTATCGGGGGTCGGTCGACGATCTGGTGAGTGATTGATGGGTCAAGCTCATCAGTTGTGAAAGCGCCACCACCGAGCACGGCGTCCCAGCCGACACGCTTGCAGCCGAAGGACTTGAGGATGAACTCTAGGGGCTGGCGGGGAGTCTCACGAGACAGGTAAATTGTGAAGTTTGAAAAGAGGTTGTTGGGGTTAGTGCCAGTGTATGATGGCTGGGGGAGGATGTCGCCTCCAGGAGCAGCGGGCTCAAACTTGTCAATGGCACCAGCGGCGTCTTCATCTGCCTCCTGAGTGTCTGCCATTGAGGCGTCGTCATTAGCAGCACCATTTGTCATGTTCTTGAGAACCTTGTTGACAGCAGCTTGGACCTTGGGGTCTGGCTTGTGAGCGACGTCCTCCAACTTGCTCTGCTCTTCGCTGCCAACCAGAGTCTTGCCTTCCAGGGTAAAGGCACCCAGCTCGGCAGCATCCTCATCCTTGACGGCATCGAACTTGGGCGGGTACTTGAGACCAATTGAAGTATAAAGCCTGAAGTTGACAAAGCCGAGAAGTGTCATGTAGAACTCGACAAAGGTTCCCATGATACGGAAGTCGACATCGCCGACGATTCTCTGGTTGAACTTGTACGGAACCAGCCACAGAACCTTCTCGCCCTGGATGTTTGCCTGGTAGTAGATACCCTTGATAGACAAGAAGGACTTTGTGAGGCTCTTGGACACGATGAGATAGTGCTGAAACTCGAGGCACAATCGCTCGCAGCGGGCAATCATCTTGGCGGGCACCATGGAGGTCGAGGGCAGGTTGGCAAAGAGGAAGAGCATAGAGAGACAGTCATCCAGATCCCTCAATGCGTCGACAAACGTCGGGTAGCGCTCGCGGACAACATGGTCCAGAGTGTAGGTCGGCTTTCCGGTCTTGTCTGGTCGGCTTGCATTGCCCTCCAGTCGAGCGGCATCGCTGACATCTCCTCGGCCCAATGCTCTTGAAATCTTCTTCTCGAGAACCTTATGGTCGCGGAACTTTTGCACCAGCGGCTCGTGGAGAAGATACTGAATGTCCTTGGTGTAGTAAAAGGTGGTCGAGGCAGTGGACGACTTGGAAACCTTCTTCTTGCTGCGAGGCTCTCGGGGATAGATGCCCTTCCAAATGCAAAGCTTTCGGAAATCGGGGAGACTGAGCTGCAATTTTCGGATCGCCTGGTTTCGCGTCACGAAGTTCTTGGCCGCACCGGCCTGTCCCTTCTTCTTGATCCGCGCCATTGTGTCGACTGTTGGCGATTTATATGGCAAGGTTTTGATGCTCTGTGAAAAAAATCCGCGGGGCACTAAATCAATCGCCAATTGTTTGAACTTTTTTTCTTGCTACCAGGCCGGAAATTTTAATGCCATGCGCCACCGCCTGGGCCGTTGTCTGTAACAGGACTAGCTGCCCAAGTTGTGCTTCACCGCCCAACCCACTTTTAGCCACTCACGAGCCACCCACCAGCCACTGTCGAGACTGCCTGTACCTTACCAGTAGAACAGGCACAGCTCTGGCCAGGTAGCTGTTGTGATTGGCCAGCAAGGCTCAACTGCGGCCAAGTGGCCTCGATCCTGGTCCCTCCAATCCGCCGAGCTTCAGCAGAGCCATCCCAAAGATCCTCCTCCAATATGGCCTAGGAGATGCCATGTCGACCACCATGACTTTGCAGAGCAAGGTCGGCGTCTTCGCTGGCGCTGCCTTGCTGAGACTCGTCCTGTCCACCGCCTTCCCCAGCCTGCCGGATCTGCTGACGGGCCGCGTCGAGATCTCAACCCCCGTGACGAGCTTCAAACGATGTAAGGCGCATCGCAACTCCCACAGCCGAGAGGCGGCATTGAGTCCGATGCACTGACTGTTTCCGTAGTGCAGGAGGGATTGTTCCTGTATAACCACAATGTCTGGCCCTACGATGGCGGTGTCTTCCACCAGGCGCCGCTGCTCCTCCCTCTATTCTCGCTCCTCCCAGACGTCGAGGCTTGGCCCATTTTCACGTCCTTGCTATATATCCTCGTCGATCTTCTCAGCGCATATGCGCTCCTCGTGATTGCGGATTCGGGAGAGGCCGGCCAGTCGAAACACTTTACATCTCCTCGGCGAGCCAAGAGATCATCAGGGCTTCTGGTAGCTGCGGCGTAAGATTTCCCTTCCATAAGAATTGATGGAGAATGGAATCAGCTGCTAACTTATAGGCCATATAGCTTCTTATTCAACCCGTACACCATAGCCACCTGCATTGGCCGATCAACCAGTGTATTTACAAATTGCGCAATCCTCTTCGCCATTGCCAAAGCTCTGTCCGGTTCTCCCTTCAATGCCATGGTCGCCATCTCATTCGCTTCCTACCTTTCCATGTACCCGCTTCTCCTCCTCCCACCTCTAGTTCTCCTCGCGTACGACCGCCAATCCGAAAAGCGACGAGTCGACTCCGCCATCCAGTTCTCCATAAGGGCTATCCTCATTGCAGCTGTCTGCATCTCTCTCCTGTTGGCCATGTCGTTTGCGCTCACAGGCAACTCGTGGGACTTTTTAGCTCGAACATATGGCATCCAGCTCACCTTGTCCGACCTGACTCCCACCGTCGGACTATGGTGGTACTTTTTCATCGAGATATTCGATTCTTTCCGGGCCTTCTTCCTTGCCGTCTTCTGGCTACACCTTGTAATATACGTCGGCGGCCTCTCCATCCGGCTGCGCACTCAGCCTCTGGCTGTCTTGACGATCCTTCTAGGCATCTTTGCTGTTTTTAAGCCCTACCCGTCCATCGCGGACACGAGTTTGTTCCTCGCCATGCTGGCGCTGTTCCGACACTTATACCCCATTATGCGATACACTTACGTCGCCTCTGCCACCATGCTCTACGCGACCTTTCTCGGCCCTGCATTTTACCATTTGTGGATATATGCTGGTAGCGGCAATGCCAACTTCTTTTATGCCATTACCTTGGTGTGGAGTTTAGGCCAGAGTCTGTTTGTGTCCGATTTGACATTTGCAGTCCTAAGAGATGAGTGGGAAGTCGAGCGACCAGAGATGGTGGGCAAGGAGATTCGGCAAATATAGAGTGGACACGCTTTGTCTCACAGGAGTTAAATAATAAATGTAAACTGAATATGATATCCTTGGTGGATTAAAATGTATAAATACCATGGCGGTAGAACGGGCTTATCAGGAAGGATGGCATTTACCATGGCGTAAAGTTCTGTATTCCGAAATTGATTTGTCTTTTTGTTTTTGTTTTCCTCAATCTACTTCAGAATCAACTTCTACTAGCATTCCATTAGGCCCTCCTTGATCTCGAGCTCCCACATCGTGGCCGCTTGGCACAGGCTGAAAGGGTCCCATAGCGCTGCTCAGCATTGACCCAAGCTGCCCAAACTCGCTCAATCTTGTGCGCGACCGTCTAGGCTTCCACGACTGGGTCGATGCTCCAAACGGCTGCATCGCCCTGTAGGCCTGAAATCCATAGCCCGTGGCCAAGCCAGTGAGGACTACGCCCATGATTAGCATGATAGCTCTCTGATCCAAGCCTGTCTTCTGGTGTTCGGCCCTATGGCGCATTTCAGATGCATAGTGCTCTCCCAGGTTAGGGATATGGCGCAAGACGGAATCGAGAATGCGGCCGCCAAAGCGAGCGACGGATGTTGGTTCGGGGTTTACCCAGGGAAGATCGCCGCGTGCGGTGATGGCAGCAAGCATGGAATCGACGAATTTGTGTAATCTGGGGGTTTTCGGCTCTAGCCAGTCCTTGAGGAAAGATCGCGGAACGGCTGGCTTCTGCATGAGAGCCAGGTACCCGAAAGCCAAACAATCCAGCGAAGAGACCGCGGCATCTGTGAAGAATCGAGGGTGCTCTTCATCTCCCCCTTTGATCAAATCATTTAGCACGGTAAGGCAATCTTCCGTCAGACCGAATAGCCTTATCGCTGTAGCTTGCTCCGGCGTCATCTCCTCGTGCACAGTTTTCTTGGTCATCAAAGGAATATGCCGCCGGAAGGTCTCGGGGAGTGCGTCTCTGCCCGCAGAGAGATGAAGGCCGCCATTGGGATCGAAGTCAGTGTCCAGCTCAGCTAGGCCAAGATGTTCTGCGCGCTTGATAGCTTCCGCCCTGATCAAAGTCGGAACGGTCCATGTCAGGGGAAAGGTCAGCAACGAGCTATAGGCGGGCCTGGTGGTAGCGGCCCAATTTGCCGCAGAAACATATAATGATAGATCAATCAGAGGCCCCGCGTGAGTTCTCAGATAGGCGCCATAAGCGACGCTGTCTGCCCGTTGAATAGGACTGAGCGTCTCGTCCAGGCCGTCACAAATGGCTGCGGAAGTTAGATACTCTATAATAGGCTGGAATCCGCTTATCCATTTGTCTTCATGCTGCAATGCTGGTAGGAGATCTGAAATTGAAGGGTCAGAGTCCGCATATATCACTTCGCCACCTGATGCGTAGTTGACAAACTTACTCGATGGGCTGACGGCGGGATCATTGCTGGGAATGAGACGCCATGATGACGATGGCAGTACGTTGTGAAAATATGCTATGATGGCCAGACACTCTGCATCAATGGACGGTAGGCCAAAGGCCGGGCCCCAGACATGAAGATGCAGCATCTCAACCAGGCTTGAAACGCTTCAACGGAAACGCTTCTGTGGCCACTCCAACGTCGGTCAGGACAACAAACTATCACCTCCCAGCTTATGTAATAATGAGAATTTTGCTGAATCTGTCGTCAAAGTCTCTGTGAAATGAGACTGGATGGAGCGTAAACAATTGCTATGCTGAGCTGTTTAAGAGTGTCGTTGATTGTGAAAATGCCCAAGACTGAGAGAAGAGGCATCAAGTCCCAAGAAAGGTTCAACCGACCCCACTATTTTGGGTGCCCCACTAATGTTGAGATGTACCACATGAACTACACGGCAGTGCTTGAGTGCTTGACACGATCACTTTGCACTTGTTATTCAACAATTAAATCAAATCGATGTCAAATATAGTAATACTGAATGTTCGAATGGTAATATCCAGTTGTAGGCTAAAAAGTTTACATGTATCCCTCGTGGTTACAGACTGAGGCTTAGTATCGTAGGTTAGTCACATCTTGAGGTAGACGAGCATGGTCTCGAAGTTATATATCTGTGAGAAGAAATAAAGAAATTATTTCTTGATGACAAAATCATCATTCGGAACTTCCATTTGTTTATTATTATTGCACTTCATCAAAGGAACAAGGCTTCAATCTCATTCAAAGCTCGTTCTGTGTACATCGATTCATCCACGATCTAGCGTAGCAAACCAAGAACAACTACCGATATATGGCATAATGAGGTCGGCATTCACGCAGCCGAATTTGACCTCATTAAAAGAGCATCTTTTTTTTGGAATTAGAGTACCTGAGTATGTTATATACCTATGCTGTCTTCAACGTCAGAAACATTGCTCCGGTAGGTATATAGCTTCTATGTATTCAGCGAGCAATACTCGTTCTAATCTCACTAGAACCAAAAGTTTTCTCTAGAAAAAATTAATATTCAAATAACTGATTACTGAGTTGGCGCAGGCAACTCTCTTTACAAGTTTGTTGCAGTACAACTTCACAACCCAATCTCTACTAGAGTCGTAACGGAAGCCATCCAATTCTTCTTAACGGGTATAAATGGAAGAACTAGAGGCTTGCTGAAACTTCTACCCTTGGGTATTTTATTCATCAGCTATTGCTATCATCGTATTCAATATCCATAATGACTCAACAGCATCCCATGTAAAGCATCAGTTACAGACAAGTTTTACACGGTGGAGCATCCAAGTTCCGTTTCTTACAGGACATAACGGTTAAGCCTTTCTTCTCTTATCTAACAAGTAACAGCCAGGGCAGATACATCTGTGCTTTACAGCTGTGAGTCAATTCAGCGGGGCAGCAAGCCATCCATCGGCAGAGTCGAACAAGGTAGCAGTCCCCGCCGCTCGTGAGGTCATCGACTTGGCCATATCAGCTGAGGTGAGTACATGCAGGTCACCCAATCTCGTCAAAAGTCACGCCTCACTCCATTTGAGAGACTACACGTGTATCCTACTCCAGAAGCAGCAAGCTGTCGCAAATTAGCACCACGTTTGCGTCTATCATACTCGTACTCGTACTAGAGGGCTTGGCCTCGGCTATGGTAGAGTGCGGCTGGAAAGACAGATAGACAAGAATAGCTAGAAGCGTGGCAGTCCTCATTTCGCATGTGAAGTGGCTTGATAGGGCAAAAGGAAATCCGGGGCACCCCTTGGCAGAGATGGAGGCCGCAAACACGTCGAGATATATTACCTATCACAAAGACATGATGCCAAGACATCTTAATCTTACTAGTAGTACGGAGTAGCGAGAGAAGCAGATGGACACTACGACTATGTTGGCTGTAGGCAGATTTTAAGCCTGCTAGTACGAGGATTCCTGATATAGAAGCGTGTCTGTGCCATGCTTGCTGCCTGTGTTCGCACAGCTAGGGTAGTTGTCGAAAAACACAAGGAGTGCTCGTACAAGTATTGTGCATGTACTCGTATGTTTTGTGTGTTCGCATCAGAGCCAATGTACATGTATGTAACACTGCATGATGCCTTCGCAGGACGATCCATCGCCAAGGAACCAGTAACACTCCCGTACTCTACGAACACATCCTGACAAGGTCATGTGGCACAAGTACACGCACAGCACGGCTATGGTAACTCGTACGAGCCCATCACGATGGCATTCTTCCCTCACACCCTTGCCAGCTGAAACGCAAGCAAGGGAACGTGTCAATCATTCGTTCATCGGTTGACTCACTGGCGACATGGATCGAGCATCCTACTGAGCCCGATGGCATCAGCCAACGATGATCATGACGGCCTCCCCTGGCCCTTTCGCGATATTAGACTGTCAGGGATCCCGTTGATACGTGGCAGGCAGGTGTCCAGCCGCACTCGTTGAACAAGGAACACAGAAAACATTCGAGGATCGACGGCACGTGACGTCTCCTGCGTCTCAAGACAAGGTGCAGACACCAAAGCATTTGCAATTCTGAATCTCTGTGCGAGTACGGATTGTAATACACGTATAATACTCGTAATATGCGCGTCGCTTGGCTGAGCATCCTGAAACGCTGCCTGTGCAAAATGGGCTAATAAGGCATCGCATCGCATCGGCGGCGTCTCCGTTCAAACTATTGGCAGCAGTCCCATGGCCGATTTTCCGCTCAGCCAGGCTGCGCGCCTCTCAAAGGGGCTCCAGACTCTGAAACATTCAATTCGCCACAGCCCTGGCACTAGATGGACGGGTTCCTGCTGTAGTTGACGATGGTGTCGCCAGAAGCGGTTATCGCCACTGCAGAGTCGTACGGGATACAGGGGGTAATTCTGGCTGTATGTACGGAGTACGGAGTGCTGCTGCAGTCCAGTCCAGATCCACTGCCAAAAGCGTGCTCGTGCAGTGCATAGGGATATTACAGTACGGAGTGCGATGAGCACAGATATGATTTGATGTTGGCATCGGCGCAGGGCTTCGATTTGATCTTCTTTCTTCTCGAGGACCCCTGAAGATCGGACCCTTGGACCCCCGAGCCCGTACGTAATTGCGTTTTGTTTACAATTGATGCTGAAAGTCCCTTGCGTCAAAGCACGGCTCTGCGTTCTGATTTGTCGCCTCATGGTATTACATTGTGCGATCGAACAAAACGCCCCCTAAATCGTGCATATGTAATTTAACAACATCGATACGACTTCAATTGAACTTTCCCTTTGCCACCGACGCTACATTCAGGTCGTAATGGATACTTGCATCAATAGTATATACACGTGCTAAGAAAATAACATTGAACCCGCAGTTCCTATCATTATCCACACAAATAGATATCACATCTCCGCAAGATGCCAGCTGATATATAAGCATCCTAGATTGAACACGGGCAACATGGCCCCCAAATCCAGTCAATCCCGAGTCATGAACACCACACTAGACACCAAAATAATATACATCCAGCATCGTCTTCGTACTCGAAAACAGGCTACCAATTAGCCCACGAGAAAAGGTAGCAACAGCACCGCCACCTCGGCCCAGCGGCAAGACCCATCAGCGGTCAGTCTAGAGCAAAAATACAAGAACAAAAAAAAACAATAGAAGGGGTGTGGGAAAACTACATCTCCCACTAGAAGCCCGAAAAGAAGAAATTTTTTCGATTCAAATGGATAGCTTCATTTTAGACAACGTGCTAGTTTTGCTCCACGATGCCCGCCCGCCCCAACGTTCACCGCATCGTACCCTCATCTCATCAAATCTCGTCCACATCCCAAAAAGAAAAAAATCAAGACATGGGTATCCCGACACGGTTCAGCCCGAATGGCGTCCCCCAAGCAAGCTGAACTCAAAAAGCCGGCAGTCAATCATTTCTCCTTCGGTGTAATTACTGTATCTTAAGTTTTGACAAAGAAAGAAAGCAGATGGAGCCCGCCTTAGTAAAAAAACAGACCATGGCGGCCTCCCCGTGAATAGCCTCGGCCACCAGTCGATGTCGTCCCCGTCCCTTTTTTTTTTGCCCTTTTACTGTAGTAGTCGTCCAGTACTTTCTCCCCCACATCCCAGCGTTCCCACCGACGGACAAAGAAAGGGCAAATTGTACGGAGTCCGGAAGTGCCCAGAATTCCGCAACAACCTGCCCTCTTTTTTTTTTGCCTTCTGCCTTTTTCTGCCTTATCTTGGCAGCGGCGGCGGCACTGTAACAGAGACAGACAGCGTACGGAGTATTTTCCCTTTGCCCCAATGCGCATACGGAAGTCCACGGAGCACCGGCAATGATGGCAGCGGCTTGGCATGATCTGAGTGATTTACAACCTGAAAGAGAGCGAAAGTATCGGCCGTGGCCAGGGGGTCTTGTCCGGAGATGGGCCACCGACTCAGTAGCACTCGTAGTAGTAACCCTCTGCCTAAGTAAGTGCGCATAACCTGGCCATCTGGCCTGGCATTCCGGAGGCGCAGCGGCCACGAGATGAATGCGGAACGTAGCACTCGTTCGTTTGGTTTAATAAAACATGCCCCATAACAATGTCTCAAATTGCGGGCGATAGGTCACTTTGCCCATCGGACGATCACCCAACAAGATCATAGCACCAAGACACGCTTTTTTTTACAAGGGGAGCAAGCACACAGAGAGAGACAGAGAGTAATGGTGGTAGCAGCAAATGCCAAGTTTCATTGTAGTGTCTATGACTGCCAGACGGGGCAAGATGGTAGTTTCAATCCCACATTTCAATCGTTATCTCCTGCCCATCGTATCCCGACCTAATCCAATAAAAAACAAAACCCAGTCGTCAACATCCCAGGGTATTCCGCGACGAACCCACGAATGCTCCAGTAGTAGTAGTAGTACATGATTCCCTTCCAATTCCCAATGCCAGTAGAGTGTTCCCCCCCGCCGCCTTTCATAGACGTTGATAATGCATGACGCCAAAGTGAGATTGCTAATGGAAAAAAAGAAGAAAGAAAAAGAAAAGGTATAAGAAATATTACATAGTATTAGAAAAAAGGATGTGTGTATGAGATTGCGTCACATACACGACACAAGCGAAGTCGATGATCGAAAGATGAGTGCAAGTACCCGCTCGAGCCAGCGAGGACGGTGTGGAGAGAGATTAAACGCAGCCTGTCATGTGGCCAGGCGGTTTGAGAGATTTGGTGGGGCATCGTCCAAATGCTGGCGGCTATGACGGTTGTTGTTGTTGAGAGAATTGCTCAGGTTGCCATTGAGAAGCCGATGAGAGCCAGGGTTGGTGATTCGATGTCGACACGCCCACTCGGTTTGGTGGGGGGAGTCTCGGCCGCGAGCAGCGCAGCGAAAGCAGATGACCCCGAATATGCATGTCCAGCTCGGGAGAGCAGGTCGCATATAGATTGTGTCATGTCCAGCCCCGCAGCGGTTGGAACGACTTTGTAAGTACGGAGTATAGAGTAGCAGCAGAAGTGGTGACGTGCAGCTCAGATCCGCTTCCGCATAGCAGATTTGCTCGCGATGTGCCGTCGACCAGTAGCGGTCAAAGCAAAAGAAGTAATTGTGAAACCTTGTGTAGTAGATCCGGATAACCATGGCCAAGAAGGCTTAGCCAAGGTGAGGGTGTAGCCATTGTCTCAAAGTTGTAGAGTGTTATGATATCCTCGAGATATCTTCCTCAGAGCGGGCGCGGCTCTCATTTGGGCAGAGGAGGAAGAGGTCGGCTGGGTGGGGGACCCGGGCAGGGAGGAAGGTGAGAAGGTCGCTGAGCAGGCATTGTGGTTGTGAGGGTTTGTTGAAGCTGTGAGAGCTTGATAGTTTGGTGTTGTGGACGACGGTAGAAGGCGGCGTCCCGTGTAAGTAAGTTGATGGTGGTCGAGAGTAGATGGCTTGAGTGCTAGAGTAGCAAGTTCAAGTGTCAGGCTTTGAGTAGTTTAAGTGGTTTGGTGTGCAAGAAGTTGTTGCTTTGTGATTCTGATGATCTGGGGAGTAGACAGTTCGTGGGGAGAGGCGAGGGCAAGTGTCCTTATGTATTTTGGAGAGGCAATGGAAAGGCGAATCTGACGAGAGAGGGCACTTGTATCGTAGCGCAGCAGCCCAGGGGGCGTCGCAGTAGGCATCCGACCAGGGGGGAGGGGGTGTGCGAATTGGTGGGCAGAGTACGAGATACAATCGACGCGGGTACCTGTTGAGCATGACGGGCATGCATTGCTGCACATACGTCAGCCCAGAATTGCGAGTACCAGCGGGGCTTGTACCTCTGCCCTCTGCTCTAGTGCTCAGAAAAGCCAGACCGCAAAATGGCAGCCCCCACAGGCCTTCCCGTGTGCGCTGGGCGCTTCTCACAGCTGATGCAACCCTGGCTGGTGACGCAGCGGCCAGCCCAGCGTGGGCCAGGTAGGAAATTGAAACAGGCACAGGGGGGGGAGAGGCGCTGTCGAGCCCTGATCCCTGCTGCCAATTGAATGCAGGGAGGGCGGTGGGATGGACTGGACTTGATGGGATTGACTTTTGGAGAGAGACACACACACCAGACACGGTCTGCCTGAAGCTACTAGCAGTTGTGTTGCCTGTAACTCGTAACTCTACCGTCTCAGCCAGCAGTGCCGAGATAGGCAACCAGAAAACGGTGAGTGCCCTTTGATTGATTGATTCGACGCCGTCCGTCTCGAATTCTAATTCTGGTCAATAGGCCTGGCCTCGCTCCAGCAGCCAACCAGAACCGTCTGCGCGTCGAAATTGCGCTGGCAGCCTCCCTTGCCTTGCGCCGCCCAGCCCAGGCCTGGGCTAAGCCAAAGTACACGAACGGCTGCCACCTCTCACCGGAATTTGGCTGCATTTGCCATCGTTTGCAGGTACCGCTGCCGCCCGCCATTCCCCCATCCCATATCCCATGTTACCTGTACAACGCAAAGGTGCCTACAACACGGCCAGCCAAGCAGTAGCAGTACATATCGTACAGCGCATTTACACGTATCCCTCCCCCCTTTCCGTTTTCCAACACTGGCCTGTTGCAGCCAGTCCAGTCAGTCAGGCCAGCTGTAAGACTCATTGTCGGCCGGTAGATGCAATTGAACTCCACGCACGTAGGCAGCGTACCTTGGTAGCGTAGCGCCGTACTCGTACCTCTTCACTCGTATGTATGTACCTTTTCCACTTGTCACTTTGCCTCTACAATGGATATGACCACGAAATCTCGACTCTCCCAAGCGCCCTCGCCCGGGCGTACGAATCGATTGGGAAACGGACTAGCCGCTCTTCTCCGTAACTTGGACGCTTGCCTTGCCATGGCCCAGGAATATCATCAAATCCCGGCCCACTCGCCTCCGTTTTTCGCCTTTTCGACGGCTTCCAAGCTCCCTTCCTTTCTCCTTAACGGAGCGCCCAGACGCCATTTCGGCTCCACCGTATGGAAGCCTTCTGGAAGCCCGACTCTTTCTAGCGCCGAAGCCCTTCCATTTCCTTTTCCTGCCACCTCTTTTTGTGGAGAAGAGCTCTAGCACGTTTCATCCTGTCCTTAATTTTCACAGGACCGTTCGCTCCAATCTCACCCTCGTTTTCAGCCAGGCGCAAGGACCAGCTGGGCACATCAGAATACGGAATAAGGGTGCGGCGCAAGAATCGTGGGGCAGCGCAGGGCCACTTTCTCAAATTGGATTTGCACAAGCAGCACTACGAAAACAGCAACAGTACCATCGTGGCCTAGACCATGCAGAGCTGAGGAAGGAAAAAGGGCAAAACCAAAGACAGGGGGGGTTCCTCCGAACAACAACTGACAGACCCCAAGTTGCTCTCGCTGTCCGTATTTTTGTCATTTATTCTGAAATATGCGAGTGTGTGTGCGTGTGATTCACACACCGTAGCCGACGTAGCTACTCTACAACATTGCCAATCACACACAAGGCCAGCAAAAAAAAGTGATCAGGTGCCCTCTCCAAGGGAAAATCGCCCCAGTTCTCGGCGGGGCTTGGCGGTCTTGGCCCCTGCGATTCAAGAGTCCGACCCCGTCCGGCAATCCGATGCATATCTGCAGTCGCCTCTTGTTGACCGCCAGAATTATAGCATCCCATTCCAGGCGGTAAAAAATGCTAGCAAGAAAAAAAAACATGCTGCTTTGCATGAAAAATGCCGGTGGGTAAGATGGAACCCGCGCTACGAAGCTCATGAGGAAGAAAAAAAAACATCTAGCGTTCTTTGATACCCGATTATGGGCCCTTTGCGGTGTACATCAGTTGGGGTGTGTCTTATTTCCCCCGGTTTTTGATGGCCCTTCTCAATCTCAATGCAGCAGTACGGTGTAGAGTAGATTGGCATGGTACGAGTACGACGTCAGAGGGCCAACAAAAAGACTGCTGAGAGAATGCCTGCTTCTCTTTTTGGGTGATCTGCAGGGCTGCCACAGAAGCAGATCGCGATTTTGCGGGGCGGGAGCTTTTTGAACATGTCTTCTCTCGTCAGCTGCCCTTAGATGCTGGACGTTTTACACCCTGGCTGTAACACATTCGATGGGAGTGAAACGGTGCTTGTTGTATCTGTAGGCATCATGCTTTCTTGGCCTAACTGACAGCTCCGGGTCTGGCATTACAAGTTTAGCATTGAGGCCGATGGGCGCTTACACCGGGCTCCTCTTTAGACCACCCGTTATATTCGCGGCCACCAGTCTTGCTAATGGCATCGCCGGTGCTAGATGTAGCCCGATGAAAAATCTGTCTAGAAAAGCGGCTAAAGGTCCGTGCTTGTTCTTTTTCTCTTCCATTTTTTCCATCGAGCGCCTTAAGCAAGACGCCAATTTCAAAAGCAGACGGTAAGAGACCGAAACCGCTATACTAGCTGCTTGAGTATCACGACTCGAGCAGGGCTCCATGCGCCTTAGTTCGTCACTCACCGCATTGCGGGACGATGCAGAGCCGAGGCCTCGGTCAAGCGCCAACTGACGTTGAAAGTCGGCAATCGGGGGTTTTCGCTCTTGTGGGAATCAAACCAATGATGGGGGTACCAGGCCGGGCAAAAAAAGAAGAAAAGAAAAATTCATGCTGCCGCCCGAGGCTTTGGTAACGAGCAAACATGTGTAAGACGCACCCCCCACCGTCCGTTCCGCTCTGGGTTGCTCGTGACCGCCCAGGCTCCAGGCTCCTAGACCGAGCTAAAGACAAGTCGATGATGACATGGACTTTTTGACGGTCAAGAGAAAAAAAAGAGTGAGGTGTGCTTTGTTGGCCGTGTTAGTGGCATTTTCGATGCGGTGTCCAGATGTTTGGCCCGTCACACCAAAGGCACCACGTCAACAAGCGTATGTACTTGGGCAAAGTGCCGTCGCCCTTCTCTGCCGCATGTCACTCGTTCACGCAGTCGAACTGGCCAGTAGCAGCCCGTTTCACTCACACATCCTGCAGCCTTACCCTCCCACGTTGTTGACAAATTCCCACCGACCTGGAATGGGATGGTTGAGTCGTCCGCCCAGTGGTTCGCCCTCGCAGGCAGTGACTCTGTGTGTGAGGCTCAAAGGGAACTAACACGCCCATCCCTGCGTACGGCGGCGTCTATCATTGGGCTTCAACACCGCGGCTGGGCAAATGACTCACATGGCGGTTTCGACATGCGAGTTGATGCCATGAAGCTGTCAGCCAGTCCTAGCTCCTACAACAAAACATGGGGTATGCTCATCAAATTCAGAGGCTCCTCCCCAAAACATGCCAGTGCTACCAGGCATCTGTGGGGACATCTGTGAGATGTTGAGAAGCAGTGAGATTGACAGAAGTGCTTTTTTTTCGTGCTTTCTTTTTTTCGGAGCATTCATTACCCGCCAGAAAAATAACCCGACCGCATATAATATTATGGGATTTAAATTACTGTGAGCACATGCATGCGTCTATCGATGCACGTTCCAAATTAAGAGTCATTCGGGGCGGGGCAGCGATGAAATCATAGGGGTCCTCTTTTTTTTTTCTTTTTCTTTTTTTGCCCTCTGTCTCTTTGTCTTTTTGATAGCAGCTCGTTCACGGATGTTTTTTTGTGCCCAGGATCATCGCAGGCATGGCATGTGTTGGGGTTAGTCTTGTTGACAACTCGCATTCTGTGATGCTCATTGAGGGTTGACAGCGCGCATCACAAACTGCCGAGTCCTTTGTCCACGACGATGCGCCCGTTGTTGTAATTTCCCAACGCCCTCTACACAAGAGAATAGACATTAAAAAAACGAAACATGATATGTTGATAAACACAAATCATCTTATCACAAAGTGGACACTAACTAAACAAGCAGGGCAAAAAGTTGAGCCTACGGATATATCCGGGCGTGTCCTTTGATCCACGATGGAGTACCAAGAAGAAGGGTATTAAAAACCGAATCACTTTAACAAGAGTCCACTCCAGCCGGGGTGCAAGGGTCTTTGGAGAGAGAGAGACGAAAGGCTGCGCACGGGGCAAGATACTTGTGGACGTCGTATCCGCCTCACTCATAAGAAAACACGACAGGGCTGTCGGTAAGTCGGATAAGGCGTCATCCTTTTTTTCTCTTTTCTGTTCGTGTCTGAGCCACCCCGCGACAGGACGGGTACCTGGCCTGGGCTTTTTTTCGTTTCTTTTTTCGTTTATTTTTTTTGACGGGTGGATAGTTGCCTGATGGTGCCGCTTGCCACCCCCTGCTTATCTTTTTTTCAATGTCTCATTTATTTCTGTCCTTCTCATTGCATCTGCGACTACGCGTACTTCGTACTCGCATGTGATGCGAAATAACAACAAGACGGCACAGCTAAGACATTTGCTTCTTGGTATTCCAATGTCTCGCTTCCTCGATAGCAGGGCCTTTTCGGCCACTCTGGATTCCGACATTATCGCGTACTCGTAGTGCCAGTGCTAGACGATATAGTACATGCTGCTAATGTATGCGAAGTACGAAGTAATAGCACCGGACTACAATTACAGGTCTTACACTTTGACAGATCGGCAGTCGGTGTAATACTGAACTCTGCCACTCCGTACGAGCAGCACTAATTTAGCACGTCAAAAAAGAATTGAAGGATGCAAGCCTTGGGTGGCACAGTTCGTGATTTGGTCCTACAGTATGACGGTACTTACAAAATCCAGGCAGACGGATGCCTTGCGAGCCGATCGCCAATGCTACCCGGTAATCACATGGCAGCACAAAGGACCTGCAAGCTTATCCGTATCGCATCTCCCCAAAGCGAATCCTCCCAGTCCCCTCAGAGGCGAGCTGGTCCAAGGTTGTACCCGCAGGATCCGCCTTGCAGGATGGAAGGAATGCATTGCAGTACGAAGAGGCTGCCGTATTCCAAGCACGTGTGCGCAGTAGTGCCGTGTATCGAAAGAGAGCCCATCGTGGAACCTTGTCCCACAGCTAGCGCTCCTCCCAATCTCCCAAATTTGGCATCAACCGAATCGGTACATCCCACACGCCTGTCACACACTCTGAGTACGTAGTACACCGCCGTTTCGAATTGATCGAGGCTGCGGGCAGATTTCTGTGCCGTACTATTTTCTCTCTCTCTCTTGTCTCGTCTGCCTTTGTGCCGGGACTGGGACAGGGGGGTGGGCAAGGTTTAATTGAGTACGGTGGATCGATCCACCCCCCTTCTAAAAGAAGAAGAAGCAACAAAAAAGTCACACAAGTTCGAGAGTCTCGGATATCGTTGACGCAAGAACAAAATTGCGTGCGGAGCAGGAGTTCATTACGACAGATCATGACGCCGCGATGGTCGGATACCTTGCATCTAGAGGTGACTAGGGTGTCGGATGACTGAACAGTATCGACAAACTGCTGTTTCATCATGTCTAGCTAAATGTGAAACCGGAGGCTACGGCCTTTTGACGCTTTTTGTTGTTACTTGCAATTTCTCAATCGTGAATAGTAAACGTAAACCAACAGCTTACCAAGAGGTCGGTATTTGTCATTTTGGTTGCCGTTTTGCCGGCGGCAGAAGAAAAAGGGAACAGAAATTAGAAAGTCTTCTAGTGCAAAACTTGTAAGATGAGGCAATCGCGGCTAAATGGGGGTCCCGAATATGTACGCACTAGCAGTAAAATGACCTACCTGTGGCCATATCTTTTTTTTTTTTTTTTTGTTGGGGCGGCATCCATATCATTGTTTGTATAAACAAGTGCACAAGTGCCATATTAGGTGCGAAGCATACATATCACACATACATAACCAAACATATCGCCTACAAAATACACTTACAACGTGTCCAGGGGTTGATTGTGATGAGACACAATTGACTTTCTCTGCCCTCCCCTGGCAAGTGTCCTTTTCCAAGCGAATTCGCTTCAAAGAGGTTGCCCCTATGCAGGTACTCGTACCTCCAAACCTTCACCACCACCCTCTCATCAGTCTGCCTTTCTGACTGATCACTCTCCCCGGCCGTCGCAACTCAATTACCAAAAAAAATCCCCCAAGCCAACTTTCTGACAGGAACCAAGCTCGTTCAACGCCCGTCGCTGCCCGGTCCAACGTTCGCCACCTCCTGGCGCCAGTCCTCTTTCTTCCCTGGTCTGGTCGGGTTTGCGGAGTGAAATGCCACGCAGAGAGATCTCGCCGTTGTACATAATAAGCATAGGGTAGCATCGCTCCGACAACACACGTAGCCCTACCATCTCGAGAACAAGAGTCGACGCCGAATCACAGCCCAGCGCCCAGCGAAAAGTGAAAGCTGATCGAAAAAAAAGCGAGAGTGGCGTCCCTCCATGTCCCTCCCCAGGCCCCTTGTTCCAGCTCTCCCAGGGGGTTCCAGTCAACTGGGCCGTCCTAGCGCAAACTGGCGCCTGCCAATCACCGTGGCTCGTCTGCCCTCCGCATTTCCCGAGCTTTGCTGGCCAAATTTGCCCTGATTCTTTTTACGTTTTTGGAGCTCAAGGTTTCGGGCCTTGAATTTGCGAGTGGTCAATAATTGGATGCCATTGGCTGCTTCGACTCGGTTGCCGGGTCGCAGAATCGTTCCATTTGCCTTCTAACCAGAGTTCAGCAGGCATTCTTCTCCTTTATCATCTCTCATTTCTCTTCAAAATGCTGTTGGTCGACGAAAACGAAAATCATCAAATGCTTGGCGACTAAGCGAAACGGCGTGGCCGTCAAAACGTTCGCCGCTTATCTCGTACCTTGTCCAAGGGCCAACGCAGCCACCGAACTGAACTGCACACCTTTCGCCGTGCTAGCCAGTTGGTTTCGAGAGATACGGCATGGATTTGTCCAAGCTATTGCAAATCTGCCATCTCTGGGGTACAGCTTCCCAGGGTCAGCTGTTCACCGTGCATGGTAGGATTGGCAGCTTGGCCCTGGTCCATCGTCAGATGATCACAACCATGATTGCGGGGATCCTTGCGTCTGTCTCGCTGGGCTGGCCCCGATCCATGATACAACACTACCGCCCTACTTCGAATCGAGAGACACAAGAGGGCGTCCGTTTGTGATGCTCGCACAGCGCGCAGCCCAGGTGATTGGGCATCAACGGGGCTCCAAGGGCCGGGGGAGAGAGAAATCTCAAAGACTTGCTCAGCCTTGTCGTGCGGGCAAAACCGTTCTACTGGGACGAGTCAAGCATCCCAGGTATCCTCCATGCAGCAGGTCCCTTGCCAATGACGCCCGCAGCTGCAGGAGAGGATTACGTGCGTGCATTATTTTTGGAGACGGGCCCTTGGTAACGAAAATACATACGATACTCGTACATGCGCGTGTGCCCATGTTGCGTCGCTTCTTGGACGAGCCGCTTTCTATTACGGCACCAGCAGAAGCAGCCAGCGGCACTATGAGCAACACTATGGATAACACTATGAGCGGGCTGCGGCGACGATGCGACGGCGGCTGCTCCCTTGCGAACCCTCGTCTCCAGCCGCACGGCTCCCGTCTCGCAAGGGCCTCGGCGCAGCCACGCAGCTGAAAGCTGAGGACCAGGCACAGGAACGGGCACACCAGAGCCCTGCGAAGATGCGCTTCTATTGGTCTGAGAACGGGGGCCCGTACCGTCGCTGTGGCAGCCCTCATGCACCCTGTGCAGATGCCCTACATGATGATTTACCGGTGTCTACGAGGTACTGGGTAGGTTTGTATCCTGTACCCTTGGGCGTGCGCGTTTGTTGTCATGACAGACGGATTTGGGTCCATGCCGCACAAGTGCAGTAAGGTGAGTCTTGAATGTTCCGTTTTGCAGCGTCATCCACAGGATTGCATACAGCCGCACCGCATGACGTGCCAATACTCGATGTCGTGCCTTTTTACCTGATACACCTGCCGCATTCTGTCTCGGATCCGCCATCAGCAAGGCGGCCTTCTCTCCATGTCATCTTCATCTCCATCTCTCTGTTACATGGTTAAAAGGCTGAGACGGCTGCCTCAGTGCTTAACAACGTGCTTGGTAATGAATTCGGCTTGCTCGGGCATAGGTTATCGCCTGAGTGATGCAGATCGACTGTTACTGTAACACTCAACTGTCAGCATGACGCGGCTCGGAGACAAGAGCTCGGCAGTTTGCGGGAGCAGTGATAAGACAACATGAGCCGCCAGCAAAGCATTGGAACCCATTCGTATCGCCGAAATGGTCAATTCTGCCGCTCTAGTGCCTATCTAATGTCTGTACAAGGACATCTAAATTTACTCTATATGTCGGAAGCTGATTAACCCCCGAAACACTCACGCCCTAGCCGTAGTCTACCGCAGGAATCGATAAGTGCTCAACTCGCGCTTGGAGTCTTGCTAGCTGCGTCAACGCCGTTTGAGTCAGTGCGAAGGGTGGGGCCATGACCTAAAGTTGAGCTCATCAAAGCTCCCCTTTCCTCCCGTAGTTACAGCAATCGATACCCAGTAGATTCGAATAGCGAGATTGATCAATCACTGCACTCGTACGAGGCCTGCTTGTGGAGAGCTGCTCTTGGGGGCGCAGTGACCAGGCGCAGCTCCACCAGCAAAAAAGAGTCTTGGAGTCTTGCCGTCAAGCCACTAATTTTCCACGTGGTGGGCAGGGGTTACTTGTGGCGTTCCCCAAAACACGGACCCCTGGCGATCAGCGATGGGATCAAAGAGGCTGCCACACTTCGCCTTTTGAAGCGTGTGCGTGCTGTGTTCATGGCGAGCGATCCAGGGCGCTGGTTGAAGTCGGTCACTGATCACCTACAGGTGAAAGTGTATCAGGTTGTACTCGCACTTGAGTGCATTGCAGTAGTAGAGGCTTTTGTAGGATTGTCAGCCCTCCCGTAGAATTGCGCCGCTTTGGGCTTCATACATTGATGGATGTGTCTGGATGCTACACCCCTCCTCCTCCTCGCGCCATATCGTGGTTCGAGTTGATGCCAAGCAAAGCACGACAAGACGAGAAAAGCAGCGGATGAAGGGATAATTGCTGAGCTGTCCTGCGCCATCGTCGCATTGACTTTTTTCGTTCGTCTTTGCTGGTGGTGTCTACCCCTCTCATTCTACGCCTGAGATATATGACGACAGCGGTGCGGAGAACAACGTCCGGTGTGTCGAGATAGCACATTGTACACTAACACTAACATCATACTTGCATCTCGGCGGCCGGGTTAATTGGCCGCTCTCATCATAAGAGAATACCCGTTAAAAAGCACACGGCATCACACGTGTTGGAATTACTCACAGTGGGCAGATCGTGGAGAAAAAAAGCCATGTGCGTCCGCAGCGCTTGTGTTACACTCGCTCTTTATTTTCCCGCGGTGTTTTTTTACAGGGTAGGTGTTTTTGTTGCGGCGGGCGCTTGTCAAAATCTCCACGAGGGCGTACGAATACGGTACGGCACCCTCACCACGAACCTCGTATCGCCAAGGTGAGGAGCATCGTTTTTGAAGGAATGATTGAATTCAGGTTGCTTTTTACTCCTTCGCTTGATTCGGCACAGAGATGCTCCGATGTAAACTTTATTTTCAAAGGCCTTGGCAAAAGGGCCATGACTAATAGAGTATGAGTAAAATCTAGTTGAAGCTTTCGTCTGCTTTCGCCTGGCGCTAGTCGGGGAGCTACACACCTTGGTTCTTCGTGATAGCTTCAGCCTTTTTGCTCGCCCACTGAGGTGAGGGGAAGGCGCGCCAAGAGGGTGTAGCGTAACGAGGCCTGTATGGCCGAGCCTGGGAAGCCAAATCGTGCCAACTCAGGCTCAGCTGCGGGACGCCTGCAGCAGTTGAGTTGTGATCAATGGTCGATACTTGTGCCCAAAGTACCTTTTCTCGTCTCTGCTTCTCGCCAGGCCGTGCATGGATCTTCGGCGCTGTCATGCGAGCAACGATGCCGTACATTGGCCTTGTGCATGTCTCTTTTTTGGGGGGTCGCGGTATTCTCGGCAAACCCAGTTCAAGACTCTCTTCCCGCCCGTCGTTGCAAAGCCCCTCTGCCCTGTGCTTTCTGCGGGGGCCGTGCAATCAACAACCCCCAGGCAGTGTGTACGGTGGGATTGTAAATCACGGCCTTGCTTGCAACGCAGATTGAAACCGTACGATGGATTGCCATGTCTGCCGCCTTCTTTGACAGCTGCCCTTTGGGGGACCTGGTAACCAATCAGCCCGTCTTACGATAGGCGCCCAACACCTTGCGGCTCGGCGCTATCTGGCAGTATCGCCAACCACGGCCGATACGCCCGCTGCCTGTAAATGCGCGATCCATGGATGCGATGCGACCTGTTGCCGCGACCGTTCCGAGGCACACGGCAGATTTTCTGATCAAATTCATTAATTAATTTACATGACCGGCCCGCGAAGTTGCGGTGACGTGACTGTTTTGCTGCAACTGAACCTGCACCAATGGCTCGTCGCGGCTGGAACATGCCACCTCATACATGGGAGAAGCGCGCACATGATCCATTGCTCCGAGATATCCTGGCGCAGTTCTGCGTTATCTCTCGTCGTGAATTAAAAATAAGTGACAAGGCACAAGGCAAGTCAACGACAGCATTGAGGCTAGATGCAGCTTCTGCCTCGACCACACCAATCAGACGCGCCGCAGCCTTGTCATGGCGCCTCACGTGGCAGTTCGAGACGAGGCAATTAAGGTCTTTGCCGGCCAATCACGGCGATTTGTGCCTTTTTTCCCTCTCTCTGACAGGCGCATCATGTATGAGATCAAAAAATCACGGCCCGTTCTGGGGCACAAATCGGCCTATCGTGCGGAGGCCGCGGGCGAAATCTGGACTCTCACCGGAAACCCGTTCAAACCTCAGACAACGTACCCCATGGCAAGGCAACTTAATTTGGTCAATCTCAACTGACAAGCTCGAAATGATAATTGCCGCGAAGAGTATATCCTCCGCACATGCTGCCATTGTGCGATATTAATTATCAATGGGGGTATATCCCCACCACTTTTTCTTTTACGTACATTGTTGCTTGCTGCTACTTCACTCCCCGGACTTTTTACGAGGGAGTATCGTATGTACAGGATATACGGAGCAAGGTGAGCGGGAGTGTCCGTTTGAAACGTTTGAAAATCGGCATGGGTGCGATAGCAAGACCCTTCTTTGATCCATTCTCCGATTATATTGTGCCGAGGCAGATAACAGCTTCCTTGTTCCTTTGTGTTACTTGATGGAAAAAGAAAACAAAAAGAGACCGAGAACCAAAACTGGGCCACCGATTTGTGAAACCGCAGATAATGTGCCTCAGGACACTCTCAACACCGCCCTGGACCCATGATGGTGATGAATCCCGCATGTTGTTCTCATACTATGAGTACCAACTGACCTGTGGGTGTACGTCTGCTGTGCCAGTATGGTTAGAAGACGCCCTCGCATCACTTCGCATTGCATTGCATCGCTCAGCCCAGAATCGCCCGCATGCGCCTAGATACAGTCTCCGCATTGCGAAAATTGCCCAGCCCAGTGATTGGCGCCCCGAATTGGATCCTTTATGCGAGACCATGCCGATGACGAGACGCAAACGATCCTCCAGCTCCGGACGCGATAAATGTTGAGCATTATCAATAATGACCTCTTGGCCGATTCACCACCCCTCCCCCCCTTCACCTTGTCAGTCATGCGGCCTCTTCGCCAACTGGTATTTGCGTTGACGCGATCCAGTTCTCCATCATGGCCTGGCCCCCAAGGTTTTGCTGTGTCTTGTTCTCCTTCTTCTTGACGATCAAACATAGGACGCGGCCGTAAATTGCGAACCCCTCATATGACACGTCCATTGCGAGCTTTTTCTTGTAGTCATCGTGAAACTCCCCCTCTGGCTCTGCTGCTGGTAGTTTCACGGGGCCCCTGGGGCGTTTTGGCAGAGGCTGATGACCGTCAGAATCCACATCGACAACCGAGGCGGAATCGCCGTCCCCGGCGTCTTCGAATTCGTCCGAGTCGTCGATTTCGAGGGTATTGCTCCTTTGGCGCTTTGCGCGCCGGCGGGTGTTGGTGTTGGTGTTGGCGGAGGGGATATCGCTGAGCGCCACGCCTTCGTTGTCACTGTCCTCCTCGATGCGGATTGGCGCAAAGTCGTTGGCATCCACGTCAATGGGAGTCGCATTAGTCTCTGCGATGAGCCTTGATGCGTTGGACTGCAGTGCGGATGGGGCCTTGTCCCGAAAGAACTTTTGCTTCGTGAGCAGAGAGTGCCGTGTGTCGGTTTCCATTAAGAAGACGGAAACCTCAAAGTCATCTGCTGGTAGGTTAGAATCCGTCATTTGCTCCCGACCAGGCCAATTATGCGGAGGCGGAAAAAAGCTTGAGAAGAAGAATCTTTACCTTTTACGATGACATCTTTGATCGTCTTCTTCTTTGTGCTCTTCTTTTTACTTCGTTCTTTTTCTTCACGGAGCTTGGGTATCACGAGAGGTCGGATGGCTTCGATGACCTGTGGAAGAATGGGATTTCGGGGGTTTAGAAGCCATGACTGTGCCAGCGCTGGGTTGTCCAAGTATATCCTGCATTCAAGGATGGAATACTTTGTAATTCTCAGGTACCGGCGTATGGGTGCCATCCTGTTTCAATGTTTCTACGAGTTGTATCGCGGGAGCGTGAATGTTGAAAAGACGGAACTTGAGCTCTTCGGTGATGTAATCGCGGCTCTGGGCCAAATGCCCCGCGCCATCCACTAAAAATAGGGTCCAAGGCCGCTATAAGCTCCCGCCGCAGGACCCAATTGGAGCATTTCATCGCAATTGGCGCGGGGAGGTGGTGTGGTCGCGAGATCTTTAGAAAAAAAACTTCATTTCTCTTGCAGTCGCCGTTGCAAAGCGTCAATTACGTCGCATCTTGCCCACTGAGGCTCCAGCCCAGCGCGTACCGGCCGTCCGGCATGGTTTTGGTACGAACATGTCAAAGTCATGGAAATCGACGCTGAGGCTGCCCCGCTCAAGCTTCCCGTGAGCTGACCATGTGGAGGAGAGATGAGGGATGTTGAGACGATTTCACTGACTTGGGATTAGAGCTCGACCGAATCCAAAGCTGCAGCAGCAGATCTTGCGTGACTGCACCGACAACTATTACCAATGGCAGACGAGTAACCGGCCCAAAGAGAACCCGTTCGTGCTCCACGATGGCCCGCCGTACGCCAATGGGCCGCTTCATGCCGGCCATGCGATCAATAAGACGCTCAAGGACATGATCAACAGGATACAAGTGCAGGCTGGCAGAAGAGTCATGTACAGGCCGAGTTGGGACTGCCACGGTCTTCCCATTGAGATGAAGGCTCTCGGGGAGAGTGGCACCAAGGGATTGAGCCCGCCCAAGATTCGAGAATCCGCCAGGCGTTTGGCGAGCAAGACGATTCTGGATCAGATGAAAGGATTCCAGTCGTTTGCCGTCATGTCCGAGTGGGATAATAAGTGGACAACCATGGATCGCGCTTTCGAGATTAGACAACTTCGAGTGTTCCAGAAGATGGTCCGCGGTGGCCTCATATATCGCAAGCATAAACCCGTTTACTGGTCGACATCGTCCCGCACGGCCTTGGCCGAGGCTGAGCTGGAATATCGTGACGACCATGTATCAACTGCTGCCTATGTTAAATTCCCTATTCTGTCTGATTGGAGCTCGGTTCCCGGACTGAGCGACTTCAAAGGTCAACTGTACGCTGCTATTTGGACAACAACCCCCTGGACGCTTCCCGCCAACAAAGCCATTGCTGTGCATAACGAGCTTGACTATGCGTTGCTGCAGGTCGGGAATGATGGACTTTTGGTCGCAGAGAGCCGTCTTGAGGAGATTGCAAAGAACATTCCCTCTGCAGTGGTCATTGCCAAGTCGATTCCTGGTTCCCAGCTAACGGGTCTCTTGTACCGAAACAAGCTGAGAGGGAGCGCCTCTTCCCTGCAACCCATTGTTCATGCCGATTTTGTCTCTGCCGATTCCGGAACTGGTCTCGTCCACATGGCACCTGGACATGGACAAGAAGACTACCAGGCTTGCTCGGCGTTGGGTATCGAAGCGTTCGCCCCCATTACGGATGAAGGACACTTTACTCCTGAGGCCTACCCAGACGACCCCGAAAAACTGACTTCGGCGCCATCCATTCTTGACGGCGGAAGTCAAGCTGTGCTGGAACTGGTTGGAGAGGATGTGCTCTGGACCCATAAACTTGTCCACAAGTACCCGTATGACTGGCGCACGAAGAAACCTGTGGTTATCCGAGCTACGGCGCAATGGTTCGCGGATGTCGGAAGCATCAAAGAAGACGCTCTCCAGGCGTTGAGCCAGGTGCGCTTCGTTCCTGAATCTGGCAGAGTTCGCCTGGAAAGCTTTGTTAAGGGTAGAAGTGAGTGGTGCATTTCCAGACAGCGGTCCTGGGGTGTACCTATTCCTGCTCTCTATGATGAAAGTGGAAACGCTGTCATGACGGATGAATCTATCGAGCACATCATATCTGTTATGGAGCAAAAGACTTCAGACGCATGGTTTTCAGATGCTCCAGACGATGCAGCGTGGATTGCACCATCGCTCAAGGGAACATATCGACGTGGAACTGATACGATGGATGTTTGGTTTGATAGCGGTAGCAGCTGGACTGAGATTGGGCGTCCTGTGGATGTCTATCTTGAAGGCTCCGACCAGCACCGAGGCTGGTTCCAGTCCAGTCTCCTAACATTTGTGGCAGCTCAAAAAGCAGACGGCAAAACTGGAACCGACATTGCACCTCCTTTCGGAACACTCATCACCCATGGCTTCACGCTTGATGCGCAAGGCAAGAAAATGTCCAAGTCTCTAGGTAACACCATCGTCCCCAGTGAAATCATGGAGGGCAAGCTGCTGCCCCCTTTGAAGAGCAAAGGGAATGATGCTGCTACACGATTCGACGGCCTCGGTGCCGATGCTCTGCGACTCTGGGCGGCTAGCAGCGACTTCACATCGGATATTCTTGTGGGAGCGTCCATCTTGCAGCCGATACATAGTGCACTCATCAAGTACCGCACGACGTTGAAGATGTTGCTCGGGTCACTGCACCAATCTGCGCTCCAGGCACCGTTGACAAAGCTTGACCAAATCGCAATCCTGCAGCTTCAGGACGTCATGGCTCAGGTCTGGGAGGCATATAGCAACTACGAATTCCACAAGGCTGCCGGACTGATTAACCGATGGATTGCAACTGATCTCTCTGCGTTTTACCTGGAAGGGCTTAAAGACCGTCTGTACTGCGGTGATGGAGGCGGTGTCCTGGTTCCCATCTTGATTGGATTCTTGCGAATGCTGGCACCAATCACGCCGATGCTGGTTGAAGAGGCCTGGTCTCACAGGCCGTCATGGATGGTGGAAGATGCGTAAGTTCTTGCGTGCATATGATTCGTCGTCCACTAGTGTTGCCCGTGTCTAACAAAGTTTCCACACAGGTCATTCGAACACCCGGCACGGCAGCTCTACAATTCGCATGTGATTGATCCCGCGCGCTTGACGCTGGATCAGGCGCAGCTACGACTACATTTGCCCATCCTGTCCGCTGTGCACGATGCGGTGAAGGCGGGGTTGGAGCAAGGCCGAGAATCGAAGGCGCTCGGCAGCTCTCTTCAGTGCTCCTTGAGCATCTCCATTACGGATGAACGCTTGGCGACGGTTTTGAAGGAGTACTTGGAAGAGCTGGATGCCATGTTTGTGGTATCGTCTGTGGAGCTCAACACTCCTCTTTCGCCCGACGGTCATGATTGGTGCTATTCGAAGGAGTTTGCCGTGGATGGCATGCAGGGCGTTGTGCATGTGTTGCCGCCGAAGCAGAGTAAATGCTCTCGGTGCTGGAGATATGTTGCCGAGGAGGAGGACGGACTGTGTGGACGATGCGAAGATGTTACAGCGGCTACAGCTTCGTAAACTTTTGATGATGGCTGCATAAACCTGTATATGTGTTCGAATGTATGTACGAGCGCACTCCCCCGATTGATGATGATTACTTGTACGATAGATGTGATTTGATATATACAGAAGTGGAAAGAAAATGAATACAATTATAGAGAATAAAATGGCATGATATTTCCATTCTACATCTACATGCGCCCACGATGTTGATGAATGACGCAGATCACCGTCAACGGGCAAACCACATGCAAATTGCAAATGACGGATTTGGTGGAATTAGGCTTCTGACTGAAGGCGGCATAACATCACCGTGCATCTCCAATGTGTGCTTCGCATGCACGATCGAATGTACCAGTGACATGCCGGCATAATAAAAACCGGGCCTTTGAAGCAAGGGACAAGTACCAGATAGATTCGTTTCAAGCAATTTGGGTTTGCAATGTCCGAGTTTCAACCGGGTACAAGCGAGAGTTGCGCGTCCAACAAAACTTGGCTTGCGCTGCGCCTCGCTCGCCGGACGGGCTGCATTTGCAAAAATTCGATCAAGAAGCAGCTGGTTTCTACTACTATTACTACTGGAGCGTAGTGGTACTGCTAAGATCAGTAGTTCGGTTGCACATCTTTGCCTCTACTGTACTGTAGCTCCCAAAGCTTGGTTGCTACTCTGTGAACCCTGTTTTTGGCTGGCGCATCGCCAAACGGCCGTTTCTCGCCTGTTTCTTATCCCTAGTGGAACTTTCCACCCCTCATTAACAGCCCCCTTTTGACTCTCCTCCAGCTCCATTTGTGCTGTATTCTTCTCTTCGATCCTTGTCTTCTTGAATTCTTAGCCATGCGTCCCTTCTCGAGCCTCCAGTAGGGACGATTCGCAACGGCACTAGAACCCGTTGGCGCTGGTGACTATGAACCGGCGCCCAAGCAATGGCCGATCACCACATGCCTGCGCCTCGGTCCGCAGGATATTATTCAGCGAGTCGAGACGGACGACGAGATGGCCCTGCGACGCCAGAGCGCCGGCGGAATAGCAGCCACGAGATGGGCAAGCCGGGTAATGCGTCCAGTCAGCGCGACGACGGCTTCTCTCCCCACGACGACTCGTTCCACGACGACGATGCCTTGAGCCCTCGCCGAGAGGCCTCCCCATACGCCGACGACGGACATGGACACCGAGAAGAGCGGGCACAGAAGAAGCACAAGGGCCGCTTGGGCGGAGGCTTCTTGCTACACGATGCATTTGGAGGAGGGCGATCTCGTCGACAGCGGGCTGCTCACACGCCAGGTCCAGCTCCTCAGCTACAGCTAGGTGTCGGTCGTGATGGTGCTTTCCAGGCTTCTCCTGGCCCTGGACATGATATGGGCATGCGAAACTCGTCTGCGCCTATTCGGCGATCTGGCGAAGAGCCTGCAAACTCACCTCCGAACACTGGGCATTCCGCCGACGGCAGGCTATACTCGGACTCGCACCATCAGGAATCGCTCGCTGCTCCGGATCTGGATTCCACTCAGATTGTGCACATGGCTCTCAGCCTTAGCGAATCGCGCCGCCTCGCCTCTCGACGAAATGCCTCTCGGACGGCTGCCCCTCCGCGGCTTACACCTATCCCGGACGCATCATCTTCAAGCAACATCAGACAGCATCTCCAGCAGCAGCGAAAGCTTTCGCGCACTGATTCTCCAAGCTTACTGCAAGAGCCGTCTGCCCTGGTTCCCGTATCCAGAAACAGCGGCAACTTTCAGTCCTCGTTTGAATCCTCCCACGATCCGCAATACCGCTGGCAGTTTTCTGCCTCGACTCTAGCCAGAGCCCACAAGGCTAAAGTACATCTCGAGCTGTGGGCTCAGTACAGAAGACTACTTGATGTGCTGCCGCCCCTCAAGCCAGGACTCGAAAGACCCTCGTCGGGTAGCTCCCCAGACTCTCCTGTGCTGGCACCCGGTGCACAAGCGCTTGCTATAACGCTAGGGAGGCAGTACAACCCCTTGCAGTATATTCGGAATCGCAAAGTGCGGGCACGTGAGAGGAAGGTCATTGATGGACAGCGACAGGGCTTTAGCGATGTGGAGTGCGTTAGGTCGTGGGTTGATACCGTCTATCGACAAATGTCGCTGGCCGGGACGTCGCTTGTCGATGAGAGACCTTCCATTCCCCCCTATCAATACGCTGAAGATGTCGATCTGCAGAACTCGCCCTCCGAGGCCGTAGCGAGGCCCCGGCGGCCGAGAGTGGACTGGATCTTGGATCCTTGCGATGTGATTGCTGATGCCTACTGGCTGGAGCAGAACGGGCACAAGCATCTTATTGAAGACCGTCATTGGCGAAAGATTTTCCCGCCGCCTGCGAACTCTGACTTGAGTAGACCTTTATCTCGAGAAGTAGATGATACTAGCAGCAAGATCTCGCCGTTCACAACAAGAGACAACAGAGACAATGAGTTAACCGAAACTATTACGGAGGGGAAAGAATTTGGGTTGTCCAAAGTTCGCTCGGAATTGTCTCATAGCAGTACAAAGGAGCGTGCCAAACAGAAGCTACAGAACATCAAAGGATTCCACCACCGACATGGAAGCGCCGGGCATGGCCACGATATAGTAATGCGAATGAAGAAAGATTCTGGATCTGAATATTCAGACAGCGACGACAGCGAGCCAAAGAGGAGGATGCGACCTGTTCGCAAGGGAACAATTTCCAGCAACTCAAACGACCTGCTGCAGAAGCAGATGATGGAAATGGTGGCCAAGGAAGCACGCGAAAGAGAACTTGAAGATATGGCTTTGGCGAACGAGAGCGCCGATGACCAGAGTGTTGAGGCACAAGACATGAGACGAATTTCACAACCGCCGTCCCGATTTACTAGCAGGAGAGGTTCTCTGGCGGAAATAAGCGACTCAGAACGCAAACTTGCTGTGTTTGAAAAGGTCAAAAAGAGCTCTCCCTCGCGCCTGAGTCTTGATGCCAATTATCTTTCGTCATCTCCAGGCAAACGGGCTTCGTTTCCCAACTCACCGGAAATCCTGCCGCTTCGCAATGGCAAGTCTGAGTCAGTTGCCAGCGCTGATCCTTCACCACCCTGGAGCCGATCAACATCTCCCACAAGAAACCCCTTCAGCAAGATTAAGTCAATCATTCGAGACAAGAACGACGACACTTATGTACTCGATGAAGTTGAAGATGAGGGAGAAGGGCGATCGTCAAAGCGTGACAAACTTTTGGCACGTTCAGGCTCGACATCTACTCTGGGTAGGCGTCAATCTAGCCCTGCTGGAAAGCTGTTGTCAGGAACCGACAGCGGTAAAAGCGCCCGCAACACGGGAAGCATGCGACTGAGAGCCGACGAAAACGTTGGCTTGAGAGGCATGTTCAAGGGGCCGCGTATTGATAACGTGCTTCGAGGAGGTGTTTCCAAGTTGGGAGACATTATCCGTAAGAAAGAGGGATCTGGTGAAGCACCCGACCTCGACACAACGGATGAGTCTGATAGTGATAGAATCAGGGGGCGCAAATCCGCACCCTTTTCTCTGTCGCGAAAGCCTTCCACTAGGGCACAGGAAGTACAGCACCAACCGAAGCACTTCCTTGATACGATGCCTCAATTTCATCGTATGCCTAGCTTTCGCCACGCCGCTAATGGTGGTGAGAAGCTCACTGCTGCTGCTGATTCTGGCGCAGAAACTCCCGGTCGTCGAGCCACCGAACTTGATCTTCTCCGACCTCCGCTGATTAAAATCCGGAGCGCATCATCATCTGGGTCTTCTCCTGTGCAGAAACCTCGCATAGGAGACTCGGACGTCTCCGAGTCTGAATCCTTGTTGAACAACAGTAGCACTGCCCCCGATGCGGCCGACAAGCGTGGAAATTCAGCCCTTTCGCTCAGCGACAAGGATAATCAGCATAGACGACTGCCGGGCGAGCATTGGTCGATTGCAGACCGCGGCTTCCCTGGCCAGACGAGGCTTTCGAAGCGCGAAGTCGCTAGGATGCGGGCTCTGATACTCAGCTCCGGCGTCAAGGCGATGGAACTGCGCCGTCGCGCCAACGAGCAGCACAAGCCGTTCAGCAAGGAGAATCTCGCCCTGAACGCGGCTACCTCCCCGAACGAACCCGGCGGCGTTCCCTGGTCGGACATTGCCAGGCTTACCCCTAAGCAAGCCCAGCTCAGCCTCCAGCTGCACGACCAGCAGGTGCCTTTCTGCGAGGTGTATCCTCTCGCCGCCCGCACTCTGGGCGTTGCCATCCAGACGTGGGGTCAGAGATGGCAGTCTTCGGCGGACTACTTCCGGGACAAGACGACGCATGACCTTCGTACGCGTGTTTGGGAGGTTCGCACGCATATTGCGGATGACTTGTCTGAGCTGGCGCGCAAGGCTTCTGATGAGGCGGACGAGACGAGCCGCGACTTGATGCTCGGCCAGCCTCTCAAGATCAAGCACGTCATTGACACCATGGACAAGATGCTGCGCACGCGGCGTAGAAGATTCCGTTGGTTGAGGCGTGGGCTCTGGCTTACGGTGGAGTGGCTGCTCGTGGGCTTCATGTGGTATGTCTGGTTCATGGTGATGATATTGCGCATCTTCCTTGGTATCGGCAAGGGGGCTTTGCGGGGCGTCAAATGGCTTCTCTGGCTGTGATTCTCACTTTCTACCCACTGGTCTCCTTTATTCTCTCTAACCAACTCTTCGTACCCTTTATTCTATGTTGGATCGAGTCTCTCCAGCATCAGTATCCCCGTATACATTCCATTGCATTACCATCACTCTCACAGGATATTTCAGCGCTATAGCTGTTAATCCCTCCCATTCAACCACAACTTTTCCTCCTATACGCTCCTACTTCCATTATTTCTTCTTCTAATTTTTCTGTCTGATACCCCAAATTATTCTACAGTCTCGAATTTTCTGTCTCGGTGTTGCGGTTGGCAACTATAAGGACCCCGATGCATAGCCATGGAGTGAGGTAGCAAAAATACGCACATGTTCATTATTTCACGTGTTAAAAACCCCCCTTTTCTCTTCTTCTCAAAACTGTACGTGTATTTTCAACTTATCAAGGCTTGAACTTAATTTTTATCCACAAAAAACATACACCTTTTGTAATCGAAAAAGTAGTAAAAAAATTAGGCAAATAATAATATTGACTATGTATCTTCTAATATTTTGCATCCTCTTCGATCTTTTGACTGAGCGAAAAATGGTCTTTGTCTAAGAAAAGACTTTGTCTAGACTCTTTTTTCCTTTCTTAAAATGAAGGACGTAGAAAAGGGGGCCACGACACTGGCCATGTTAAGAAGAAAATGAGAACCTTATAGTAACAACAAATGAAGAAGATGAGAAAAAAAAAAGAGACTACAAAGAGAGTTTTTTCCCCGTCTGCAGACGGTAATTGTCCCAGTAGGAGCTAAAGGGTGATTGATTATATGAAATAACGCTGCATCTGCAAGCAAAGTCTAACAGCGACGAAGGGAACAGAAGAATAAGGGGGAAAGGAGGGCAAAAAAGGGTCGAAATGGAGGCCGTAGATCATCTATTTCCCGAGATCGTGTAGCATACATCTATTCAATCCTCTTCTTACCCTCCTCGGCGTTGATGAACCGAGCGGTGCTGAGGCCACGCTCGTGTCTGGCGACGAGGGTTCCAATGACGGCGTCCTTCTTGGCCTTGGAGATGTTCTGGGTGTAGCCATCGATGGCATACCCGAGCGGGTTCAAGCGTGGCCAGTTTACCTGCAAAACGTATGTTAGTCTCATCTTTAAGGGAGGGGGAGAGGGGAACAATGGGACGGTTGCTTACATAGAGCATGCCATGAGTCCAGACAAAGTGGAAGCACCAGGCCGCCACGCTGGACCAGAAGAGAATGAAGATGCGCATGGGGATGACGCTCGAATTGGGAGGCCGTCTGGTGAAGATGCCCACGAGAACGATGAAGATGCTAAAAGCCAGGATATAAGGAATAGCCTGGATGAGGACCGGCCGCCTGTCGCCGAAAATGAGGTTGGTGCCGACGTTGGCCTCCCCAGGCTGATAGACTCCGAGGAACAAGTCGTATGCGTCCTGACGAGGGCCGTCCATGAAGTTGTTGAGGCAGTATCGTGTGAGACCAATACGACCATCTTGCAAGGCTCCCATGGGCGTACGCTTGCCAGTCCTGGTGACGTCTGTCTTCATGGCGCCAGTTCCAGAGTATGCCGTGGAGACAACATCGGCATTGTCGGCCCAGATGTTGCGGAAGAGGAACTCGAACGCGGGGTCTTCATTCTTAAACGATGAGCCCTTTGCGAGCAGGCCGGCATCTTGCAGCATGCGGTCAAGCATGTGACGAGCAAAGATGCTTTGGACGACGTTGGTACGGTCGAGACAATCCATGCAGTTTGTGCGCATCACGCTGGTCTGAAGGCTGCGGGCTTCAATCCTTCCATCATTGTTTCCTGGCATTTCGACGCCACGGAAGTAGCCCTGAGCATCGACAGCGTCCCGGAGTCTGTCCACGATGGCGTAGGCCTTGTGCATCTGCATGCCCTTTGTCTCGCTGTGATAGTCAAAGTAGACATAGTGAAGACGGTCGAACTGCTGGCGGCTTGAGCCCGGCTGGATGGTGGTAAACTTCTCGTCGGTAAGACGATCAGCCTCTCGTCGCTCCTTGGGCATCGAGACAAGAGCCTTGGCCATCTGCTCGTAAGACTCCTTGACCTGCAACTCTCGTCCCTTGTGGTTGACCAGGTTGATGAGGTAATTGTCTCCGTAAATGCGGATCTGCTCCTCAAAGTGCTTGGCTGAAGCGGCGAGGGCGGCATCTGTACTGCGCACCTGGATTTTCGGCGTGTACTTTAGGTTATTGACCTCGGACCAGAATGTGGGCACGCTGCCTCGAGTTTGGACGTAAGATAGAATCTGCATCTCCTGGCCAGCCGACGCGCCAAACTTGCCACTCTGCATATCACTGCTGCCAGCAAATCCACCAAGGCCAGTGCTGCTGCTGTCGTTGAGGATGACGATTTGCTCTGTCTCGTTGTAGTTGGCAACATGGCCGTCTTCGTCTACACCTCGAGTGAAGAATCGGGTTCCGCCACGGTATCGTGAGCGTCGGGAAATCAAGACGATAGTCAGGGGTGTGCTCTTGAACTTGGTCTGCTTGATTTCAAACATGCCAAACATGCAAGGAAGAATGTAGGGATCAATGGCAGGTTGCGGGCCAGGCTGGCTACGAGATCCTGCGGTGCGGAACTTGATCAGCTCGGACTGCAGATACTTGTTGAAGAAGAAGCGATCATCCGTTCTCAGCCACAGGGGTCGGGAGGTGTCGGCATGGGATTGACGCTGGATCGAGTTGGTGAGGTCGATCGAGTAGGAAAAATACATGGGACCCTGAGCAAGGAAGGTCTTGAGGAGGTTTATAAAGGTGTCTTCGTCCGGATCGTGGATCTGTCGCTCGCGCATAGGGAGAATCTCGGTCGAGATAACCTTGTAGACCATCTGTCCCTTGAGCCTGCCCATGGGCTTGGCCTTGTTGATGATGATGACATACTTGTCTGGAGTATCATTAGAGCTCGTCCCAGGTGCAATCAGGGATCATGATTGGTGGTATGGAGCTGTCACTGACCTAGAGGGAGCTGGATGATGCCAAGGATTCCGGAGATGCTGGACACGCGTGTCGCGCGCTTGGAGGAATTGAAACCGCCCTGGACCAGCCGGACGTCTCCCATGGGGCGATCAATGACCAAGGCCGGTGCATCGGGAGACGAGGGCGAGGTAAAGGTATAAGCGTCGCTGGTGACCCTGAGGTTGATGTCGCGATAGGGCAGCTTGGCCGCTGCTAGATGTGCCATGGCTGCAGATAGCTATAGCTGTGATTTATAGGCACAACGTCGCTAATTCTGTCGACAGCTCTCCGCAATCTCGAATTCGCAAAGGCGGGCACTTCCGTCTGCTGCGTGATGAACAAATCAAGCTGTCTTCGTCTCAATCACATGTGGAATGGGAGAATGTTGTAATGCCAGCAAGGCCTCAGAAAGGATATTGGAGTGCACAGCCTCACCAACTGGTGGGCAAACGTCACTGCAAAGCCACAGGAGGAGCTAGGCAAAAGGGGGAAATGGTGGCGCTGCTTACATATGCAACTCCTTTTAGAGGCGAGGGGCATCAGGAACCATCCGGGTACGTACCTGAGGGGGAAAACAGCCGTATAAAAGCAGATTGCTTCCCCCTTTCGTATATGATGCAAATTGAATAAGGAGTACCGTATCATAAGGCGATGGCAAGGATAAGATATTCGAATATTTTATACGTTCTCGAATTAGCATTTATTGGGTTCCGGACATATGCATCTTGCATTTTGAATTGACTTTGATTAACTTTATAGTGTAGTCGTCTCATCATAAACCTCTCTCTACCTCACTAGGCAGCCGAGATTCTATCACACTCAATGTAAGAACAACAATGAAAATATCTACTAAGACATGAGATTAGAATACAAAAAAGAAAGCACCGAAAAAAGGCACCTTGGTGGGTATACTGCGCCTGTGTTTCTTTGCCTTATGCCTCAGTGCAGAGCCCAAGTCCCGCCAACAATTCCTCCGCAGTAATGTCAATAGCTCCAGACGCCTTATCCTCAATGCCAAATCCAATGAAAAGCTCGTCATCTAGGTATCCGTGGTATTTCAAAAGAGGGCTCTTCCAAGCAATCGACGTAACGTAAATCATCTCCGAAGTAAGGCGATCCGGGTACTGCTGGCGGCCGTGGATCCAGATTGGCCGCTTCGACATGGCTTGGATGGCGAAGGGCGCCTGCTCTTGGAAGAGCATAACGTACGGCTCGTAGACTGCGTGCCAGTTGTAAAAGGACTTGTGTTGCCAGATGGTGAAGATAAAGGTGTTGGATTTATCGGCAATGCAAATTGCGTCTGTCCGCTTGCACATGGTAACCTTGAGCGAGTTGCTTGCTTGATGGACTGATTCGTTCTCGGAGACTGTTTTGGGCAAATATTTTTCAAGACACTTGTTATCTTCTTCTTCGGTGAGCAATGCTAGGTTGGCACTGGCTGAACCATCCGAGAGAACTCGAGAAAAGACTCGTTTCGGTGCAACGTCATGGTGGATATACATCTGACCGGCGGTATCCCAGAAAGGGAACCAGTTCTTCTCCACGGCATTCCATGGCAGAGGTCGCTGCAACTCTGTGCCCCTGAGGAAAGCCTTTGAGCCACCCCACTGGCCGGTCCAATCCACAAGTTCGCGAAAGTCCTGAATAAATTGGCCAAAGCAAGTGAACTGGGAATTCGACCCGTAAACAATATACGGTGATTCTGGCCCGTAAAGAACGCGGGCATCGTGAGGGCCGACGTTGGCAGAGAAGTAATCTAATTTGCCTTCACATATCCCGCCTTCTGTTGGCTGAACGGGCAGTGCTGTCGGAGGCTCAAGGCACCGCAGGACTCCAAACTGGAAAGTAGCATGACACACGAGTTCTGTGAAGTAAACGCTTTGTTCATCTACTCCCCGTGCCAGCTGTGCTACCACGATCCAAGTATCTGCCAGTGTAGGGTGAGGAATGATGTTGGGGTTCATTCCCTTGTGCCCTTCACCAAAGTCAATGGCAAAGTACTTTTTGTCCATGGTGGAGATTGAGAAGATTTCCTGGTGAGTAGCTTGAATATTGGGGAGAGCAGAGCTGTTGCTCAAGGGCAGATGTGACGGTGGCGCATTTGCTGCTGGTGCCTCAAATGTTTCTGACTTTCCAAAACCTATTGGCGCCTGGGCCTCCTGTTCATGGTTTAAATCGGCAGTGCCTCCCCCATGGTCCGCATTGAATTTGTCGATGATGGGCGGAATCCATTCTGTTCCCTTGGACCGCGTGTAAAAGGTGATGATTGTGTAGAGAAGAATGATAATAGGTACTGTCAGTAACAGCAAGCGCTTGATATCTCTGACAAACATTGTGAAACCCTTGTAGATAAAGAGATGCGGATGATATGACGTGAGTTGTATGCCTTACGATGTGGTCATCAGAGTCTGGCGACAAGGGTCAAGTTCTTTACTCGGCTCGACTAAGAAGTATGCAGATACTCTTTGTATGACTGCTTGCACAGAATACGACAGAAAGACTTTAGGCCATGGAAGCTTAAAAGAGAGTGAGAGGGATAAACTCCGACCTCGTGGCTTGCGCGTGGGGGAGCTATGGTAGCCCCCAGGATATAAGCTGGCGATCCTTTGAGGTTACCACTTAAATGGCAGCGGCAATGTTAACTTGTAACACGGTGATTAAGTAGTGCCTCTTGATGGTAACGGTTATCACCACTTGGACAAGTGCCGTAGTTGGTGCCGTAATAGTGTTAAAGAGTATGTAAGTGCTATGCGAAATGCGCAATTAGATAAGACGCTTGATGTGAGGCTGAAGATGCAAGCTGATGCTACCACAGCATGAATACCGAGTGTAATGTCATACATACCTTGATAGAGAGTACCAGCGATACCAGTTAAAGACTAATTAGGCCACGCTCGAGAGATCAATGGCGATTAAGATTCTGCAGCGGGCCGGCTACGGCGATGTGACGCTGGAATTGGAGTAGATGGCAAAATGACGATGTAGCACGGCCTAGTAGGTACGAGTACATGTAGATGGAGATTGTATGCAAGCCAGCCCGGCTGAACGGCGATGTAAAAAGATTTAGCTACAGGGCTCAATTATCCCTTGTTATGGTCCGAGATACGGCGGTGAGAAGGCGAGAGGCGAACCAGAGCCTAGCGGAGGGCAATGACACACTGATAGCCACCATTTGCCGTCAATGGTGGAATTCATGTGTCTCGTATGTGCCCGTATGGAGTCTTGAGTCGCAAAATTCAAGGGCAATGATGTAAGAGCCAGGGCTAGCACACACTGCCGGCAGCGAATGCATCACTGGATTCTTCTTTTTCTAAATGTCACTCACCACCAACTCGGACGAGTAGTACTCGTACTGTAATACTACTCATTTGTGCTAGTATGAGTAAAAGAAAATGCCATATTGGAGAAGCAATTAACCACTAGTATTAGTGTTGGCAAGCATCTCAATGGATCCCTAAGCGAGCTGGGTTTGATGAAGATGGACAGCCGTGCATTTCGCAGTGGACACGACCCATGGCCCTTAGATGGAGCACAGTGGCCTCAATCGGGCCTTGCCATGGAATCGACCAGGTAGCCCGGCAGGCGGGATGCCTTGATTGTGAATGTAACCTCACCGTGTGGCCGCTAATATACGAAGATAAGAGCCTATACAGCAAACCACTGCCAACTCTGAGACACTTTGGTCAGACGGGACGGGGAAAAGGAAACAAGACCGTCAGTTTAGTCCAGAAACCACAAGACAGAAATCATCATCATCATCAACGAAAACGAGACCGGCGCTACCCCGCAAACCCAAAGACTTGGCGGCGGGAACGAGAATAGAAGAGGCAGAGAATTGCAGGAATTGTCATATGCCAAAAGGCACAAGCCGAGGGAAAACGCAATTTCGCTCTATTTTCTCGCCCCCAAAACGCAGCACACACAGAAAGCACCTTTGCTAAGAACCTGGCAACTTGTAGGATGTACAGCAACAGGGGCGGCCCCTAGTGCTGCACCTCCGCACATTAGCGGCGAGAGCAGGGAACAGGCATCGAACCAATCTGCGCAGATCAGAAGCGATCGGCAGAGCACAATGCCGGAATCCAGCAAGGCCGCTGGAGACGCGCTTGTGCTGCTTCGGGAGAAACGGCCGTTGGCAGGTTTTTGGTGTCAAACAAGGGCTATATTTCGCCGTTGCCTTTTTGTGGTTGTCTGGAAGGTGGAAGAGGCGGGAGGAAATTAGGGAGCACCATAATACAGTAAGAAGGCAAAATGCAGAAGGGGGGAGGGAAATAATTGAACGCTGGTAACACCATGATGACGAGGGTTTTCGATGCTTTGCTGCATGTATGTTTGCTCTTATCTCGGAAGCAATTGATGGATCCAAGTCGTAGAATGTCACACACTCAAAAGTCCTTCTGTGGCTGATGCTGTGGCACGTGCATGCTGGTGCCTGTACCTGTACCTCCCCAGGCACAAACCAAGCGCCAACAAGCCAAGAAAGATAGACGAGATCGCTTGATTGACAGCCTGAGCGCCCAGAAAGCCAATTTTTAAGGTGCAGCCACATCCGCCGAAGACCAACAACCCAGTCAGCAAGTACATGTACCTACCTGTGTAAGGAGATTTTCTCACACCGCAGTTAACAACAACCAACGACATGAACCGACTTTTGCAATGAATCAGGAGATTGGATGGCTCCACGATCAAACACTGACTAATCCAAGAGTAGCAACGGCGTAGAAGTCGCGTAGAGGGAGGAAGGAAGGTAGAAGAAAAAAACTCGATTTTTTTTTTACGTGGGGGATAGGAGAAGTGGGATGCAGTAGGAGTGGGAGCCCGGGAAAAAAAAAAGAGATGGCACTTAATTAATTAAAGTGAAAACCGTTGATGACATTAGCCTTGTTGGATCCAATTCCAAGTTGAAGTTGCCCCTTGCAAGCACTCCTAACAGTTAGTAGGAATGTGCAAGCGCCGGCATCTCCATGTAAGTAACAGTACCAGTACGGAGTAGTATTCCGTTCAATGTTCCCCCCTTTGCGCCAAATCATGTAATCCCTCTAAGTAAGTACAATGAAATGAAATATCCCGAACCCATATTACTGCCAAACATCAAAATGTATGTAATCTGAAATCACGCCCTAGCCTGCTTCAGCAGCACCGGCTCCGTAGAAGGACCGCCCAGTGTGCTCCGGTATAGCCAGGAGGCAAACTTCACACTTGGTGTGTCCACCCATCTCGTCACGCCGTCGGCCAGCGCTAGAGTCAGGGGCAGTAAAATCAACTGGGGGATGAGGAAGGCAACTTCCAGCCCCAGCGGGCCAGACTTTGGCAGGGGAATCTTGTTCATCCAGTGCGGGATGTGTTGCGCGTGGTCGTCTCCCTTGAAGCCCACGGCCATGTAAAGCCGGTCTCCAAGTGTGCACAGCACGGGGCCGTGAACAATGTACAGCGCAAAGGAGATGCGCCCTAGATACTGGCAAAACTTGGTCTCAAAGAATCGCTTTAGCCAGTGAATGCGCGGAATGATGGCGACTAAGAAGCCTGAGGCCAGCCAGAGGTAGAACCACTTGTAGTCGAAGACTGCCTGAGGCTTGAGCAAGGACAGATAGTACCAGCCACGGCTCTTTGCCATGTCCCGAACGTCCGCGGTTTCGGCTGGAATTCCGCCCAAGTAGAGACTGAAGACGAGTAGATGGTAGTAGATGAAGTCTTTGATTGGCTCCAGGCGAGTCAAGAAGAACGGGAGCTCGCCTTTTTTGGCCAGCAAGTCGAGGTCGCAGAGTAGCATGCCCGTGCAGAACAGGGCACAATACCAGCCGTCTGTGATGAACATGAAGTAGAAGATCAAAGAGGCTTCGCACCAGAGTCGTGCGGCCTTGGAGCACCTCGAAAGGGCCAGGTGACAGGCGTAGACGACCATGGAGCCTTTAAACTCAACTGGGATGGACCATAAGTGGACGTTGTACTTGAGCCACAGGTCTCCCTCCTTGAAAACGAAGCTGAAGTTCTTGAAATCGACGTAAAAGGTCCAAAGTTCCTCTGTCCAGCTTCCCGCCATTGTTTGTCCATTGACCCAGATGCCAAGCATGTGCCACATCGTGATGAACGCAAGGACAACCGCAATGATGGGAAGATAGAGCCGTGGCCAGCGCCTGAAAAAGGCCGATGCAATATTGTCTCCCAGCTTTGTGAACTCGCCGGCTTGCATAAGGGTCAATGGCTTCAGCGAGAGGACATAGCCGGATATGACGAAGAAGGTTGAGACGGCATAGTGGCCGCCTGTGAAAAAGTTGCGTATAAACGGGAACGCGATCATGTGGTATTTGCCGTCGTAGCCAAATCCATTTTCGAAAATGGGATTCTGCTTTTCCCAGCCGTGAGCCCACAGCTCGTGGTGGTGCCAGTACACCAGAAAGGCCGCGAAGCCTCGGAGGCCGTCTAGGTATGATGTTGGCCGCAGTTTCTCAGCCACTTGAAAGATGGTGGGTAGTTGGTAGAGAGTGTTCACAACGCGGTTCAAGACTCGCTTGTGCTTGGGAAGATAGCTGGCTGCCCTCCACATCGTATATCCGTTTGCTTCCTTGGCCAGCTCCGGGTCGTAGTCGGATTCTTCAGAATGAATCTCTTCCCAGTCTTTGCTGGTGTTAAGAATGCTTACTTGTGCCATGTCGGCGTTGGTAGCGATGATGTGAGTAGCGTCAAACCAGTAGACAGAGAAGTGGTCGTCGCAGAGAGAGAAGACACCGGAAGTGTCCACAACTTCAATCTCTCAAGCCTCGCACGGAGCAAGAGCTGGACAATGCCGGCCGAGCCGTACGTGTACTTTGTTCGTATTGCTCGACAAGGAACCTCCACGCTTCCCCAGACGGCAAACCCCAGGATCGATCCGATCTTCGAGCGGTCACGGACAACACGTCGTACTCGGGAATCTGGAATCAGAAACGATGACACGCGGCCACGAGTCCCACCGGCAAAGACGCTTCCCCAGCTTTCACAAGCCGAAAATCAGATGCTCGAGGCAGATGATAAAGGACGTCCCGAGGTCAGAAGCATGCGGAGGCGAAGGATGGGCGCGGGGTTACGGGACTATAGGTCGACTAGATGAGAGACCGCAGTTGCGGCTGACGGTATCACCCGAGAGAAAGTCGATGAGATATCGAGGACCAGCTGGTGTCGATGCCGAGGAGGACCCAGAATGCCAGGGTGATGGTGGTGCGAAGACTGCCCAAAGAGGCCAAGGATAGACACGCAATGACGCATGGGTCGGGGGGGAAAGAATTGAGGCCCCATCAAGCGCTGTTCCGGGATATGATAGCTTGGATAGGAATGCCAATGCCGTGGAGGAGCAGCGCAAGAACCTGTATTCTTGGCTGTCCATTATCACATGAAACGTTTATTTTGGGCCACGGCTTCGTGTAAGTGGGAAAAGAAGCCGAGAGTACAAGTACATGGCCACACCATCTTACTCCGCACGACGCCATCAGAACGCCTCCAAAACGCCTCCCAAGGAACGGAATATCCAAGCCAAGGTACTCGTAAGGAAGACTGCAGAAGACAAGGGCCAAACCAAGAAGGCCCTCGACTGTGGATTGGACGGCAAACCCCCTGTCTCTGTGGCTTGCATGGGAGCTGCTACTGTACTGGTGGGCGCCCCTCACACCAAAAAAAAAAATGCATGGACTGGGAATCCTCTGCATACGAGCGTTCGTTCGGGGACCTGACAAGCCGGGAGCTACATCATGTGTGTGTGTGGCTGATCGGCGCCTCGGACACCCAAGATGCATTTTCAGCTGGCTTATGAGTAGATTTCAAATTTTCTGCCCCCTTTTGACACGATGTCTTGTGTTGCCCGGAAGATGGATACATGTACTTGTACGTCTAGGGCTAATTGTCCGGAAGCTTTGGTTTTGGAGGCTTTTTTTGCGCCAGCCACTCGACAACAAGTTGGAGCTCGAGAAGCAAAAATGATGAGTGGTGCAATACTATAGATAAGATAGTACGGAGCATAATTACCTAGACGAGTAATTGAGTGCAATTGATGAATAAAAATCCTGATTATCCTCAGTTGTGACAATGTTCGAAGCCGCGGACCTTTAGGACTGCAAAAGTACATGTACAAAGTGCAAGTACATGCTGCCGGTGTCGGGCCATACCCGCGCGCCGTCTCAGCTTAGAAGAGAGAAATCCTTTCGACTCCAACCAGGTGCCTGGTTCTAAAGCACCGCTAACGTGTAAGCTGCAGTCAATCCTCTTCCACATTGCAGAGTATTGCCTGTACCTGTACTTGACGGAATAGATCCCGCTGGCTATCACAAGCCATTGCCAAGAGACACAATTCATGGCTTCGTTCTATCTATTCTATCCAACTTACATATGCTTTGCCCAAGGCTGTGGAGGGGTGGTACAGAATATTCAATCTCGTCAGCCACATGTAGTACACAAAATACCAAAAAAAGAAGGCGTCCGTATTATGCCGATGAATACAGTATGGCCGTTGTGCGGACATTGCAGGCAGGTCTCGCCGTTTCTCTCCACCTCCGTCTTGTCAGGCCTTGTCCTTGTTTCCCCATGTTCCCCAAACTGGCCTCACCTCTCTGTGCCGTTGCCTTAGGACGCTTTTGGAAGCTGTCTCCGGCTCTAGTAACGTCGTTGTCTCTTCCTGTGGCCCCAAACGTAATCACCAAGTCCCCTGGCAGATTTGCAGGGACCCACCGCCGGTGTGGGTTCGACAGACTCGAGTGTGATGGATCCCCCGGTTGTCTTCACGCCATCCGACTAAACCAACTAGCTCATCCTTGCGGGTTGGGTTGGGTACATGTACATTGACTCCGTAGGGCCTGTGGCTCAATCCATGCCAGGCAGGTAAGAGAGCGTTCGGAACAGCAAGGCGGCGAGTTTTGTTGTAATTGCGCCCATGGACGGCCCGGACAGCCCTTTTGATATGGCCCAGAGTATAATATGTGCATGGGCCGGGCGAGATGACTCTTTTTCGATCTCTTCTCCCCCCGGGTTTGCTTACACTGGGTATCCTTCCACTGATATACGCGTGCTCGCAGCATTGACGATCAGGACAAACTATAAGCAGCCTCCTCAACAAAGCACAAAGCATACTTTATCTCCTTAACCTTACCGTCAAGGTACCTGTATACAGGGAGATTTCTATACAATTGAAGCCTGAGAGCTCCAGTAGTATTCTCAGAGTCTTGCGGCTTTGCACTCCTTCAGTGGACGTACTGCCAAGGCGATCCTCGAGGACTTTTTTTTAAGTCTCGACTGCTGTTATCCAAGGCAGAGAGGTCTGGTTCGAATAATCGAACTTTAACCTTAGCCAGCTATTACCGCCTCTATTTTTTTATCTGTCTTTTTTGTTTAGCGGCTGTTGCCGTACACAGCATGATACTCAACCTTTAAGCGGTGCTTGCCATTCTCTCGACTTTCCTCATCTCCAATATTTTCTTTGTCTCATACCTGAGAAGAGAAGAATCGAGCACGTTACGATGAGCTCCCCTCTCGGATCTCCGAGGCTCATGTCCTCAGCCAGCCCCTTCCGCAACAAGGTGCCTACACAGATGAGAAGGTGCCTCCCCGCCTATCTCTTCCTCGTCTTCGCCCTTTTTGTCATCCTCAATTTCGACTGGGTCTTAGCGATACCCAATCCTGCGTCCGTCCTCCGTCGACAGCCAAAGCCGCCTCCTGTACCAGGCAGCACATTTCCGCAAAAGATCTGGCAGACATGGAAAGTCGATCCTCTTCACTTCGAGGAGCGCGATCTGTTGACGGCGCGGACGTGGACTGAGAAAAATCCGAGCTTTCGCTACGAAGTTGTGACCGATGCCAACGAGATGGCATACATTGAGGATCGGTATGGTCCAGATGGTTACGATCGCCCAGATATCGTCGAATTCTACCAAATGATCAACCTACCCATCATCAAAGCCGACCTTTTGCGATATATGATCATGTATGCTGAGGGCGGCATTTACGCAGACATTGATGTCGAGACTATGAAGCCTTTTCATCGGTTTATTCCCGAGCGATACAACGAAAAGGACATTGACTTGATTGTCGGCGTTGAGATTGACCAGCCTGATTTCAAAGACCACCCCATTCTGGGAAAGAAGTCCATGTCTTTCTGCCAGTGGACATTTGCGGCGCGCCCTGAGCAGCCCGTCATGATGCGTCTGATTGAAAACATCATGAAGTGGTTCAAGGCCGTTGCTAGGGATCAGGGTGTGCCGCTGGGTGAAGTGCAGCTCGACTTTGATCAAGTCATCAGCGGCACTGGACCCTCTGCTTTCACCAAAGCCATACTTGAGGAGATGAACCGCAAGTCCAAGGGACCGAGGGTCACCTGGGACAATTTCCACAACTTGGACGAATCCAAGCTGGTGGGCGGCGTCCTCGTCCTCACCGTCGAGGCTTTCTGCGCCGGACAAGGACACTCTGACTCTGGCAACCACAACGCCCGAAACGCCCTTGTCAAGCATCACTTCCACGCGTCCAACTGGCCTAGCCGTCACCCTCGATACAAGCACCCTGCCTATGGCCAGGTCGAAGACTGCAACTGGGAGCCCGAGTGCGTCAAGAAATGGGACGACAATATTGGCAACTGGGATAAATACTCTGAGAATGAGCAAAAGAAGATCATCCAAGACATTGAAGATGCCCGACAGGAACAAGAGCGACAGCAACAGGCTTTGGCAGCGCTGCCTGCAGCTTTCCCCTAGTACTTTTCTTCCTATGGGTGATTTGATGATTTTCTTTTGTACATTTCCTCCCTCGATTGCAATTTGCTTTGGCTTGATTGCGCCGATTTAGACATTGGTTTATGGGTTTATGGGTTCATGATATGGCGCTGGCAGTATTCCCTGGGTACGGAGTTTTGGGCGGTTCTTTTACACTGAGTAATAAAAGGATGGAATAGGCGACTTGTTGGCATTTTGGTGGCGACGGCAGACAAGGCTGAGAATATATATATACATATAAGTGTATAGGTGCATATATCCATATAGATGTGTTGATGTAATGAATTCAGATTGGAACATCACATGCTGCTTTAAATTGATGCTGTGTTGTGTAATATTCCGTCATTGATGCATTTGCTGAGCCAATTGTCTTGTAGCTGTCAAGTTTTGAGAGGCGGCTTTAGGGTATGAGATCAGCACTTTGCTTTTGCTGGATCCATTTGAATGATTGCCTATTTGAATGACTTCATTCAGTGTAGAATTTTGTTTTAAATATTGCATCTCGTAAACGGCAAACTCATTTTCCTGCAGAGAATCGTAAAAACGCCAGCAAGAGCATCAATCTGCAGGCGGTCGGACAGCATCAGGCTAAAAACCATAACGTGGGCTGTTCCACAGAAGCCATTTGATCAGGTATCCTTGAAAAGCCAAAGCCACAGCAAGTTTTAACGGCAGCCTTGGCTTACCTAAGGCAACTGTGCCATCTGACCCGCCCTCTAGCCTGACGTGTACCGCCCGTCTCTGGTCTGGTTGGTATTCGCCGCATCCAACCTCCATTTCCAGGCAATCCAACTCTTTGTCCGGTCTTTGATACCACCCACTGCGCTGCCCATCACCACGGCCTGTTTGCCGCTCTGCGATATCTCCGCTGCTTCTCTACGACGCTCGATCGAATTCCTTAGAATCCGACGCTATCGGACGTTCTTGCGCCCGCATTCCGCCACTCAGCTCAACGCTTTTCGGTAGAGTGCAGTTAATCAACAAACCTTCAAAATGGCCGCTCGCGCACCTCCCGCTGGTCGACCAGGCCTGAACACTCGCTTCGCGCAGTTCAAGCTAGTTCTTTTGGGTGCGTTTTTGATAGTCGGATGGTCGAGATGTGTTGATGTGTTGTGCTAACATGGCTGTTTTGCGACAGGCGAATCTGCCGTTGGAAAGGTAAACTTGCAACCTTTTGGCTCGCTACGCTGAGTGGACAAAAGAAGAAGGAAGAGGAAGTGAAAGGCTAACAACCTTGTTACAGAGTTCAATAGTCCTTCGTTTTGTCAAGGTAGATTGCACGTAATGTCTGGGAGGCCTCTGAATCGCCCTGCTAATGAAGCCATCAGGATCAATTCGACTCTTTCCGAGAATCCACCATTGGAGCGGCTTTCCTCACTCAGACCATCTCTCTCGATGAGAACACGACGGTCAAGTTCGAGATCTGGGATACCGCTGGCCAGGAGCGATACAAGTCGCTTGCTCCCATGTACTACCGAAACGCCAACTGTGCCGTCGTCGTATACGACATCACGCAATCCGTACGTTGAAAACCGGGGTTGCACAACGAACATGGTATTAATAAGAGATGCAGGCTTCACTAGACAAGGCCAAGGCCTGGGTAAAGGAACTCCAGCGCCAAGCCAACGAGAACATCATCATTGCCCTTGCCGGTAACAAGCTCGATTTGGTCACTGAGCAGCCCGATAAGCGAGCCATCCCAGCGGCAGATGCCGAGGCCTATGCCCGCGAGGCCGGCCTCCTCTTCTTCGAGACGTCTGCCAAGACCGCTGAGAACGTGCGAGAACTCTTCACCGCCATCGCGAAGAAGCTACCCTTGGACCAAGCCGGACCCAGACATGCTCGACCCGGGCAGCGTCCCGGCGTCAGCCTCGCACCAGAGAATTCCAACACTAATGTCAACGGACCATGCAGCTGCTAGACAACACATGATAAGAGGTTGCGGCGGGACGTCTAATGATATGCCTATGTACCTACGTCCTGCAATGCATCCATGGGGGTGGATCATTCAGGTTCAGGCCGGGATAGACTGACAGCAGTGATTCAAAGCCTTGGACTTGCATCAAGCAAGTCTAGGTGCGTCGTATATTTCTCGGAGTCTTGGGTTTGGAGGGTTATTGGCCGACGATTTATGTTTTTGGTCCTCTTTTTTATTTTATTTTCCACTTTTTTTCTTTTTTAATATGCACCTTTGATATTTTTGTGCTCGTCTTGATGCACCGGGATGTGCATGGGGACTTCAAAGGTAGATTCTCTCGCAGATGGGCTTACTCTGAGCTACAGGATGCCTGGTGGAGGATTATGAGATACGGGAACGATGTGTATTCTGTCCTTCGGTGAATCTGACTGAGCGTCTAATAGATTGCTGCTTTGATTAGACTATGGTCCGTGCTGTGATTTCTTCGATGCATCTTGTGAGATGGATGATGAGACACTCCGCATGAGCCGGGGGAGATTCACTCGTACGAGTGAGTGGATCGCCGTATCGAATCCAGAAGTAGCATGTATACGTGACCCAAAGGATATTCTCAATTCAACTTCAAGAAAAAGTAGAAAGGAAGAAATATCAACGAAGAGATTATCACATTGCAATACTACATGATTTTTCTACTACTGATTCCAACGACCAAATGTATCCACAGCCAAACCGGTTACTGGCATGACCTTGGCGTTGCGTCACGGCTCCGGTTCCTGCCGGCAGTCTTGGAAGCTCGCATTAGCCGAACTTTTGCCCTGAGCGTTTATTGTTCCATGGGCTAACTTTTGGGCTTGACACTCAGATCCAACCACCATCCACCGCGATTGCATTTCCAAATGTTGCGATCATCGCTTCGGTCGGCGAGATTGCTAGGCGGCAAGCCCATCGCGGCAGCCGCCGGGCGCCAATGGTCTGTTGCCGCGTCGCGACAGGCGCCTCTGGCCAAGGTAGGTGGCGTGCACAATCTCACAAAATCGTGGGCCTCCGAGGGGAAATTTTGCGACTGACGAAGAGCTTCTGCTTGCTGCCCTCTAGAGATTCTATGCCGACCAGAAAACGCCGCCAGTCCTGCCCACGTCCGAGACCCAGAGCTCTGAACGCACTCCTCCGCCTCCTGCCCAGCCGATTGTCGACACGACGGTGACGGCGGCAGAGATTCCTCCCACGCCGCCTCCCCCTCCACCAGTCGCCGCCAGCCAGAGCGCAAAGCCAAAGTCCAGCCCGCCGCCCCCGAAGAAGAAGGGCTTTTTCAGGAGGCTGCGCAACTTCATCTTTACTTTGATGGTGCTTGGTGCGGCTGGCTTTGGCGGAGGAGTTTGGTACTCGCGCATCAACGACAACTTTCACGATTTTTTCACCGAGTACATTCCCTTTGGCGAGCAGGCTGTTCTTTACCTGGAGGAGCTGGAGTTTAAGAAGCGATTCCCTAGTGCTAGTCTTGGCGGCCCCAGACACACCGATGGTGGCGAGAAGGTCAGAATTCCTGCCCAGAGCGGTGCTTCCTGGAGGGTGGCGGACAAGACGGAGCCTTCTGAGCGCCGTACGAGCGCCTCTCCTGCTGCTAAGAAGGCCGGCGTGAAGCCCACTGAGAGCAAGCCTGAGGAGCCAGCCAAGCCTACAGAGCCCAAGACTGCCGTTGTTGCCAAGCCTGTCGAGAAGACCACCCCAGAGGAACAGCCAAAGACGTTCTCTTCAAAGGCAAAGGCGGCTGATCCCAAGGATAAGCCTGCTGCTAAGCCCCTGTACTCCATTGACCTGATGACCCTGCCTGATGCCAAGGAACCCATTGTTCGAGACCTCGTCCACATGCTGAATGATCTCATTCTGGTCATCAACGCCGACGGTGCCCATGGCAAGTACTCTTCGACCATCGACAAGGCCAAGAACGAGGTGCTGAGAATTGGCGGCCGCTTGAGGGAACTCAAGAGCGAGGCTGAGAAGAAGGCTGCTGAAGATGTCCGATCTACTGTTGCTGAATTCGACACCGCTGCCTCTGATCTTATCAAACGAGTTGAGGGCACCATGGCTCAGCAAGAGGTTGCCTGGCGTCAAGAGTTCGAGGAGCAGATGAAGACTGTTCGCGAGAGCTACGACGAGAGGGTTAAGCTTTTGCTAGAGCGCGAGCAGAAGCTCAACGAGGACAAGCTCCACAACCAACTGCTGGAGCAGGCCATCGCCCTGAAGAAGGATTTCCTCAAGGAGGTTGAGGCCCGCGTCGAGCAGGAGCGTGAGAGCCGCATTGGCAAGCTCAACGACCTCACGACAGCTGTGTCACAGCTGGAGAAGCTCACTCTTGGCTGGAATGAGGTTGTTGACACTAACCTCAAGACGCAGCAGCTTCACGTAGCCGTTGAGGCTGTTCGCGCCAGCCTCGAGGATGGCCAGCACCCCCGACCGTTCATCCGAGAGCTTGTTGCGCTCAAGGAGATTGCCTCTGATGACGCCGTCGTCGACGCCGCTATTGCCTCAATCACCCCTTCGGCGTACCAGCGCGGCATTTCTACCTCATCTCAGCTGATTGACCGATTCCGCCGTGTCGCCAGCGAGGTCCGGAAAGCCTCTCTGCTTCCCGATGACGCAGGTGTTGCTAGCCACGCTTCCAGCTGGGTTCTCAGCCACGTCATGTTCAAGAAGCAGGGTCTCGCTGAAGGGGACGATGTCGAGAGCATTCTGACCCGTACACAGACATACCTAGAGGAGGGCGACCTGGATGCTGCAACCAGAGAGATGACTGGCCTGCAGGGCTGGGCAAAGACGTTGAGCAAGGATTGGCTGTCTGAGGCCCGCAAGGTTCTTGAGGTTCAGCAGGCACTTGATGTGAGTATTTACAATGGTCCCCGTTCCTTGATTCTACGTGAAAGCTGTGACAGAATTTTTTTAACTAACATCGCCTGAACAGGTCATTGCTGCAGAGGCTCGACTACAGAGCTTGAGGGTGGATTAAAAAATTATTGAGGATTTCTTGGTTCTGTATATTGATCAGAGAGGGAAAAGAAAAGTAGAGGGCTTCCGGCCCGTGTATAGTTTATCGATAGATACAAGCATAAGTTTTAAAATGTGATTTCATGCTATATTACAGAAGTTTGCCATGGAAATTCCTCTTTTTAATCTGTATGTTCAGGTAATACTATGGCCTATCTTGAAGCTGATACAAATTCTACCCATTCGATGCGATTTTTCTCAGTAACATTCTGCCCCACCATGTGGCTGCAGTATCTCTTATCCATATGATATCAGCCAGCCAACTGAGATCAGTACAACACATCTTCATCATTACATCAGCCTTCAAACCTCTACCGGTATTAATAGCCTCAATGCAGAGAACATGAGATGATGTAACACCTTGTCCCCATCTCTTCATCTATCCTTTGCGTACCTGGAACATGAGCACCAGGTTTGCTCTCAAAGCACGCTTCCCAGTGGCTTCACCAATCCCATCACCTATAAATCGCGCCCTCAGAGCATCAACCCAGCCCTTCAGCACAATGGCTCGAGACTACAAGGAAGCCCTCGAGAAGCTCGCCCTGCTGCAGTCCAATCGCATCATCACAAGTCTCTTTGAGGCGCCGGAGAAAAAGACGCCGCAGGATCTCAATGCGGCCGCCATCCCGGAGATGACGGCATGGCTCCGCCGCGCCGGTTACACGCCCCAGGATCTCGCTCGCATGAGACATATCCACGTTGCTGGGACAAAGGGGAAGGGCTCTACTTGTGCTTATGCGACGGCTATGTTGGCAAAGTATCGGACTGTGGGGACGTACACGAGTCCGCATCTCGTTAATGTTAGGGAGCGCATTGCGATTAACGGCGTTCCCGTCTCTCGAGATGTGTTCACTGCGGCGTTCTTCGAGATTTGGGATCGACTTACGGAGGCTGCTGTGAAGGATGGCATGGCGGCTGTTGAGGCGGAGGGGGCGGCGTCGAAGCCGTTTTACTTTCGGTTTTTGACGATTCTTGCGTGGCATATTTTCTTGAAACAGGGTATCGAGGATGTGGTCATTGAATGCGGCATTGGGGGCGAGTATGATTCCACGAATGTGTTGCCTGCGGAGGCTGTTTCGGCTGCGGTTGTGACGCAGCTGGGGATTGACCATGTGGCCATGTTGGGAGACACGGTGGAGAAGATTACATGGCACAAGGCTGGGATATTGAAGTCTGGGGTTAAGGGGTTTACGATGAAGCTGCGAGATCAGCCGGGCGTGATGAATGTGTTACGCAAAAGAGCAGCCGAGAAGAATGCAGAGCTGGTAGAGGTTGAAGACGATGTTGTTGAACGATGGGGTGGTGTGAATGGGATATTGAAGGGAGACTTTCAAAAGAGAAACCAGGCGCTTGCTGTCATGGCTGTGCGAGAGCATCTCGGCATGGGGCAGGGCAAGCTGGAGGATATCCCGCAGAAGATGGTTGAGGGTCTGCAGGAAGCGAAACTTAGGGGGAGATGCGAGGTTGTCAATGACGGGGCGGCTGAGTGGCTCTTGGACGGGGCGCATACCAAGGATAGTCTGGAAGAGGTAGCCAAGTGGTCTGTTCAGAATCATTTGGGTTCTAAGGAATCCTTGATATTGATATTCAACCAGCAGGAGAGAAACATTACGCAGCTCTTGGAGGATTTCGTGGAGACGGTTAAGAGAGCGGCAGGCAGAGAAGATGTGTTTCGATATGCATTGTTTACGCGGAACGAACTTGCGAAACAGGCTGATGGGGAGGAGAGGGATATGCTTGTACAGGAGCAGGCGGCGGAGAAGATGCGCAGTTTGATTCCTGGGTGTGATATCAAGATATTTGACAATACCCTTGACGCAGTGGCAGAGGCTAGGAGGCTTGCGCAGGGACAAGATGAGTCAAGGAAGAAAATCTTGGTGACGGGCAGTTTGCATCTTGTAGGGAGCATATTGCAGGTTTTGGAGCCGTGAAAGGATGAAAAGCACTCCAATGTATGTTTTTTGGTGTCCGCAAGTCTAAAAATATTGTTCTATACCCAAGTTTTGTTGAATTATCATTCCCGCTCCCGCCCTTTTAGTCCATCATGCAATTGACCCATACCCAAGTTTTGTTGAATTACTATTACCGTTCTTCTTTCCCTTCATTCCTTGTAGCCTTCGTAACGTCTCTCACAACGCATCCGTCTCCTCAAGAATCCCCAACGCACCGCCCACCAAATGCAAACTCCCCGTAACATACGCCTGAACCACCTCTCCTTCCGGCAACCCCCCCGCCACACCTCTCGCATAATTCAAGGCATCCTCAATAGTCGGCAAAACGACAACCTTTGACTTGGGGTCTATCGCGGCCCACTTCTCGGCAAAAGCCTTCTGGACGGTGAGCTTGTCAATTTCTGCCGGGTCGATGGTGTTGTTGACAAAGTCGCGCTTGTAGCCCGTCTGGGAGTACGTGACGTTTGTGCAGAAGACGACGTGGTCAAAGGCCGGGCGGTCCTCCTGGTCCTTGTTGATGCTCTTTAGGGTGGTGCTGATGGGCTGCAGGAAGTCGATTGCTTCAATGCGGCCTTGTTGGTTGAAGATCATGATCCTGGGGCCGGTTCTGCTAGATGTGTGAGCAATATAACTTCATCAAAGAAAGCTTTTCTCTTTGAAAGAAAAGCCTGGGGAGTATTTCTTACCGGCCGGTGATTTCACTGGCGAACCACTTGGATGACATTTTCAAGCTGTCTGCGGTGTGAGCGCCGTCGAGATGCCAGGTCACGTTCTTCTCTTCCTTGACTTCGCATCGGCCCCTAAAGACGCACTTTTCCAAACCGTCGATAAACTCCTGGGGGAGCTTCGACTCGGAGACTTCTTTCAGCAGACCCAGCTTTGTCAGGACAGTCTCTGCCAGTGCGATTGCTAACGTTGCATTCTTCTTTTGAAACACTGCGTTTGGCCTGATTTTGACGCCCCCCAGGCGAGGATCGATTTTCAATGCCTTGAGGTTGACTTCTTTTTCTTTTGCTCGGTTCATCAAGACTTCTGCCGCTCCGGGCAGCTGCTCAATCGTGAACGCCGGGCTGCCCGTCTTCATGATACCGGCTTTATGCCAGGCAATCTTCTCAACCGTATCTCCCAAGATAGCGACGTGGTCGATTCCGAGGGTGCTTATACCCGATGCTACCGGGCTTGACACAAGGTTCGTTGAGTCGTACTCGCCGCCTATTCCGGTCTCGTACACGGCCACCTCAACGCCCTCCTGCAAGAAGGCATGCCAGCTTACGAGCGTAAGGTAGCGAGCATACACGGGCTTTGATCCAAAAGGTGTGTCCTCTTCGGGGGCCTCTCGCGATTCCTCAAGTCGGTCCCATACCTCGAAAAAGTACTTTGCGAACAGCTCCTCGGATATAGGCTTAGAGTCTATGCGGATGCGTTCACGCACAGCCATGAGATGAGGTGATGTGAAGAGTCCCGTCTTACGAGGGCCGCCATGGTGCTGTTGGTACTGCGAGAAGATGGAATCGACAAAGGCGCAGGTGCTGCCTTTTCCTTTTGTGCCTGCAACATGAACAATGTTGAGGCGATCAAGATCCGCAGGCTGCCCAAGGGAGAGTTAGTTGGAGATGCTCGAGTGATTGAATGAGATAGTGAGGTTGATAGGAGGCCACAGACTGTGTATCCGATCCTTGTGAGATATGCTCTCATCTTGGCGATGCCAAGCACAGAGTCAGGCAGAATCCCAGCCTTCCGACGGGCCTCAATCACCGCGAACGGCGTCTGCAGCTCGTTGAGCTTGTCAATCGCATCCTGTCGACATGAAAATATACGCTTTAGAATCTCATCCCAGGGACGCCATAGTTGTTGAGCGCACAACATACATTGTAAGTCCTGCTTGTAGACGCCATGCTTCGCGCCTGAAGGCGTACGGCTATGAATTTGTGCAGGAGAGTCGTTGGCCGCGTCGATGCATAACGCATCGGTTTGAGTCCAATGTTCCTATTTTAACTGAAGGGTTGGCTGTGTTAGGTGAGATTGACACTGATATAGGGACGCTGGCGCCCCTCCCCCACTGCAGGTGAGAAAAATCGCCGGAATCGGCTCTAGCTTTTTAAGATAAGGACGAGGAAGAAAAAAAATGTGAGAGGTGATTCGTTCGGCTTTAGGTGAGCTGCAGGGCTTCTCGCTGTGTTTCGGCGATTAACTTGGTCTGGCTTTGATGATTTGATTTTATATGTTTGAGGATCTCTTTTTGATAGATGTTTTTAAATGGGAGGTAGAATGACTCGTTAAATCGATGATTCTAAGAAATGCGACGGTCCCATTTGATTCTTATCATAGCGCCTTTTCTCCGGATATTATCGGCATCACCAAACTCGAGTGTCGATCTCACAACAGCACAACGACTTGTTGCGTTGTTCCAAAAGTAATTTCGAGATTCTGGAAATTACTTTGTTGAATTTTATATTTTAGTTTTGAGACATGTCCAGCAATGTCACTATCTGTTGAAATACTACCTAATGTTGAATTCGTTAATCGTAGCTCCTACCAATAGTAGCAGCTTCAAGAGGTTGAATGCACCAATCCTGTCATAATACCATAGAGGCCAGCCTCAACAGAATTAGAAATCAATTGAGAGGCTCACGTCTTTCCCATTCGTTTTAACAACATAATCTTTCATCCCCTTCTCCAAACCACCAGTAAACGCCGAATCAAACCTCTTGCCACTATCCGTCCATGCCAAATTCGACCTCCAGGTTAGCCAGTTTTCAGCCATGGCTCCCTCCGGCGCTCGAAGGATGCCCGTTGCAAGGTCCATAATCTGCCAGTTCCCTGGGCCTTGCAACTTGCGCGGGTCGTTTCCGTAAAAGATTGTTGCACCGCAAGTGCCACAGAAGCATCGCTGGACACCTGGTGATGACTCATAGACTTTTGCGGTTCCAAAGTTGAGATCGCTATTGATCTTGGGCTCGCAGTGGCTAAGAGGCAGAAACGCCCAGCCAACGAGGTGTGTTCCGTTTGAGAGGCGGCAGTCGCTGCACATGTCAAATGAGGCTATCCATTTGGTTGGATCGACGGGAGAAACGCAGCCGCGGACAATCTCATGATCAAGGACCTCTTGTGTAGGACGCTTGATTGTGAAAGACACGCCTCCGCAGTGACACTCAGCCCGCAGGCGATCTTGTCCGTCTTCGCCCACTTCTGGCTTTGCTTCAACAATCTTGGCTCGAGGGTCGTCTTTTGGAGGATTCCAATCCGGCAGCTTTTGGTCGCCCAAGTGTGTCAGGATTTGAGCAAGACCTTTGTCCTTGGCCGATTCACTAAATGTGTGGCTCGTGAGCTTGAAGTTATCTGGTCCATGGTCTGTGAAGATTGACGTGGCAACCGTCCACTCCCCTCTATCAAGTGCGACACCTGCAATGTGACATCCGCAAGTCGAGCAAAAGTCATAAGTGCAATCAGCTCCCTTGATGGAATATGTAGTCAAGCTCTTCTCACTTGAAGGCGCAATGAAGTTGGGCTTGATCCCTTCTCCCAACTTGGCGTGAAAGATGCATGGCGCCCCAGTGGTGAAACGACAGATGCTACAATGGCAGAGATAAAGAGAAAGAGGAAGAGATGCCGTAGGAATGTCAACAGTGAAGTGAACGGAGCCACAGAGACACTTGGCCTCGAGAGTTTTGGTTTCAATGCTAGAGTCTGCCATTGTAGAAAGAGTTACAGAATGGTTGTTAAACAGTTGACTTGTTCCGCAACTAATTGTCTTGATTTAGTGGCCATGTTTCGCGCTTATATCTCCACGATCTAAAGGCCGACGGGCTTGCCTAAGTGGGGGTTTAGTGATGTTCACATTTGTTCACGCTCCTCCATTCGGATATCCATCTTCTTTGAGTGTTTTTTGCGATCTGCGTTAAACTGTTTTAACATCTGCTGTACTGGGGGATCAGCAGGCAAGTTGCAGATAAGCTGGCTTGAATAGTTGCTCCGAATGACTCAAGCTTATCCCCTCCATGAACGGAAGTCGCTTTCCTGTTTAGGCAAAATTTTTCCGACATGCTGACTGAAATTACCCTTTTCTGGCTTTCTTCAAAGAAGCGTTACTTTTGGCTCTATCTTGGAACTTTTCTTTCTTTTGGCGGAAATGTTCTCAACGTCATCTGTTGTTGCGAGCTGATTAAGCATCGGAGATTGGGTTACGCGGAGCCAAGCTAATAGTTGAAATTACTCGCACTGGCTGATATGGCGGTTGATAATAGCCGATGTAATTCCGATCGTGCCCAAACTTCTCATACTTGACTCGAGCTCTCTTATCAAATTTTCTACCTGTCTATAGCTTGCTGGTGCCGTTGGCCTCATTTTGCACGACATGTCGGATGCTAGAGACAGTTTGCTTGACCTTGAGAAACACCGTCTACGGCTTGAAGATAATGTCAACAAACTGCGGAAAGCTCTGCAGCATTGGCAAACTTGGGATGCCGAATATGAGGCTCTCAAGGAGGAGGTTGAGGCCGTGACGGCAGCAGACGAAGCTGAAGAGCTGCGTCGGATACATGGCGAATTTGATGGCGAGCTGCTGAATGGGAAGGAAATCGACGACATCATTGGCCAGCCAAAGCTTAAAACCAAAGAACAAATCATCAACGTCTTAGAGCGACGCATCGATTATGTGTCTCAGAATATTTCGACGCTGCAGAAGCAACTCGAAACAGCCGAGAATAAGTATGCTGCTGCGACTGTCATCAGCCAACCCGATGCCACTGATGAAGATGGACAACCTATCCTGGATATTGTCGAAGAACTGGATGACGATGACAATGTCGTCTCATTTCGGCTGAATAAGCCTGGCGATTCTCTGGGAAATGTTGAAGCGCTCCTTGAAAAAGCTGGGATTACAGATGATACAGAATCTCAGCCCGAAAAGGAGGATATAGTCTCAAGTAAGACCGCGGATAAGGGAAAATCTCCCAAAGGCAAAGAACGGGATCTTAAAGCAGTGGCCAAACCGCCTTCACCCAAGCTTGAGGTAAAGAAAACCGTCTCATTCTCAGAAGATACAAAGTCTGCTGAGGAGTCAGAGCCTGAGATATCATGGAGAGCAAAACGTGTCAAGGAGATCATGGGCGCCGCTAAAGATCAAGAGGACATTAGCATGCAAGCTGCTGTTATACCCAAAGACGAATCACCAGAAGATGCAGCTTTACGGCAGCAGATGCTGAGGTATGGCATGAGCGAAGTTGGCGCCGTTGTTGCCGAACTTGAGCTCGAGGAAGGCGATTCAGAGGAAGAGTCCGAGGACGACGAGGATTTTGATGATGAGTATGACGATTATGATGAAGAGGACGACGAAGATCAATACGGACGCTATAAAGGAAGCGTTGTCACCGACCAGTATCGCCAGCGGATGCTTCAACTAGAAAAGAAGCTTGGCATTAAGTCACATTCCTCCAAATCTCGGCCCAAAGTCGACGAGGAAGACGCAAGCGATGATGATAATGATGAAGGCATTGGCCATATTGTTGTCAACCGAGAAGCTGCAGCACCATCACCATCAACAGCACCAAAGGCTACCCCTCTTAAGTCAAATCTTAAAGAGAAGCAAAATGACGATCCTGAAACAAAGAAGGGCGTACGTTTTGCGGCTAGCCTTGATATCGCCCCTGAGAACAAGCCTCCTTCTCCCGTCGTCAGCGAGACGAAAAAGAAGGATATTGTCGAACCTCTAAGCGATCTTATTGTAGAGCGGAGCAGCTCCTCAAAGCCGATTAAAACCGAAGCCCAACCAGCAAAGAAAGCATCACGATTCAAAAAGACTAGGGACAACACGGATTCAGCAAGTGTTATTCCCAAGGGACCTCTAGATATCAAGCCGAACTTTGTCGACGAGGATCGACCGGCAGTTCCTACTGGTCCAGAAGGCGCAACAATAGCCGATAAACTGGTCGAACGGGAGTCGACGGCTGCTGCCATTGCTCCCGACGAAGTCAACGATATGATGAGCTACCAAGAGGTGGCTGATGAGTATCAACAGATGCGAAGAAAATTCATCCAGCGAGAAGGTGGGTTCCTCAAACCGGATGAATCTCCTATCAAACCCATACGAGACGAGGAAGATGAGGAACCCATCAGCCGATTCAAAGCTGCACGGCTCTCGCGCCAGTAGTATGGAGAGGATAGTCGATATATAATCGATAAATCTCACCATATTATTGAGTAATTCGTCATGCCCTGGCAAATGTGACTCTTGAGAAGATTGCCCCGAAGTATCTACCACCTCCGTGTTTGTGTTGGCTAACCTAGTGCGTAAATCAACCAATATCATCCTTGTAATACATGGATCTGAATGCTCTTACTCAATTATCAGTGGATTGCAGCTATCAATCTGCCTTCCATTCCGATTCGATCCGAGAACAATTTCATAGTAGGGTTCTCTGACACCGATACTCGACTTTGGTCATTTCAATAGTTACGGTGATTCGTTAGGCTCTATACATTGATTATTGAACGAGTGTTGTAGGATGAAATGGTCATATTATTCTGAGTGAAGTCACTATCTCGTTCCTTCGATTCATGATAGTTGGATCATGCATGTGTCGATTTCCTCCACATAAAAAGAACTCGCCTCATTAGTAGCAGATTGACAACCTTCCCGCTATCTGTCATTAATATAATTGATTTCCCAAAAAATAGGCCAATGGGAACAAAATTCTCATGATAATTGGTCAAAAAAGCAAAAAAGAAGTGATTCCGCCCGGGCTCGAACCGGGGACCTTTTCGGTGGTGTCAACTAACTGTTAACGAAATGTCATAACCAACTAGACCACGGAACCGTATGTTTCTTGTTGAAGATTTTAGTCACTCAGAACATTATCAGCATGTGCACGCCAAGTCTCTTGGTTGAAGGTTGAATAGGATCTTTTCAACTGGATAGCCAGTCTAAGGAAAAATTGCAACTCAACTATAGAACCGGTATAGCTCCAGGAATACATATTCAGTGTAATCATATACTAATGCGCAATGATGATATGAAGTGAGATAGGCATGATTGTTATTTCAGTGTTCCTCTTGTTTTTTTTTTTTTTTTTTTAAAAAAAAAAAACCCCCCTAAAACTCACATACATTTGCAGGAAGCATTGGATGCTCTCAAGAGAAATAGTCTATTAGTATTCAATGATACAGTTTGCTATTTGTTAAGCCTCGGGATCCTTATAGTCTATAATGATTTGATACATGAGATCCCGCCCACGCTTCAGATGCCGTAGTTTACATTCATCCCATGAATAAAAGAAAAAAGAAAAAGAGCGATGGCTTGTACAAGTCCATACACGGAGACACCAGATATAAGTAAAAACAAAGAATATGAACCCAGCAAGAAATCCCTTCATGAACAGCCGTTATCCGCAACATCATTTCCCTCTGCTGAACAAAGCAGCAATCGTGTCTGAGAATGTCGCCTGGCCTTCTGCGCGCCGCACCTCTCTCTCTTCCCTCTTGGCGTCCCAAATCTTCTTCACGTTTGCCGCAACGTCGGCCTTGGCTTGCAGGTCGGCTCTTAGAGCGGCTTCTTCAGCGACTCTCTCGTCTTCTGGTAGCTGGTCCAGCTTCTCCTTCCACTGCTTCTGAAGCTCATCTGATGGCTTGATGCTGGCCGCGCTGGTAGCAGTCGTCTTCGGCAGTGAGGGATCGAAAGTTGGGATAAGTGTGCCGTTCTCCTTGGCCTTTTCGACTTCCGCTTCGTGCTGGAGCATTCTTTGGAACAGCGCATCGGCGTGTAGTTGGATATCTTCATCGACTTCGCCTGGTCGCCCGGCCACTGAACCGTAACCTAGCGCTCTTAGAAATCTCTGTGGCATTTTCACGTTAGTATCCTCCTCGCATGCTATATCGTGCCGAGGGGGTTTGTCATACAGATTGCATGGTGTAGCATCTCTCAAACCGCCGTACTTGATGTCGGCACATCTGCAGCTGATCCTCCCAGCTACCGCTCTTCATGCAGTTAATCCACTCCTCCTGCTGCGGCGCGCAGTTCTCGAGTCCAGCCCTGGCGATTGCCGCCTTGCGCTCCTTGTACCCCTCCAACACTGACATGAGCTTATCGTGATCGGTTGATGTCTCTTCCTCTACCTCTGCTAGTGGTCTGTAGTTCTTCCACAGATGCGCATATCGTCCGTCTTGATAGAGACTCGCTGAAGGAACCGCGGCCGGCTCTGGTTTTCGTTCCGCCGCGGCGCCTGCATCTTGTCGCTGTGTTGATGCCGCTCGCTGGTTGGGAATGTACTTGACCGGGGATTCTTTTTCCAAAAACTCGCGAAGCTTGGGATCGAGCTTGCCGAGGGGATTCGAAGCGTCGCCGCCAAAGATGGAAGGTAGCCAGCCCATGATGAAGAGTGAGTTGAAGCCGCAAGAAGCGACCCAGGGGTATCCAGATCTTTATTTGGCTTACAGGTGGCTCTGACGTCCCCAACAGAATAGGTTCGGGAGATGCTTTTGACAAGGGTGTGAATATTACATAAGGTGACAGATGTGCACTGTGCAGATTTATGGAGCGCAGCGCATATGTCAACGTGCATTATTATCCACGATTTGTGTGCAGGGGGACTTCTTCATAGGGAGAGTAGTAATAATTGATTGAGATCTTTGAGAAATTCATGAAAGAGAGGCAAACATCTTTATATCATCCAATGAACATCACATATACGCGTCAAAAAGTGAATTCAAGTATGCCATGCGTATTGGTGTCACGCGATATTGTCCCTGTTGTACAATCACTGATTCCACTATACCATGAAACCTTTCGTTGATATTTGAACATTTGGTTTTTATTCATTCATCACCTGAGGGTCTCATCATCAAGATTTCTTTTTTGCACCGGGCTCCATGATTGGGAATCGAATTAAGCGTCATAAACAGCCCTGAGACGTCGAGATCTTGGTCATGAATCCTTTTTATTCACGATTGCGTCTACAACTCATTTTGTAAAGCAACTTCCCATGCCGACCCTCCAGCGGGGATGATTCGTTCCCCCCCGATGTTTATCACGCCAAAAATGCCAGTAGAGAAACCCAATTTAGAACTTGGAGAAGGACTTGACCGCCTTGCCAGTTCGGGGCAGAACGCGGAGGACGTTGAAGCGGACCTAAAAGGAGAGCGGATCAGCATCAAGCTATGCCATCGAAAAAAGGGGATAAAAACGTACAGTCTTGGAGAGAGGCCTGCACTGGCCAACGGTAACCTGGTCACCCTCCTCAACACGGAAAGCAGGAGAGACGTGGGCGGCAAGGTTCTTGTGTCGCTTCTCGTAACGAGAGTACTTGGGGATGTAGTGAAGGTACTCTCTTCGGATGATGACGGTTCGGTGCATCTTGGTGGAAACGACGGTGCCGGTCAGGATACGGCCACGGATAGAGACGAGACCGGTGAAAGGGCACTTCTTGTCTATATCATTCCAAAGTCAGCAAATTCCAGTTCCATGTAAGGCGTGCAAGGCGTATCCATCTCGGTTCTCGTCGCGTTGTCTGGCTTTTGCGCTCTTCGTTCCCATTCGTGTGTTTGAATCCTTCCCATTTCGCCGATTTCGAATCCTCCCAATTTCAACCATTTCTTCGCACGTACCGATGTAGCTGCCCTCAATGGCAGTCTTGGGGGTACGGAAACCCAGACCAACATCCTTGTACCATCGTCGTCCTCCCTTACCCGGTCGGGCGCTCTTGGTCTTGGTCTTGGAGTTCAAGAAGATGTGAGGCTGCTTCTGGAAAGCACGCTCCGACTGGACGGTCAACTCGGTCGCCCTGGCATGAATGTTAGTAAATCGCAATATTCGTCGAGAGCTGGCGCAATGCTGTCGGGCAAAACTGACATCTTGAATTATCCTGCTCCGGAGAGATACCGTAACTAGAGGGCGTATCGTAGAGGGTGGGAAGACAATGTCGATGGTTTTGCACAGAATGGAGGAGTAGGGCAACGGCGCACTTTTTTCGGGCCACTTTCCCACCTTAGGGCTTGCAAAATTTAGATTGGCTGATTAGGCGAGCCAAATAACGGGGCTCTTCTTTATCTGCACGTGATTCGACTTTCCAGTGCCAGTTGAATTGTGGAGAACAACTTTGACCTTGAATCCCCACCATTTGTGGCTAGGCCAAGTGTGGCTGAACTCAATGCACTACGAGTACGTACCGTTACCCCCCAAGGTGGAAGTAAACAAACGCGGTCATCGGGCCCTTTTTTGTGCTTCAAGCTGGAACTCCTGCTTCGGGTAATCGTGACAGGATCACGACAACCAGCAAAATGTCTGCGCCGGGCGACTCCACCATGCCGGCGACGCGCCGTACTAGGAAATCAATCGGCGTGCACACCGAGCTTTCAAGTCGCTCACAAAAGGAAAATGCTACTATTGATGTTGGCGAGACTATGGCTGCCAGTCGCAAATCACGGAGCAAGAGCATGGGCCCGGGTGGAATAGATGCGCTCAGGCAAGGAACTGGGAACAGGCGCGCAGTATGAATCATTCTACCTGATACAGGCCCGCATGGCATTTCTGACCTCCTATATAGTCTCTTGCTGTGCCATCCAAGCTTCCTCGCTCGATCCTGAAGCCCAGCATTTCTCCGCTACCTGAAATTCCGCCATTGCGATCACAATCATCGAGGAAGTCAGTAGGCGTGCCAACGGTTAGCCCACCCGAGGACGAATTAAGCGGATCGAAAGTTGCCGTAAGGACAGAAGAAGAACAACAAGCCGCAGCTAGAGAGAGAGAGGAGCGGGACAGGCGAGATGCTCGTCGCAAATCGTTAGCGAATCGCAGAGTCTCTTTTGCTGCAGAAGCAACACTGCACACGTTTCACGAAGTAGAGTTTACGCAGAAGAATTCGGCAGAGTCTAGAAGGAAGTCAAGCTCGGGCTCAATCATCCAGAACGCGGGCCCTCAACTTGCTGCATCCGACCAGAACACGAAAGGGAAGCGAGGTTCGCTTGCTGCGCAGAATGGTATCCAGAGTCAAGGCGATAATACCACCTCGATTATATATAGCTCTGATTCCGAACCTGCAGATGCGGTGGAAGAGATTGCTACAGACGAGGAAGAAGTGGAGGAAGAGGAGGAAGAAAACTCCAACAGCGATTCTGATGACGGAACAATGATGAGCGTTGAGACAGAGGAAGTTACAGGTACAACCGTGGCATCTGAGAGAACCTTGGATGACCTTGAAGAATCATCGACGCTTGACGAGGCTCTTCGCATGGCTGCCCGACAGGCAGCAACTCAGCAGCTAGGAGACGGTGATTCCGACGATGGTGAAGAAATCATTCCCTCGTTTGGTTGGGTGAAAAAGGCAACCCAGCAGCCCCAAGCCAGTGCAAACAAAGAACCCACAAAGGCACCGATAGACCAAAACAACGAAAACGACGCAGACATGGACATGGATATGGACATAACTCAAACAGTGGGAAAGATTCTCAAGCCGTCAGGGGCAGGGGGGATCGACGCGGAGCAAGAACAAGAGGTTTCTATGGACGTGACCCGTGCATTTGGTGGCATTCTCTCAAATGATAGAGATTCGGGTGAGATGGATGATGACGCCATGGATGATGTTACAATGGAACTCACGACTGTGATGGGCGGGATTCAATACCCTGAGCTACCAGATGCCGACTCTGAGATTGACCAAAACGAAGAAATGTCAATGGAGCTCACCAGTGTCATGGGTGGCCTGTTAGCCCGTCAACAAAGAGAGCAGAGCCAGGCAGCGCGGCGGGCATCGTTGAACCGGACTTCGAAACTGGATGACGATGCCACAATGGATATGACTGTTGGTTTTGGAAACATTCTTTCCAGTGCTTCTAAGAACGCCGGCACTAATGAAGATGAGGACGTTGATGGCGATGCGACAACCGGCATGGATATAACCACAGCTATTGGCGGGATTATAAGAAATACCTCTCAAGCGCTCAGGAAGAGCTTTTTCGGCTCCCAAACAGACAAACCACAGAACGCATCACAACTGTCTCCTGAGGAAGACACCCCTGTTCAAAACAAAACATCCACACCCAGTACTGCATTACAGTCTACACTAGAAGATCCAGCACAATCTACTACACCTCAAATACTGGAGGAGCCGATATTTGATTTCTCAACAACTCCACCAACCCCGGGATTTTCGACTACACCGAAGCCACCTACAACACGCAAGTCAACTACGCCCAGGGCCTCGGCAATACCCAAATTAGTAACCCCCAAATCCTCGACGACGCTCAAGTTGACAACACCCAAAACTTCAACGACCCCTAAAACTTCGACGACACCCAAAGCTTCAACAACCCCTAAGGCCTTAACGACTCCTCGGCAAACTTCAACATCGACAAAGACAGCAACACCGACATCGCAGAGCCGAGTTCTTCGATCCTCGTCTAGAAAATCACCATCAAAGAGTGCAAGCCGAACACCTTCCCCTGCGAAGTCATCGCAAAAGAGTGCCGCAAAAGCAACGCCGCAGAAGGACTCTACTCCTCGGCGACTTTCTGGAGTTGGTGCAGACAGAGTTGGCCTGGGATCGCCCCAGGTTGCGGCTATTTTTGACCGGCGGGAGTCGTTGAGCGATTCAGCGAGTATATTCGTTCCTGGAAAGCGCGCTGTTGCATTCAGTGACCCCAAGGACCTGGCAGCAGAGGTAGATGAAAGCGATGAAGGAACCCAGTCGAAATCCGGTGGTCAGGATGCTACACTCAACCTTAGAGAGATGATTGATAGCATGAGCCCCAGGCGAAATCCGTTGAGAGGCCGAAAGAGCCTCCATATTGGCAGTGCCAGGGGTCTGCTGGGCAAACGACCTATTGAATCGGACGAGGAAGAAGATGCAGAGGAGAATGATGGCGTAAAGAGGTTAAAGAACCGCCAGGGCAGCCCTGTCAAGAACGTGAGACTTCAGCAGCCCCCTTCAAAAGAAGAGACAACTGGTAGGCTCCGAAGGTCAACCCGACTAAGCTTGGACTTTGCCGGAAAGATGCCTCAAACAGCCTTCTCATCTCCTCTAAAGGGCGGTGATAGTAACGGTCTGCTGGGCCAGAAGCACCCCATGGCTGCAAAAGATAACCAGACGGTTCACGATGTCCAAATCCACCAACCTACGGCCAGCAACGACTTTCAGTTGTTGGAGACAATTGATGAAAGCCAGATGCAGCTTCAGGACTTCTTGAACTTGACGTCGATTCGTTTTATGGAACTCAACACTACGAAACGGCGCCACACAATTGCACCGAGGACATCTCAGAGCGGCATTCAGTCAGATGGGGAGGGTGATCGGTCGCTTGAGCGACGTGTCATGGCTGGCGCCTGCACCGTGCCCATGCTAGAACTATATCAGCATTCCTGCCGAGAACTGAAGAAGTACATATCTGAAGGACGGAGAATAGTGAAGGAGATTGAGACCGAGACATTCGAAGACAATCCTCCACTGTTCCGAGAGTACATATCTGCTACTCCTGACGTCAAGGCATTGATGGACAATCAGTTCAAGAACGTCAGAACCCATGCCCGTCACCTTAGCAAGGCGATGTGGTACGAATGGCGGATGAAGTTACAGGACGGGCTGAATGAAGGCCTTATCAGCATCTCTGACGGCATGAATGCCGATGTCAAAATCCTTGAAGAGCAGGAGAACCTTTTGAAAACTGTAATGCCCAATCTCGTGAGCCGATACGAATCACTCTTGGAAGAGAGCAACAACCTTGAAGAAGCTGCAAAAGAATTAGCTGACTGTGATCCTGCCGAGCTTCAAGCCGCTCGAGATGAATTGACCAGTCTAGACGATGATATTGCTCAGAAGAAGAAACTTATTGCCCAGCTTCGACAAGAGTTTGAGGCATCCGAAGCCGACGTTGAGGAATTAACGGCGCAAAAAACGCAGTGCCTTGCAGAAATACAAGATTCAGAACGAATTAGAGAGGAATGTCGTGGTTGGACCAGCACTGAAGTCAATAATCTTAAAGGTACGGGTCCATACATATTCGTAAACATCATTATTATTGTAGCACAAGCTAACAGTTGATAATAGCGCGAGTGGAGGCCCTCGAAAAGCAGCATGGATGGGCCGTAACGGGCATCTCGGGGTCAACGCTCTCAATGACATACAAACGAGAGATTGAACTTGTCCTCGATATTTCATCTTTCCAACCTCGGCAGCCAAACTCGCCCATAGATTTGTGGTACATTGCCGATAGCCGTACCGCCAATCCTCTACCGAAAACTACCGAAAAGGAGTTCCTCCTGCAGTGTGTACGCGAACACATTCGTGCATTGTCACAGAGCCGCACGAAGCTGTCTCATCTCCTCAGCGTAATAGGGGCAGCATGGGACAAGTCTAAATGGATCTCCCGTGAGGTCAAACGTATCAATGTAACGTTTCCAACAAAAGTCACCAAAACATCCGACTCCAGCATTACCATTACTAGTTCTCTCTTGTTGGCGCCTTTGGAAACGCGAGTCGAGGTGGCTTTCAACCTCAAAGGGTCTAGCGGGCCGGAGGGAGTGAAGGTGGATGTTTCAACGGACGCCAGGGTGGTATATGGGGAACAATTCAACGTGGGTAAAGTTGGGGACTTCTTGGGTACTAGGATTGGGAAGAGTGTGGGAGCGGAGGGTGAGCAGTGGAGCAACGTTGTGATGGAGCTATATGAAAAGCTTATTGCTCGGGGGAAGAAGCAATAACTGTTGAGCTGAGTTGACGCTGTAATGACTGATGATGGTTTTGGTATATATATGTATGGGATGATTGGGTTGAATAGGCGTTGTTGGACACAAAGATACCAGGAGCTGATGCTCTCTCTGTAGCTGCGTTATCATGAATATATATACTGTATACAATACTCCGTAATGTTTGAGCATTTGACTAGGTATGATGCCGAAGCACTGTAAAACTTGATTACTTGACATATTCGCTGATATGTCACCCTTCAAACTCCGCAGAGATGGACAATGGAGAGAACGGAGGTTACTATTTGGGCAAGGTGCTCATCTACTAGCAGCAACTTGGAGTCCCATGGAGAACATCGCGATAGCCGTGTATTGGACGAGCTGAACTAACACCAAAGTTTTAGCGAAATTTACCCACCAGCAGGTCGTTTGTACTCCCAGCTCCAATGATCGACCATCAGGTCTCCTTTTTTCTCTACTTCTCTCCCACCTTTTCAAATTTCTTTTTCTTTCATCTCACATCTCAAGCATTGGAACGTTTCAATCCCCCTCATCTATCCACCCCGCATATTTATTTTCATCTCATTCCTGGGGTTGTTGATTTCCATCTCCTTCATCTCCGCACATCGGCCCCCCAGCCTTGCTAGTGAGAGGAGTTACCCAAATTGGCAAACTACTGCGAATTCGGGCATCATTTTTATAAAGACTGGCCGCCGTCCTTCATCGACTCCTAAGCAAAGACAACTCAATTCTTTCATCAATTTCCTTTGCGAATCGGTGCCGGCGTTTCTCCTAGTGGTATAGATTGTGTTTTTCATCTCTTCGTCATGGCAACTTTTTTTCGTTGGTGAGTTTGCCACCCGCTAGACGATCTTTTTCACTTAGAGGATCTCACTTCTGACTATGAGTGCAGGTACAATGGAAGGCTCGCAGCCCGTCCGTATCTCACCCAGGGCGTGACGACTGCAGTTCTGTTTGCAACTGGCGACATCACCGCCCAGCAGCTGGTCGAGAAAAGGGGCGCCAAGGGCCACGATGTCTCGCGAACTGGCCGCATGGCGCTCTACGGTGGATGTAGGTTTTATTTGGCTGCCTAAACCCACCTCTCTATCTCCTCTCTCCTCCCTCTCAGCCAGCCCAGCACCACCACACAGATCCATTGAAAAAATTTTCTAACCCAACGGATTGCAGGTGTTTTTGGACCCGTTGCGACTACCTGGCTGGGCTTCCTAGCTCGTCGCGTCACCTTCAGGAATGCTCGGGTCGAGACGGCAGCGCGTGTGGCGGCTGACCAGCTGCTGTTTGCTCCCGTCATGATTGGAGTCTTCCTCGGCAGCATGGCCACCATGGAGGGTAAAAGCCCCTCGAAACGCCTTGAAACGACCTGGTGGCCTGCTCTCAAGGCCAACTGGGTGCTCTGGCCGGCCGTGCAGTTTGTCAACTTCACTTTCCTGCCTCTACAGTACCGTCTGCTGTTTGCCAACGTCATCTCCATTGGTTGGAACAGCTACCTCAGCTGGGTGAACAGCAAGGGCGGCAACAAGAGCAAGGACCACGAATTGGTCGCCGCCCCAGCCACCTAAATTTTTCATTGTTTCTCCCAAGGTACTGCTTTTGATGGGTTTTTGTTTTTGTTCGCATTAGAGGAAAAAGGAAGACAAGATACATAGAGGGCTAGAGATGACTCGCAATGCGGCAACTTCGTTGCACCTCAAATAATCATTATGCATGACGACACAGTGCATATCCACCTCGCATTATCACCTATGCCTGATGGTTTTTTTAATCAAATTATTTTATTAATACAGCAATGCTTCCGGTGCACTGACAGAGACGCAAATGCATTCCGTATGTAGCATGTCATTGCCCCCTGGACCTTGCTGACGTTGATACGGTCTTGTGATCGGGTCCGATGATGGGGGTTTTAGATAGGCCAAGCTCAGGGGGAATATGACGAAGCCCAGACTAAAGCAACAATAGCGGGTGATACTTGTACTGAGGGCGCAATGCGCAAATTGCCTAATAGTCGTCAAAGCCTCGTCCTTTGCATGGAGTAAACAGGAGATCCATTTTAACTCTACAATCCCCCGGCTTTTTCCATCCAGATCTGATAAGAGCATTGCAAGTTCGGAGTCCGGAGTACATATCGGAACCCACGATAAGCGCAGGGCTTACTCAGTCCTTGTCAACGACCACAGAGGGCTTAGCGCTGGCTGACTCATCCCTCTTTTTTGCCGCCTTGCAAATCGTTTTGCCGAACGAGCGGCCAAGCCCGGGCTTTGACGAAACACAATCGACATCATCGGATTCAAGCCTCAGTGCTCGAACCGGCCTCTTTTCCTCTCTTCCCTCTCTGCTTTCCATCTGCCCAGCAGACCGAGTTTGGCGGCGCAATGTTGCCTCTATCGGTGCGGCGCGCGGTGGCCGCTGCTCCTCAGGGGGCAAGTGGGCTGACTTCTCTCGCCGCGTCGGCTCCAAAGATCACAGCCTCGAGCTTCATCCTGAATCGCCCTCAGCGGCGCTACTCCTCGTCGAAACCCTCAAGATCCGATGAGCCCAACGATATTGCTGCCGGCCAGTCGGTGCCGGCATCTACCTCGCGCGGAGAGAGCAAAGGCAGCAGGAAACGAAAAAGCAAGGATTCAGCCGACCGAAATGCGGCTTTCAAGAAATTGCCCAGTGTTCCCAGCACTCACCACATGTCTCAAGAAGGTGAGCGCCGCAGATTCATATTCGGAATAATCCTGGCTTGTTACTAACATGAGTTGTAGCCCTGAGCTTATCGAGCTTCTTCTCACTCCACCGCCCCATTTCCATCACCCAGACCATGCCCAGGACTGTTTCAGACGAGCACTTTGCATCCATATTTGCGCCTCGATCAAAGTCGAACAGGATACGAGACACTGTCTCTACAATCTCTGACACCATTGACCAGCTAGAAGGCCCCATGGCTCAGGTGACAATAGGATCTCAGGATCAAGGGGCTGGCGATGGTATGCACAGAGTTGATGTCAAGAATCCTGACGGAACCGAGTCGAGCATCTACCTCCAGGTTGACACCATGTCTGGAGACTTCTTGCCCTTCCGCCCTCCTCCGCTGCCCGAAGCGCAGCAAGGCATTGAGGCTGAAGGAGTTGCGGCTGAGGCTGAAGCTCTGGAAGAGGCAAACCACCACCGAGTTTACAAGGCCATGTTCACCATCGAGGAGTCCACAGAGTCAGACGGCCAAATCAGGATCATCGCCCACAGCCCTCGAATTATCCAGGACGAGCAGCCCCGGAGCTTCCTGGAGCGCCTGGCAGTCCGCCAACTGCGGGTTGACCAGGCTCGCGGTCAGCGTGACCTCTACGCCATCAGCGTCAAGAGACAACGAAAGCTCAAGATGAAGAAGAAGAAATATAAGAAGCTGATGAAGCGAACAAGAAACTTGCGTCGCAAGCTGGATCGAACCTAAGGGGTTAGGCTTGGGCTGTGTAGAAATCGCATTTATTTTTATTTTTCCTCTATTGCGTTGGGATTCGACCGGTTCATGGGTTGGTGTCTGTCTGGCGGTTGGCAGCTTTTTGTCAGCCATGAGTTACGCAACGCGCTCCTGAGACTTTTTCTCTTCCATAGACTCGCGAAGATGACTTGTTGTCATGTGTTGTGGTGCATGGCTGGGACATGGCATTTTCCCGTTAGATCGATTTTGTAAAATTAGTATGAATAAGACGAACATGTATCAACACATTTGACGAATAGTTTGCAATGTTTTATTCGCATATCTATATAACTGGAGCTAAATATTCTACGGCCTGGTATTACACCTCTCCTTACATACCTTAGGTAGGCGAATTTCCATGAAGTTCTGTATGTTTAAATGCATTTAAGGGCTTGAATCATTCTAATTGTTCAGAATTATTCCATATTAATTCAAGATGAATGATTTTCTAGAGTTTCAAGCTGTTCGTTCTGTATAAAACGGTACACCCAACTATCAGCTAATAAACCTTCTCGGTCAACATCCCGGTGAGCGGCTCGGTCAAGTTTTGCACTAGTGCAGCTAATTGGTTTGACCGCCCGGCAGAATCCAGCTCCACCGCCAAATTTTTGGATTTTTTGCCTGGGACGGTATTTTGTATGCGAGAGGTCCCGCAATAAACTGTCTGAAGCCAGCAATTCTTGCGCAATTCTTTACCACAGACCGTTGGCTGTGACAAAGTGTTCGCAAGATGCAGCGCAAGCAAGTGTAAGTCATCGAGCAGCAAATTTTATCTACATTATAATGTCGCGATATAGCTGACCCGCCTGCAGAGACGAGCGCATTGGCGCACTCATTCGAAATGGCCTGCAGGAGAAGAAGAGAAGCTTTTTCGTCGTGGTTGGAGACCAGGCCAAGGATGTCATTGTCCGACTCCATTATATCATGTCCATGGTAGACATTAAACAGAACAAGTCTGTCCTGTGGGCATACAAGAAGAAGCTGCTGGGATTTACAAGGTGAGCGTGAAAGCATGCCTTTTTGTTTCTTCCTTCCCCAGTTTGGCGGAACCAGATGTCTAACTGCTGTTCACATCCAGTCACCGAAAGAAGCGAGAAGACAAAATCAAAAAGGAAATCAGACGCGGAATCCGAGAAGCAAACTCTGAGGACCCATTCGAATTGTTTGTCTCTCTGCACAACATCCGCTACACCTACTACAAGGAGACCGACAAGATCTTGGGTAACACGTATGGCATGTGTATTCTGCAGGACTTCGAAGCCGTTACGCCCAACATTCTAGCTCGGACGATCGAGACTGTTGAGGGTGGTGGTCTAGTCATCATGCTGCTCAAGGGAATGAACAGTTTGCGACAGCTCTACAACTTGTCTATGGATGCCCACTCAAAATACCGAACAGAAGCGCACGACGACGTTGTGGCAAGATTCAATGAGCGTTTCCTGCTGTCATTGGGAGGCTGTGATTCTTGCCTGGTTATCGACGACGAGCTGAATGTTCTTCCCATTTCGGGCGGCAAGAATGTCAGAGCTCTGCCACCTCCGGAGGCCGATCAGCCCAAGTCTCCGCAGGCGTTGGAGCTGGAGTCCATCAAAGACGACCACCAGGAACGCCAGCCTGTCGGATCATTGATTAACCTCGCAAGAACGGTTGATCAAGCAAAGGCCCTGTTGACTTTCACGGACGCCATTGCTGAGAAGACGCTGCGAAGCACCGTTGCGTTGACAGCTGCCAGAGGACGAGGAAAGTCGGCCGCCATGGGAGTTGCCGTGGCCGCTGCAGTGGCATACGGATACAGCAACATCTTTATTACATCGCCATCTCCTGAAAACTTGAAAACCCTTTTCGAGTTTGTCTTCAAGGGCTTTGACGCTCTCGGCTATGCTGACCATGCGGATTACTCCATCATCCAAAGCACGAATCCCGACTTTAACAAGGCTATTGTTCGTGTAAACATCCACCGACAGCACAGGCAGACAATCCAGTATATTCGCCCCCAGGATGCTCATGTGCTTGGCCAGGCCGAGTTGGTGGTCATTGATGAGGCGGCTGCCATTCCTTTGCCTCTCGTTCGGAAGCTAATGGGCCCTTATTTGGTCTTCATGGCCTCTACAATCAACGGATACGAGGGTACTGGTCGATCGCTATCCCTAAAACTTATCAAACAACTACGAGAGCAATCTCGACGGGCCGCAACGGACGACCAGACCGAAGTTGCTGATCGATCCACTGGAAGGGCTTCAAAATCGGAGGAATTCCAAGCCAGTCGAAAACTACGCGAAATCACCCTTGCAGAGCCTATTCGATATGCTCAAGGTGACTCGGTCGAAAAGTGGCTAAACAAGCTTCTTTGCCTGGACGCAACTTTGCCCAAAGCTGGATCCAGTGGTTCACCAGATCCGTCTCTATGCGAACTCCTCATGGTCAACCGCGATACACTATTCTCATTCCACCCTATCCCTGAGGCTTTCCTCCAACAGATGGTGGCGCTTTATGTTGCAAGCCACTACAAGAACTCGCCTGATGACCTACAACTGATGAGTGATGCACCTGCGCATCAGCTGTTTGTACTCACTGCTCCCACATCAGAGAGCAGTGGCAGACTTCCCGAACCTCTCTGCGTTATCCAAGTGGCTCTGGAAGGAAAGATTAGCAGACAGAGCGTGATCAACAGCTTGAGCCGAGGAGAGAGACCCCATGGCGATTTGATTCCCTGGCTTATCAGCCAGCAATTCCAAGATGAAGAGTTCGCCTCTCTATCTGGCGCCCGTGTAGTCCGCATTGCGACCAATCCCAACCATATGGGCATGGGATACGGAAAGCGAGCGATGCAGCTTCTCGTGGACTACTATGAAGGCCGATTTGCGAACCTGTCTGAGGATGATGACCAGGTCTTGGAGAATGGCACTTCCCGAGCGACAGATGCTGAGCTGGCCAAGGAATCTCTGTTGGAGGAGAAAATCACAGTCAGAGATGATAAGCACATGGCTCCTCTCTTTTCCAAGCTATGGGAGAAGAAGCCAGAGCGACTTGACTACATTGGTGTCAGCTACGGCTTGACCAAGGAGCTACACAAATTCTGGAAGTATTCTTCATTTTCACCTGTCTACTTGCGACAAACTGCCAATGACCTGACCGGCGAGCATACTTGCGTCATGCTTAGGCCACTTGATGGTAGCGGCGATAAGTCATGGCTCGGTGCATTCTCCAGAGATTTCCAGAAGAGATTCCTCTCTCTGCTATCCTACGAGTTTAGGAAGTTTGCCGCTTCCGTCGCGCTGAGCATTGACCAATCGGCCAATACTGGTGCACAGCTCGATGCCACTCCTCAGACTTCTTTGACCAAGGCTGAGCTGGACGCCCTCATGTCACCCTTTGATCTGAAGCGACTGACGTCCTATGCGAACAGCATGCTGGATTACCACGTCATCTTGGACCTTATGCCTACCATTGCGAACCTCTACTTCACTGGCAAACTAAAATCCGATGTCTCGATGTCGGGCATCCAGCAGGCTATTCTCCTTGCCATCGGATTACAGCGTAAGAGCGTGGATGAGATTGCTCAAGAGCTTCCTATGCCCTCCTCGCAACTGCTTGCCATGTTTATCAAGATTCTGCGCAAGTTCACGGCGCACTTCAACTCTTTGGTCACGGCAGCAGCTGATGCCGAGCTTCCAAGAGGCTCGAACATTGGTGTCAGCCGAGAGAATGCCAGTGGCGCCCACGACGACGAAATTGTAGATGATCGATTCGTTGCTCTTGAAACCTCTCTCGAAGATGAACTCGAGGAGGGTGGTGACGAAGCCCTTATGGCTCTCAGACAGAAGCAGAGAGAGATGATTGACTCTCTGCCTCTGGATCAGTAAGCAATCCCCCCTTTCAGCATTTCTATCCCTTATTTCTCAATTAATGCTAACTATTTTACTTTTAGATATGAGATCGATGGAGATGCACCAGCCTGGGAGGAAGCCGAAAAGCAAGTGAGCAGCGCCGCAAAGGACGGAAAGTCTAACGTCGTAGTCAGCGTCAAGTCGGCCAAGCAAAAGAGAAAGGCGGGCCAGACGGCGACGGAAATCTACGACCAAGAGTTTGGCGACAATTCTCGGAAAAAGTCTAAGAAGGGGAAGAAGGGTAAATAAGTGAGTCATGTAAACAAATAGCTGATAACCAAAGCTAAAGGTATTGGGCGTGGCGTTCTTTGGGCTAGACTAATATCACTTGCAATATATAAATATCTTGTGTTTATGTTGTTTTATTTGGGAATTGGTGTTGTATAGCCCGTCCATGTGAAATGCTGCTTCTCAATGCGCCATATCTGTTCTCCCTTATGGGTAGGTATGGTATAGAAGAATAATACAGAGGTCTTTGGATACTGTCCCAAGTCCCATGTTACGATATGCTACATGATCATCGACGATCATCGATATATAGAAGCTTTGGGCTCTCAACGCCTCCATCGGAGCATTTGCCCTGTGATCTAGGCAACAAACTGAATCGTGATCACCACGCAATCTTTACTTTGGGCTTCAACGCCCCTATTCAGAGCATCTATCCAGTCGTCTAGACAACAAACTGCGTCGTAACGACACCGCGTAATCCCTCTTCTTATAGACTTTATAGATGAGATATTCAGAGTCATAGTCAGAGCCAATCTCGAGTGGCGTAGCATATCCTCGTCCAGTTGCTAGGTAACCGCCGAGTTTGCATTTTGAGGCGTAGATTCTCTCCAACCACAGCCTTTTCTCCCCCTCTAGAATCCTCTCGATGGATCGGATGGGCTTCACATTGAGATTTATGGCTGGACCTTATAGTTTTCCATATCTCTCTGTTTACACGTCCTGTTATTATAGACCTATATAATCCCCCCTTCCCCCCCTGGTTCTTGTTGACCCTTTCTTCCCTTTCTCATCTATCAGTCCAAACCAGAGCAAGCAGCCTTCTTCTACACTCAGTGCCCACTATCTCTACTTGCCTTATCCAAACCAATTCTACTCTTGTCTCTTAAGAGAAAACAATCTTTCATCACTTCAAAGAATTATTTCCACCTACCTTTCAAGACAATTCCAATTGGATATATATCCAACTCTCTCTTGACAACTACATCGACTACGACCCTATAAAGGCAACACACTCTCACCACCCCTTTATTTTTTTATTTATTTTTTAAAAATAAATCACATACTCAGTCATCATGTGTTTCGAAGAGTTCGCCCACTGCAGAACCTGCGGCTACACAGTCCAGCAGAAAGAATTCTGCCCCGACTACCGCCTCGAATGGGTCAAGGTCTTGATAGGCCAATCCAACAAGACGCCGAAGCAGATTGGAGACGAATGCGGGAGATACGGAAATACCATCCACTTCTTCCCTGCTGCGAAATGCCCCAGATGCGCTTGGAATCCGCCCCGTCCGGACCAAGCCGTCGATCACTGGGCCTGGGCTTATCACCAGAGTGTCGGGAAATTCCCCGCTGAAAAACTTCCTATGAAGTTCAACATCGTTGAGGGCGAAATATGCTCTTGTGGGTGTTATGAGGATTTACGGAAAGGGAAGGAGGCAAGCGGCAAGGAACCTCATTATCCTCTTCATTGGAAATGATTGGATTTTGTCTCGTTTAGTGCTTTTGGGGGTTCATCTTTTTGATTATGTTTACTTTTGGTTTTGGCTTGGATATGGTCTAGTGTACAAGACAGATTGACCAGTATGTTTTTTAGACAGTGTACGAATTAGTATAATTACAATAACGTTTGAATAATTATTTTGACGATAATGTTCTTGTGTTGTTTACAATATCCGTCTCCTCTCTCTATGCACTCTTGTACAATTATCCATTGAATGCCCATCCAGCATGTATCATCATGGATGCACGGTAGCACAACGTACCTAGTCTCAACTATGTATATTCCAATCATGTAATTGTAATAGCACGAGTCACGATACTGTTCCAGGGTCTGTCTAGGTGTCCAAAAGGGTAAGAATGGCATCTCGCCAAAACGGCTCCCCGGCTGGCAAAAAGTGTGGGGGAGACCGACCAGGTGACTGTAAGACTGCATTCTTCACCGTACATGTACCCGTACACCCACGACCACCTATTGGTGCCAGATGTTTTGGTACATCGACACCCCTAGGGTCAAGTATCGGTATCGTGTAGAATCGGCGATTTCTCTTTCACGTTTCTTTCTTGTAAGACCGCAGACCGTCGACCTTCGACCTGAATATGCATGCAGCCCAGCTGTAGGGGGGCTTGACACGTCGACCACTCTGGCTGACATACATCCGAAAGAGTCGAGCAGCCCAAAAGAACCAAGCTTTTTTTGATCTTGTGGCCAAAACCACTGCATGCAGCAAGGGCACTTCATCCAGACTTGTGGCTTCGACGACCTACTGTAGCGTCTCACCCCGGCTCTCTCGTTTAGGCAAAGGGGGCTTCGCCGACGACCATGTATGGATGGGAGGGCAAGCCATGTCTCGTCGTTTCCGGCAGTAGCAGCAAGTCGACATGATCAAATCAATGCTAGCTAGGGGCGTCCAAGTTGGCCCAACGCCCGGGGGAGCGTGCAGAGTATGAGCACGGAGTACATGGAATAATAGTTGGGGAAAATGGACACTCCCTCCGCAGGCCCGTGAGATGGGCATCCGATTTCCTCGGCTCCCCGCGTCGCGAGTGGACTCTCCCGCACTACCTGTAGTATCAATATTAATATATTTTATATTAGTGTGTAGACTACTACTGTGGTATGGTAGCTATTCAATTTGTACAAGTCAGCGCCGAAAATGCATGTTGAGCCGCACTGGTGAGGGGGTTTGCCGTAGGATTGGCTGCTTGGCACATGATGGCTTCGTGGAGAAGATGCAAAGGAACAGACACCATCACAGGTACTCGTACATTGTGGCTGCTTAAGCATAATGTGCATAAGTAAAGCAAGCCATGCATTCATTATTATTGTACTGTGTTGTGTTGAAGATTGAGAAGCCTTGGATGGGGGAGAGAAGAGAGTCGAAGATGTTGGGGGTTCACCGTTGGGGGTCACTTTGGGGGACGTTGCCTGTAATTTACTGAGCTTAGTACAGCACCACGATAGTTACATGTACCCTATGGTAGCAGCTTACTCAACCCGCTGAACGTTTCTCCATTGTTACTCCGTCAAGTGTTCTCGACCTTTTCCTCTCCTCTTCTTCTCTTCCTCTTCTCCGTATACACGGGGGTCACCACCACCCAAAGTTCGATATCGGACCAGCCATTTTATATTTTATAGGGTAAGCATCACAGCGCCGAGCCCATGATGCCACTGCCCTGCGTGGTGCCCTGCGTGGGACAATCTCGCCCCCCCCATTCACGATGGATCTCATCCAAGCCAAAGGAACAGGTCTTGGCCGACGCTTGCGAGAATGGGGTAACTCTCGAGCTTTTAGATAAATACAACTCGACCGCGGCGCGGGGAAGCAGGCGACGGAATGTTGCGAATCGCCTCTGCTGATTTTCTCCTTCTCTTCCTCTTCAACTGCGACCCCGCCATACGGTTCGTCTAAGAGAGCAATAATCATACAAAAGGTAGCAAAATAGCGGCTCGCCATGTCGTGTACGTTCTTCTCCAGCACTTCGCTTTTCTTCGAATTTTAGAAATTTCAAACTCTGGCTAACATTAACACTCATCTTAGCCAAGCATTTCGCCAACGAGCCTCTGGCTCTCGTCAATGCCGCCCTCCGCTCGGCCACCTACACCAACCCCTCCATTGGCTTTGATGCCGCGCAAAAGACTGTCTTCCTTCGCGATGCTGCTTCACAGCCTACCATTGCCCTAATCTCAGGCGGTGGTTCTGGCCACGAGCCCTCATTTGCGGGCTTTGTCGGCAAAGGCTTTCTAACCGCTGCTGTTGCCGGCTCTGTATTCGCTTCTCCTTCTGCTGAGCAGGTCTTTCGCGCAATTCGCCGTGTAGGCGCGGAACAGCCACAGCGAGGAGTGTTGGTCTTGATTATGAATTACACCGGCGACATGCTGCATTTTGGCATGGCAGTCGAGAAAGCTCGCGCCGAGGGCATCAAGACTGAGCTTTTGGTCGTGGGAGATGACGTTGGTGTTGGCAGGAAACGTGGCGGACGAATTGGCAGGAGAGGTTTGGCTGGAACAGTCCTCGTGCAAAAGATTGCGGCTGCCGCTGCTGCTCAGGGGTAAGTTAAGTCCCATTTCACGCAAAACAGCATTCATCTTTTGAAAACTTGTTTCTGATCTGCTGGATTTCATGCGAATAGACAATCTCTCGAGCAGGTCTCCCAGATCGCCACCCTTGCTTCTGACAACCTTGCCACTGTTGGCGCTTCTCTAGCCCATGTCCACGTTCCTGGCCGTGAAATCACCCCCGATGAGCTTGGCGATGAAATTGAAATCGGCATGGGTATTCACAATGAGGAGGGCTTCGGCCGTGTTAAGACGACCTTGAAGGGCCTCGTTGAGACCATGCTGAAGCAGCTCCTCGACCAGTCCGACAGTGACCGCGCCTACATCAATGTAATTTCTGGAGAAGAAGTGGTTGTCATGGTAAACAATCTCGGTGGTATAAGCCCCCTCGAGCTTGGTGCCATCACAACGGAGGTCATCGACCAGCTCGACGCCTCTTACAAAATCAAGCCATCAAGACTGCTTAGCGGTACATACATGACCAGCTTGAACGGCTTGGGCTTCAGCATTACAATCCTCAAGGTTGCGGATAAGGCTATTTTGCCTTTGATCGATGCTCCCGCCGATGCTGCTGGCTGGTCACCAGCTGTCCGTCCTGAGAATTGGGCTAACGGCATTGACACAACCAAGGCGGAGATCAAGGAGGATACCCCATCCCAGGATGATTCAGCTCCCAGCAACCTTGACTGTAAGATTTTCCCAACTTTATTCCCCCTTTCGCGAAACTAGAAGAAAACTATAACTGACATACATAGTGAACGCTGCATTTATCATTTCCCAGCTGCAGTCAGCTCTCAAGAGCCTCATTGTCGCAGAGCCCGAAGTTACCAAATTTGATACTATTGTGGGCGACGGTGACTGCGGACTCTGTCTCAAGACGGGCGCTGAGGCTGTCCTTAAGCATCTCGAAACCGTCTCCTCGTCAGGGGACATTGACACCGTCCACTTTGTCCGAAACATTGCCCTAGTCATTGAGTCAAGTATGGACGGCACCTCAGGCGCGCTATACGCCATCTTCGTCAACGCCCTGGCGTCAGGCCTTCAAAGCCAAGCCAGCAGCCAAAAGACCGTTGTCACTCCCAAGATTTGGGCCACCGCTCTCCAGGCGGCACTCAAGAGCTTGGCCAGGTACACTCCTGCTCAGCCCGGCGACCGCACCGTGGTGGATGCGCTTGTGCCTTTCGTCAACACGCTGGCCGAGACGCTTGACGTACAGAAGGCCGTCGAGGCCGCAAGGAAAGGCTCAGATTCCACAAAGGGCATGGAGGCTAGCCTGGGGCGATCAGTCTATGTCAATGCCGAGGGATGGAATGAGTGTCCAGACCCTGGCGCGCATGGCCTGGTTAAGCTGTTGGAAGGCTTCCTGGGTCACCTGAATTAGAGTAGCTGTTGGTATGGTTGATAGATTATGCGGGAGAGTTGCTAGATGGATAATGCATCTCGCCGCTGCTTAAGCTGTATATAGTAAAAAGAACTGAATATTTACTGCCCCGGATATCTGAATGTTTTTGTCATTTTCGTTGCTATACATCTCATCTTGAGCCCCCTTTCTCTCTATTGTGATCTCTTGAACCAGTAACCCCTTAGCAAAGCATTGTTGTGGATGATTTCCATGAAATCCGTGTATTATTACTATATAAATATAGTAGCAGTTACTAGAAATATGTAGATATAGTAGCAGTTATTAGAAAGATATAGTAGCAGTTACTAGAGAAATATAAATATAATAGCAGTCATCTGTGAAATGCAGATATAGCAGCTACTCCTTTTGTAGGTATATATAGTTTAACTTGTGGGTGCTCGAAATCTTCCCAGACTTGCTTTTTCTGTCCTCCACTTGCCAGGTATTATGTCGTATATCCACCATATTCCATCAAGGCCACAATGTACATCTACATCTGTTTTGCCGGCTATTTGTCCAGCTCAGCGGCGAAACTCATCAGGGCCAAGCAAGACCTTGTGCCCTTTCTCCCGTGCTAGTGTATGCAATAGTCGAAAAGAAAAGCGCATGACGGCAAACATGGATCTGAATTCCGTCCCCGCTAAAGAGCCTCCACAACCACGCTCGCCTCGCCTGTTTGGTCTCTTGTCAGAGTCAGACTCAAGATTTCCCCCCACGCCCCACCGGCCGGTCAACTTCTTTTCGTTCTCCATTTCTTATTATTATCCGTCTGCCTGTTGTGGTGGAGGCTAAGCTAGTGCCTCTAGCTTCCTCTCCGTCTCAACCAGCTCAGAAAAGCCCAGCAGCTGTGCTTCCAAGGCCTTGCCCTCGAGATAGGCACAAGGCTTTCGTGGCTCGCCGCCATAGCTGTAATATCTCTTCAGTGCGGCCTTGACAGAGACAAATCCGCCCTTGATGGCGGTCCAGTCTCCAGCAGCGACAACCCCTTGCAGCAGCGTCGCCTCCTCTGTCTTGCCTTCAGTCCACAATCGCATAACCTCAGCGCAGGCCTTGGGCGCCACATTGGCCAATCCCGCAATCACACCGTGCCCGCCCACGGACAGGGTCTGAATGGCAAAGTCGGCGCTACCGCCAAAGGTCCTGAAAGTCGTCCCACGTGTGCCGGCAACAACACGAGCCAGCTTGCCCGTGTTGCCGCAGGTCAGCTTAACGCCGACAATATTGGGATGCTGAGCCAAGGCCAAGATGGTATCCGAGCTGAGATCTAGCCCACTGCAAGCGCCTGGGAAGTTGTATATCAGAAGGGGGATTGGGCTAGCATCGGCCACTTCTCTGAAGTGACCCATTATGAGTTCTGTTGACAGCAAGCTTCCGTAATACGCTGGTGGCAGGACGAGAGCGTGTGTTCCACCAGACGCGGCAGCCTCACGGCATAGCTGTATTGTCTCTCGTGTAGATTGACTGCCGCATCCGACAATCAGGGGCATATCACTTCTGCCAGCAGCATCGATGGTTGAACGAGTAATGCGGTTGACAAGTTGTCGTTCGGCGTGATCAAGATGGACAGCCTCACCGTTGGAGCCATGCGTCACGATGCCCGTGACACCGGCCTCAACCAGGCGCTTGGCGTGTGCTGCTGTCGTCTCTTCGTCGATGGTATCTTCAGGAGTAAAGAATGCGACGGTAGGCACGTATAGGCCTGGCTGCAAGATTGTGGTAGAGCTATGGCTTGAGCCATTGTGGTTGGAGAAGCCGTTAGGCTCTGTAGACGCTGTCATTGCGGCAAATGTGGAATGTGAACGCAGGTCAGATGGATGTTAGTGAACAAGAAGAGCGTTCCCTCCTGCAGCGCTATCGCCAGAATATGAAGAGAGCTAGACAGAGACTGAACAGCAAGGCGTCTATATCGTCAAAAATTCAAAACGTTACATGGGGGCTTTATCATCAAACATGGCGGCACGCAACGGGGGCAGTGCCTGATATATACCACCACACCGCGAGCGATCCGACCTGGATCAACACTACTACACCAATGGCTGGCATCCCCAGATATCGGTATCGGAGCACCAGTAACGTGGACTTGAAGAGTGGCCGCGCTTCTGGCCGGATTCGTCCCCCCACGGCAGACCCTGGAGATACTGTAGCGAGGCATGATCCGCTTCCCCCCACGGAAGAGAGAATGGCTCAACGGCTGGCGTTGCATAAAAGCCGGCATAAAAAACGGCCATTCTCACCTCATAGCGGTACGTACCTGTACTCTCTCCATACTCCATACATACATGGGGCAGCATGGAGAAGGAAAAAAAATCAAAAGAAAAAAAAAGCTTCGCTTGCTACCCCACACAGCCAACTCGTCCCACGGGACCACTCCGTCAGCCATTGTCTGTGCCAGTTAACGCAGTCCAGCAGGTGTGTTGCTCCACGGAGCTTTCCTGTAGCTAGTAGGCGTGGATCCCATGCGATCGGTCGGATCCCCCTACGACATTAGACCGGGGGTACGGGAGGGGACGGAAGCTTGGGGGAGGTGGGCTGAGCTGGGAGGGTGATCGCCCAAGGAGAAAATAGATGAAAGAGGAGGACCGAATGCGGGGGAGGCAGCCTGAGCTGTATCCGAATCGGCAGCCCCCTTCCCCTTCGTATTTGTTTGGGTGTGCGTCCAACCTGTACATGACATGTAGTCGAGTGCTGCTAGTTGCTCGAGTCGGCCTTACATTGCATCTGCTGAAGCGTTACCTGTACCACAGGCCAATTCCATGAAGCGGCGGATGTGACATTCCGCCAAGGGCAAGCATACATATGCACAAGGGCGCCCGTTAAATGCTCGCGCTGCTCCTTCGAAGTCGAGGGAGGCTCCACAAGCTCGAAAACCCGGAGACGGCTGGACGCCTGGCAAAGTACGGGGTAATGGAGCGTTTTTTTCCCTCTCCCTCGCCCTCTCCAGCCCTCTCCCTCTCCCTCTTCATACTGTACTGTTACCTGTACCCATACTGTAGTCCTTTGGTGCCCCTCCCTCCCATCCAAGTCCCCAAAAGGGCTGGCAAGACGCCCAAAGCCGGCCCCCAAAACAGGCTGCCGGCTCCCATTCTCGCGATGTAGCTGCGAGAAATCGGCGGGACCAGGACCTTGCTCGGATGGAGCCGTGCCTGGGGAGCTGTTTTCGTTACTCTAGACTTACCTAATCTTTCTGCCCTGGCCAGCGGTAGTCGTCCGGCAAGGGGGGCGCATCGCCGAGCTGTCGGAGTCTGCTCACAGCTTGTTGGTCTCCCGGGCCCCAAAGTCAAGTTGGATCCAGCTTAATATCATACCCCCTCCCCCACGCGCATCCAGCAGCTGCGGGAGTGCAGGGCCACAGCTAGCCAACGTGTACCAAGGCCAATAGAGCGGCAAAATGGTACATATACCTCGCTGCCGTGCTCCGTCCTCTTTTTCTTGAATAGGTTAAAAACACGACCATGCCCCAGTCCCCGAGGTCGCCTCTTCTGTTCCCTTTTTGCGTCAGCATCTTGTGGTGTCTTGTCGTCTCTCGGGTCTGGGGCTGTCGTCCTGCCACATGTGTGACGGAGCAACATGCGCCGTGAGCCCTGCTGAGCCGTTGTTTCTCGCAAGTCTCTCTACCGAGCCGTGGTGAAAATGGACATCACCGATCCATCTACAGGTGATGCGGTGCCAACGACAATGGCAATGGCGGCTCCAGGTGGTCAAGCCCGCAGCTCTGCGTTGAAGCTTCCTCCCCTTGTCCTCGACAACCAAATGCCCAATCCTTCAGCTGTCATTGCCGGCCGCTCAATGCATCAGATCCAACTAGAGATGGAGTACGATGCGGAAGAGAGCGACAATGATGCTGATCATGGTCCCTCAATACAAGGCTGGCCTGGAGGACTGGAGCGGCACGCAAGCGACCACCCGGACGACCCAGGCGATTTGGCCATGAGGGAAATGCACGCCCTATGCGTCTTTGACGACGTGTCTGTGCCACCTTCTGCGCGGCCGTGGTCGTATCTCATCGAAGCGTTGAGCCCACTTCCCACCGTCCGCAGATGGGGGAGATGGCGATGGCGGGAAGAGCCTGCATTCGCGGAAGTTCGAGTGGCAGAAGCAATCATGATGTACGAGAGGGGCATAGAGCAAAACACCAGCAACCGACGCTGCAGCCGTTGCCGTGCCGGGCAAGGCATCTCTCCCCAGTGCGTTGTATCACCAGAAGGAATCGTCCAAGCGCCGGGGGCGACGGGACCGTGTAGCAACTGTCTTTATGATGGCGTCGAGCACGCTTGTAATGCATCTGGGAGGAGGACTCCCGTGTCAGGGAGCCGGGATCGAGGAGGCGAGAGCATGAGAGACCCGGACAAGGTCGTGGACCACATGGCCGTACTCGAGATGATTGCCCAGCTCAAGAGGCCATCTGGTACGCGCAGGGATCATAGTCTTTTGGAACGAGCACGGCGGATCGAAGCTGCGGCTTTGCAGATTGCCCAAGCGGCAAGGGATTGGCGGGAGAAGATGGGAGTTCAAAGTTGAGAGGCTTGGACGGCGGATAATGAAGAAGGGTAATGGTAATTCTCGCCTAATAATGGACCATGTCGGCCAACATCAGCTTCTGGTTGGCGTTGTATAGGGATAAGGAAGGGAAGGGAAGGGCATAGGGAAGGCATCAGCATAGGTAGATATATGGTAATGAGTAAACGACGAACGATAGAATCACCAGTCTGATGAGGGGGAAGAAGAGCCCCGATGCGTTATTCATCTCGTCCATGTCAATTCCCCCTCTTTGAAGCTCAGCCGCCGGTTGGTTCGTTATTATGCAGCCGCGGAAGGCCCTTGTTAGCACGAAAGATTCATGCTGCATATCGGCTCAATTGGCCACTGCATCGGAAAGGATTTGGAGGATGTGGCTATTGGGATAGAAGAGGGGAAGCAGGACAAGCATTGGGTTCAAGAGTGATGAAGAGGAGGGAAAAAAAGAATAGAGGAGAGGTTGGTACTTCTCATGGTCGTGGGCAGGTGCGTGCCTCATGGTAGCCTGCCTGGTTGCTAGGGCTTCGTCTGGATATACCTTGCGTATAAATCATTCGCCTCTTCCGTGCCCTGTGTTTTGCCACAAGCAGGGGAGGAGAAAAATTGAAGGCACACAATAATTCTGTGTGCCTTTTTGGGGGAACAGATGGTGAAAAAGAGAAGAAAAAGAAAAAAGAAGAAAGAGAAGAAGAAAGTTGGGAAGCGAGAAGAAGTACCCAGGGAGAGCTCCCAGCCTCGACTTACAGCGTCAAAGTGCGGCTGCAGGCCCTTGTCCCATATCAAAACTTCCCGGTTTCCCTCAATCCTCCCATCTACCAGGGTCTCGTCGTGGTTGTGGCGCCCCTACATGTATGTTCATGTATGTTTTCCTTTTTGGATATCTTGTGATCAACCCAACCACACACACGCGCATCCTAATGTAGGCATTGGCTGGCCCTACCATGCGAGCCACAGCCTGATGGCAATTTACCTGCTACAGCCGCCATTTGGCCTCGTTTTGCCGCTAGAAACCGCCTGGGCAAAAGAGCTGGCTAGGAGGACCAGATACAGATGTTTCGGATCGAGTTTGGACACCGGCTGTCTCCGTCAGATTTACGAGAAGCTGGCTGACGCTGAGCGACCGCAGCCAGACACCGATGCCCTTGCCAGTGTGATTTTACAGGGATCAACGGACGATCAGCCAGCTACGGGATACACCCGGGCCTTAGCAGAGGATGTCTCTGCATGAACAATGCGGGGATGAGGCTTCAGTCGGCATTACCAGGCTCGATCTGCGCCGTTCCGCAACGGCTTGCGGGTATACGAGTTGCCTTTGGCGTAATGCTCTCGGCCAGAACCGACGTGGGATTTACCCTTGCTCCACACGTCTCCGTAGACCTGGTCCTGGTATCAGCAGATATGGGATTTGGAGGACATACCTATACTGGAAGTTAAAAGGCATGCAAGGACGAGGCTGTGGCCCAGCATCCTGCATGGACGGCTAGGGTAAATATGTCGTTTTCGGCACACAATCAGAATCGTAAGGATTCAACGCCCGCAAAATTCCTTATCGCCGGAGTCTGACTGTGCTGTGCCGTCGTCATCAATTAAAGAGGGAAAAAATCTCCGAAGGGCAGCCAGCCTCTCTGCAATTAGTCAGAGTCGTGGCAACCAAGGATTTATTTCGGGGCATCAGGAATTTGTTGGTTCTGAAGTTGTAAGAATTCTCACACTTATGGTCTTCTTGTTTTCTCCTAGACTTGGGATTATAGACACGAGAGAAAGTCGAAGCGATATGCTGTTTGATTGCTCATAAGACGCGGCAAATTCTTTTTATTTATTAGCTCATTGAGAATAGAATGAATTGGTTCTGCCTGTGGAATAATAGGTGTCAACTTTCCCAGATATTTCGGAACTGCTGATGAATCACCTGCCCGAAGACCATCTCCAACAAGTGTTGCTAGCGAGTCTCTCCTTCTAGAAGCCGTTATAATCCTCTCATTAATTACAATTGATGAAAAGAGCGTGTACGAGATACTCTTTGGCAAATTGCATCTTCATTGTAGATTGAGCCAGTACTACTTGAAACTTTGATGATACGAGAGAGGTCATATTCTAGCTTCTGTTGGGTGAGAAGCGCATAAAGTATTCGCCCACGAGAAGTAGAGCCAAGGCTCTCAAAAGTAAAGACAAAGACAAAATGAACCAAATATGTATATATTTTTGGACATTTGCAAATCGGCATTGTTAATACAACAAAGAAGGCGCTAGGTTGGCCTAATTAAGTGACGCTGCCCAACACAATCTCTTTGAGGAATTGTTATCCATTGATGGGAGCACACAAAGTTGAACTCTTGTATCTTTGTCATGCGCTGCTTTAAGATACCGTGTGACTATTTGAACTCAAGAGCCAGCTCTTTATAAACCTAGTAGGTTGGACTGAACAAGAGGGCCGGAACTGGGAATAGACAATTGAAGAGCACCTGATATATCCTGACCCCAGGATTTGGCTATTTTTGTCGGGGGAATAGAAACAAAGAACAATTACTTGCCGCTCTTCCTATTCCATGATGGATCGATGTTAAAATATTGTTGATTCACTGCAGTTGGCCACCATGTGGGTGCAAACACGCAAATTCATCCCAACTATGGCTGGCTACTACACGAACATCTACCACTGACAATCTCTTTTGCCAAGCAACCAAAAGTGAAGAGGAAGTGAGCTGCGTTGCAGTTGACGGGTACTTTCTGTCAAATTTCACACTAACATGTCTTCTGCCAAGTATTCTGGAGCTTCTCCTCCAGCACATGGCTGCCCCTTGGCCGATCATTTCTAGGGGTAATCAAGCAACTGTGGTACGCAGCAGGTCGACAACTGCAGGCGGTTTGGCAGTTGATTTCTGCCACGAAGTTCGTTGTATCTTTCTGAAGGGTGAACTTGAAGTCACCAGAGGAGTGCACCTCCCAGAAGTTCCTCCTCCTCCTCTCCCTATTTTCCTCTACCCATACTTTGCAGCCCACACCACATACCAGAAAAAGAGAAGCAAGAAGCCGCCACAACAAAACATTCGTCATTGACTACACTGTCAACCGAAATCAAGATGTGTGCAGAGTACATTGTCAAGTGCAGATACTGCGGCTACTGGAAGCACTACAGCTGGGATCGCTGCGGCGAGAACAGAATGCTCCTCAGGCAGGGCTGCGCTCTTGGCCTCCCATCTCAGCACCCTTCTGAATGCGACATGTTCCCAGAAGACAAGCGTCAGAGAATCAAGCGCCAGATGACACCTTACGAATGCCCCGTTCAGGAGTGTAAAAGCACCGAGATTGCAGCCAAGCTATTCGAAGAACGCGCCAAGGTTGCCGCCGCGAGAGCAGCCGCTCTGGCCAAGGCTCGTGCAGAATGGGAGGCAAAGGACAAGGCTAGAAAGGCAGAGTTTGCGGCAAGGTATTTCAAGAAGCTGCCCGTGGTGAGGTTCAGCGAGAGACGCGAGTCGTTTCTAGAGGCGTCTGCAGCGTCTGCGTCGCAAGCTATCCAGAACCCAGTAAGTGTCCCATGGTTTTCCTTCGAGTGAAAGATCTGCGAGGTTGAGTCTAATGCGGATCCTAAAAGCAGATTGCTGGATTCTCAGGTGGCGAGCCCTATCAATGGCAAGATGAGCAGGCTCAGACACTCACGGACCCGATGGGAAAGGGCAAGGAGATCGCAACGTCCATGCATAGCCAAGTATTCGAAGACAGCGACGATGACGACATCTTCTCGTCCGCCTCAGAGGAGGTGGAACTGGAAGACGAAATGACCGCCTTTTCAAAGTATTTCGGAGCAATTGACATCCAGGGCAGCGGCGCAAACAAGCGCAAGGGACGGGCCGTTGAGTTTTGTGATGATGGAATGCCCATCCGTACTATAACGCCATAGATGTCCAGCATCTTATCCCAGCGTGAGGCAGGGATTCAAGATTTGAAGACCTTTGAGAGACTTAGATAGCCAGTGACCATGGGTCTGGCTATGGCAAGCAGTGTCAGTTGAGAAGTTGTCCGCCGAGTGCGCAAATTACCAAGACAAACCAAGGTGAGTTGTCCATCTTTCCGCTAAAAAGATCTCACGATGTATACTAACAGCTTCTAGATTGATGATTTAACCTGATCGATTCTCTTTTACAGTTCAATTAAGTTCAAGGAGATGATTATCACACTTAGGACTGTCGATTCGAAACGCGAACTATTTTTGGAAGAACTCGCGCCAAGGCCTCGGCAAAGGCTATTTACATGCGTGCTTATATGATTCAAGGGTCGATGAGGACAAAGATCATTTCAGGAAGTCGGGATATACTAAGGAACGGAATTATGAAGGATGATGCTCACTCGATGATGCATTTAAACTAGAAGATACGTGCGGATAGTCTGAAGCTCGACATTGCTAGCTACTAATAATGATAGGCGATTTCCCCATAGTCGGCTCCGTAGAACTGAGAAACATGACCCGTACCAAGATGATATTTCTGGAGGTTTCAAGCTTTGGCAAAGACTGCAAAAGCCAGGGATAACAGGTGCCAGGATTCCTTTTATGGGCCCTCTGCGGATCTCGCAAGATGCCCAACGCATAAATCAGCCAACACGGACATCGTCACCCACACCAGTTCTATTACATACTTAGGAGTCTAGGTCTATAACTGTGAGTGTGATGGACTGGATGAAATAAATGTGCTGTTTTATTCGAGGATACATCATTAGTTAATTGATGTATCGCCTGTTGATGCGCATCATATTTTGTCACCTAACGCTTGGCGAACCACATGATGGGTGGGCATCAATGATTTGCAGCAAAAAGAACTGAATCATTTTTCCTCGCTACGAAGCATCGCTTCGCTAAGACCCCCTAGCTAATGCACGTGCTCGTGCGCCAAGTACGGCAAAAACCGAACTTTTGTTGCTCTACGCTGCTATTACATGGATTAAACCTGATATAAGGGGAGGCGGGGAGATAGAAAGTAAAGACTCTGTGTGTATATCGTTCACCGCATGTTGTCAAAACAAGGCAAGAGAAGCTAAAAGGAAAAGAACAAAACTTGGGAAAAGGAAACCAATACGAAGCTTTGCCCCCTTTTTTGTTTTTCGTCTTGCTCACGCTTTGCTCCACTCCAACTTGACAAGTCAAACGCTAAGCTTAAGATGCAGCGGCATTTTGTTTTGTCCTTCTTCACCTCGCTCGCCCATCAAATTAGAGCGTCGAGAAAAAGCCTCGCTGTTCCCGTTTGGGCAATACGCTTTGAATTAACCTTGTGAGCTTGGCGGGTTTAGTCGCCGTGCTAAAAGTTCCTTTTTGCTTGTGTGGACAGGAACGAGTATCTTGCGGATCAATTGATATGCAATGCAACGAGAGAAGCTCCGTACTAAGCTGGTCTTGGCTGGATGAGTGGTGAAACTTTGCGTGCCTTGTTGTTAACTTTTTCTTCTCTCCCTCTTCTCTCCCTGTCTCTTGTCCTCTTTTCTTCTCTCTTTTTTTTGTTGCGTCTTTGCTGCAATTGAATTTGTATCACATTCGTTAGCTAGACGGCGCGAGACTAATAATCTCTCCTTGTCTCGGCCCACACCATCTCTCGACGCGTCTACAAGTTGAAGTTTTGAATTTCATACTCGTATTTTGAAAAAAGAAAAGAGAAACAAGAAGCATCAAGACACCACAATGCACGCCATCGCGATCCTCGGCGCCGCAGCCGCCCTCTGCGGTTCCGCCACCGCAATGCCCAAGGCCACCCCCGAGCCTCAATTGGAGATGCATCGTCGCGCAAACCACCTCCAGCCTCGAGCAGACCCAACCGCCCCCTGGGTCACCGTCGGCGACGAGGGCACGCCCGTCAAGACCGTCACGCCCAAGATGACCACCGTCAGCGGCACGCCCACGCTGGTCGACGTCGCGCCGCACGACATCACCGCCTCCGTCTTCACCTGGACCAGCTGGGGCGACATCTTCACCAGCACGGGTCTGCCCCCGAATCCTACCGCCACGTCCAAGAACCAGGACGGCGTCTTTTCGCGCTGCTACAACAAGGACGGCGAGGACGCTCCGTTTTGCACGCCTTACAAGAACAGCACGCTGACGACGGGCAACATCTACTACAGTGAGTTTTGAAATTGCGTGGAACAATTGGTATAGGAGACAACGAACAGATGGACTAATTGCTTTCTCCTTCACCATCTACCAGTTACCTGGGACCCTGACTATTACAACAAGACGTCAGTCCCCAAGTCAAACTCCACCTACGAAATCACCGTCCGCCTGGACTACCTCAACCGCACCAGCAACGAATGGGTCAAGCTCAAGACCTTCGACGACCAGCGCGTGCCCGCCTCCTGGGGCTTTTGGCCCCTCGAGGTCAAGACCGACATGCTCCAGGGCGAGAAGCTCAACAACATCACAATCACCCTCCTCGCCGCCCCCCGCGGCACAAACGACAAGAACAGCTCCATCGCCTTACCCGTGGCCTTTGCGCCCCCGGGCCTGCCCCAGAACCCGGAGCCCCAGGTCCCCAAGGGCAAGACCCTGTCCATCGCCCTGCCCGTCGCCTTCGGCTGCATCGTCTTCATCGTCGTCGGCCTCTTCCTGTGGAACCGCAAGGCCCGCCGTATCGAGCTTGGCAATATCATGAGCCGCTCTCGCCACGGATATAGCGGCCGCAAGACTCGTCGTAACAACATCTTCCGCTCGCACAAGGATGCTGGCAGCATTCAGCTGCACAACGCCGATGATCACCTCGGTGATGAGTACCACGATGCGCCCCTCCCTAACCGCCGTGATAGCGAGGCTCTGGGTAGTCTGGCTGGCACACCCATTCACGAGAACTTTGAGCACCAGAACACTACCGGATCTAGGAATGCGTTCCGGGATGAGATGGCTCGACAGAACCAGGAGAGACGCGGAGGATTCTAAAAAGAGAGGAGATAATACGAACGACGTGAAGTGTGAAACTCTGTGATCCTGGCGGTCATGAGGACGTGATTGATACATGAATCTATGAAACATAACGTTGGGTTGCATGTCTTACTTATATAATTATTCTACGTGGATGGATTTCATTACGAAACTAATGCATTAACGAAGAAAGAGGACAAGAGAGCAGAAGTAGAAGGAAGAAGCAGAAGATGAAAAGGGGATGTAAAAGAAAATATATGAATACATCATCTTTAATCAAGCACTTTTGTCATGCTCATCTCCATTTCCCATGTATCCTGTCCAAGTGGAGGATAGAAAAACCGCGACCGAGAAGAGTTCGAGCACCCGCAAGTTAAATCATACGCCTACAAAAGGAATCACTACTATATCTACATTTCCCTTTTAACTTAGTACTACTAAATCTGTATATCCTTACTAACTGCTACTAAATCTATATTTTTCTAATAACTACTACTAAATCTATATTTTTCTAATAGCTGCTACTAAATCTATATTTTTCTACTAATTGCTAAGTTATATCGTAAAGTCTAGGTGCTGGTAGAATAGGCGTTCCCCTGCAAAAGCACTACTCGATGAGTTTAATGTTAATTAGGTGCACATGTTGCTGATTGTATGTACCTATTAATTTTGCGGTCACCGCAGGGATTGCTGAAATGATGGAAGAGCCCAGTGCTCGATGTCCCGCCCCAGATTCGGTGAACCCGTCCTGGAGTCTGTTGGACCAGTTGAGCGTCCCCTCGCAAGCCACCTACTTACGGCAAATGCGGGCCAGTCTGAGACTCCTGCACGACTAGGGAGTTGCTATTCCTGACAATATGAGTCTCACTTTGGACTAAAGAGGGATATCGAGTCCCATCGCCCCTTGGCGGGAACTGACTGGAACTTGGACAGCCTGCTGAACGTCCTGGCCATGCGTCGTCCGAAAGACGAGGATGAGGCCCTATTGATTACAGCACCGTGGCTCTACGCCGGACCAGTCTGGAGGTTGGACTCCTTTTTTCTGGCTTCCGCTTGCCCGTCCTAGTATATCATCCTAGTTCAAGATATGCTGCTCAAAAAAGAAAAATTGGTATTTAAAAACAAAAAAGAGAGAACCGTGATTCTCCCACTAAATTCAACGCCAACCATCCCATCCCATATCTATGTCCATTCAGAGAAACTCCATAACCCAACCCAACGCTGTATTTCCCAAATGCCATGACCCGAATTACTCCTTAAATCAACCCACTGCTCGCTTCCAATTTCTCCTTTTTCCACCCAGGAGATGCCCCTTTGCTTTTTTCATTGTCATGTCATGTTAAATATGTGTTTAAAGACCCCCAAAATGTTCAAATGGGGAAAGAAAATAGAGCCCCGCATCCCTCCAGAAGAGGCCGTCATCGATAACGACCTTAAATCTTCTGCGGGTATAGCAAATGATAAACTTTTACTCGAGTCTGGGGAATTTGGCAATTATCTCGTCCGAAATAGCATTCTCCATTGGTCGTTTGAGTGTGGAGCTTGTCGGCAAATCCAGTACCACAGACTCTTTCAACTGTACGTCTCCCACAGGCTGCTGAGGTAGTTGCTTTTGGTCGCCACTGACTACATTATAGCCAGCACACAGATCCAGTCTATCCTCTCCCTCTCGCAGAGGTCGCATATAGTCGGCGGGTATCGCCGTTAACAGTTGGCAACTCAACTCGCATGGTTGATAAGTGTCCGCTGTCCAGTCCGGATCTGCATAGTTCTTGGCCTCGGCCAAGGTATATCCCGTGCTGAACCCCTCGTGATACGCATCCGGCAAAATGACAATCGTCTCTCCTGGCCGTTGGTCCACGATTCGATATGGTATGCCCATTTTCTTAAGCTTCTCAGGGAAGAAGAACTCGGCTCTGTGACGCATAAACTGCGAGCACTTCCCTTTTCTATTCAATGCCTCCTCAGCAATATCAACAGCAGTAGAAGGAACCACAATCCATATTTTGCGACCCTTGTATAAATGATTCAGAGATGACAAGCGAAAATCTTCGGCGTGGAGCTGGAACGTTGCGCCAAAGTGCTGAGCGGATTCGTACACGTAGGGTGTGTGTATTCCCGGAATAATAGCCTTTGTCTTGTCCAATTTATCGCCTGCCAAAGGATGGATGGGGCTTCGTTCTGGTACTCCAGCTTCCAGTCTCTGCTTGGCAGTCCACGCGGGGACATCGACTCGGTATCGCACATTCCGCATCTGCCTGTCCTTGCTCTTATTAAAGAGCGTCTTGAGCTTTTTGAATTTCTCCTCCACACTACCCGACAGCTCGCCGTCTGGCTCCGAAGACGAAAAGGACCCATCGCTCGGTACAGTGCTAACCTGCCAAAACGTCCTGTGGTTGATCTGCCTTATTCGGTAGGCATTGGCGGGGGCGAACTGGGATGTTTTCTCTGGGAGTGGCTCTTGGAGCTCTTCTGGGAGAACGATTTTGAAGCATCCGTCAAGCTCGGCGTGTAGGCTTCGGGCGAAAGAGAGAAGAGCAGGGAAATCAGCCCACTGCTCGGGTGTCGGTCGGATATGCAGCACCTGATGGCCAACGGGGCCGTCATATGAGTATGCGATTCCATGCGTGTCTGGCTCGCTCAGAGGCGAACTAGCCCGACTACTTCTTGTAGTTGGAGAGCTGTAGCGGTCCGATGAGCTACAAAACCTGACCAAATCAATTTCGTCTTCAGGTAGAAGCTCTGGCACCGGTCCTGGAGAAGGGTATTCTTCAATCGGTTTTGGGTTCTCATCTTGCAGCTGCGAAGCTATAGCTTGCGCCGGCTCCTCCACTGCATCCAGTGTTGGGAGAGGTATTTCCTCCAGGGTTAGGGTTGCAGCCATTATTGCTTCAGGTGCGGAGTTTTTCGATGTGAGGCTGTCGATGGACGTAGGAAGCTGCTCTTGCGCAGCCTCAGTTAGTTGAGCGACAGGCTCAGTATTTGAACTGGCGCCTTGTGGTGGACACTCTTCTGCCACATCTTGAGCAGCGCGCTCGGCGCCCCTCTCAGGAGGCGCACATGACGACGGCGCAGGAGAATGCTGAGGGGCATCCATCTGCATCTGCGCAGGGCTCTCCTCCAGGCGGCCTTTGGCGCCTATAATAGACAGGTTGTTGGTCGTGTAAATGGTCTCGCAGCGAGGCTCTGCTTCCATCGCACGGCGCAAAGTACCCACAGCGTGCCCTGCAACGACTGGATGAGTGTGTGGCCAGGATTATAAGGCGGGTGCCAGGGTTCCTCGGGGACTCCGACGGAAGACGGCTACAGACACAAGAGAGAAAAAAAAGCGCCGTTCAAAGAAAAGGCCTCTGGTTCGGCCAAGAATGCAAGAGGCTGAAACGTGCTGTTGGTTGTGCTGCTCGCCCAGCTTGCCGAAAATGATCGGAATCACAGCAATGGAGAGAATAGATACTGTCGGCTCTGAAACAGTCCGCCCTCAGAGAAGGTTTCCGCCCCACGAGATGCGGCTGGCTGCGTCCAACAAACACGGCGGAGGGAATCCAATCGAAAGCAGAGGAGACGGATTGTCGCTGTAGAGTCTGCCTCGTCGATTTGAGGGAGAGAAAATGCCAAAAAGGGGGGGACAAGGAAGAACAAGACGAATAAGTCAAAGGGCGTGATGTCTCTCTCGAGGACGATGGAATAAAAGACGTTCTTTTAGTATGTGGGATTTTGTGAAAAGCAAGTCGAAAGAGTCAGCGAAAAGATCAAAAAAGCCTCCAAGCATGGAATCAAATCGTATGGAAAATTTTCGAACTTCCAACGCACGACTAAGGCAGGTACCAGCTACCAGGCTGACGTCGAGGAGCAGCGGGAAATTCGGGCCGGCCAAGGGTATCGGTACAAAGGAGAGAGGATTGGGGGAAAGAGAGTTTGAGCACAAGAAACGCCCATGGGGGAGGGAAAAAAAGAAGAACCAGGCAGAAAAAAACAGGTGGTGGTGGCAATAGCTCTTTGGGGGCGTTTTCATTTTTGCCGACGGTGTTAGAAAGGGTACCTGCGTTCACCTGTTGCGGCTGCCTCTTCTGGATGTACCTGCGTCGGCATTGCTGGGGAAGTCCGGAGGTGGAAATGACTCTCGAGAATATGGCTATGGCCATGGGAACCAACACCGCAAGCCATTCACGAGACGAAATTCATTGTCACACAAGAAAAAGCACCTGTGTATGTACGAGTACTCGGTCAGGCGTAGCGTAAATGCTGCACATCAGCAGAAGCCGAATCCGGCAACTCGCCTTTGCCAATCCGTTCACCAACGCACCCAATGGGGCCTAGCTGTGACATGTATGCTTTGTGCTGCTCACATTTGCTTGCATTTGCCTTTGATCTTTTTTGCTTGTTTAGTGGACGCGCCATCACTTTCGAGCCAATGTCTGGTTGCGTCCCGTCCACATCCCACCAGAGCGGGAACAGGGATTAGTTGCCCTTCTAGGATGAGATCCCGTTCTCGTGACGCGGGGGATCCGTCCAGGGGTCTGGGCGAGTTATACTGCTCGTACAGTAGCACTGCGGGAAAAAGACAATGGAGGTGAACCTGTGCTACGTGATCTGGAAACACTGTCCACTCCCCAGCCTATTGTTGGTTCCTAGGACTGTGTGACGTACATTAATAGGTGTACAGACGGAGAGTAGACGAGATAGAATTTCAGTCACGTTAATTGGACATTGACTGTGCTATCTTGTAGTCAGCAGCGGCACTAAAAACACCCATGAGTTAAACCATACCTACGTATATAAAGGGAGCAGCTACTATATCTCATTTCTCTAATAACTGCTACTATATTTATATTTCTCTACTATATCTATATTTCCCTACCATATCTATATTTCTCTAGGAACTGCTACTATATATATAAATATTAATAACTGCTATAATATTTATAAAATAAAGTTCGGCTGCTGGCTGAATAGGTGTTCTACGAGGTGGTTAGGTGCTGGTGCTTATATTACTGGATGTATATACGTATCTACCTATTTTGCGATCTTGCTTTTTCTGTCATCCGCTTGGCTGCTTATACCTATCACCAAGGGCGAGGTTAAGCTCGGGAGTGAGGTTGGTTGCGACTCGGACGAGGGTGGTGCTTGAAGTAATTCGCACTAAAATCAGAAATGATGTGGTTGGTGAATCTGTATTGATGCTGTGAGAGCTTTCCGGGGTAGAGCGCGTTTAACAGAACCTATTTCGCCCAAGAGTATCGCTCGACGTTGTTCCTGCATGCCCGGTGGTTCGAAGGCTTCGTGGCGGCGCTTGGCTTAACGAAACACCATCTCTTGTCGATGTTGTTGATGTACTCTGTCTGTTCATCCAGATTCATACTAAGGTTAGTAGTTACTAACCTATTTGTGATAGGCTTTCACGGCGGCAACACCGTTCTTGTATTGGACGTGTTTGGTAGCACCGCGGGCAGTGGTGTGATGGTCTCGAACGAGGACCTGCTTGACTTGATTTACAGAAGAAAAAAAAAGGAAAGGAAAGAGAAGATCGTGAATGCTGCAGGTGCGAGGATCGATATTTATGCTTCGGCAGAACGGCCAGCCGGGCGGTGTGTTGTTGCTCCGTAATTTACAACCGCAATCATATGGACTCCGACTCCTAAGTAGCAGAGCCGGTGTGGGTGACCATGTCCGTGTAGGCTGATTTATGCGTTGGGCATCTTGCGAGATCCTCAAAGGGCTTATAGAAGGAATCCTGGCACATGTTGCCCCTGGCTCCTTCATCAACGATATACTACTAGCGGAAACATGATCAAGAAGAGGTAAAAAATATTATCAGGAAACAAAATCAGCTTTCAATTCGTCGTGGTATTTACTCTTTCTCTCTGTATACAGGCCAGAAAACCTAATCCCCTCCATCGCGCAAAACAATGCTTTGTCCAGCCCCCTCCACCCGCACGGCGATGCTTTCATCTTCCATCTTATATCGCAAAAGCCAAACCAGCACATTTCTCCTGACTGCATAACTTCGTCAGGGCATTTCTTTCCCGCAACCCCGGTAAAAACCTGGCAACAAGCCATTCCATATCATGTGGAATAAAAAGGAAACAACAAACAAAGCTTTGCTGTCAAGAAACATATACACAAGGGGTATTGAGAACTCCTCCCCACCCCCAAAAAGGAAGAAAAAGAACACGGGGAGGAGTGACGCCAAGATCGAAAAAAAGGAAGCATCTAGTATAACACCATTGTGGGAACTCGCCCATGACCCTTGAAATTCCAAGGGACTCCTTCCTGCCTCTCCTCCATTAAAAAAAGCCATGTATTTTGAATTAATGATTAATGACAGCTCGTCAACCTCATGAAAAATCATCTTCCTCTTGTGACGCCGCTGCCAGCTCCTCCACAGTCTCAACAAGTTCCATGGCTTCCCGGGCAATCTCAAAAGCAATCGGTGGCAGCGTCTGGGTCCAAGATTTCCATTCTTTTTCTTCGACTTCCGCATCTGCCAATTCCTGGCCTCGACGGTTGGCTTCGACAAGGCGGTCTCGGCAGTCGCTTAGGCGAACGACTAGGTTGCCACGACCGTATTTCTGGGTTTCCGAGACAATGCTACTCACGATGCCATTGACAGAGCTAACGTGCGTAGAGATTTGGCGGATGTCACCGTCCGCGCGGGCACAGTTGACCACATTATGGATGCCGGGTATTAACAGGGCGTTTTGATCTTCAAGGTACGTCTGGGCCATCGTCAGTCATCCTGTGGGTCGTACTTTGGTTTTTCTTTGCTTTTGCAAAATTAGGCGTCGCCCTAAGCCCGTACCTTCAGACCTTCGATTTGGCCGTCGTGATGTTCCTCGCCGTGTCCATTGGGTGCCCCATTGGCATACGCATCCATGGATGTCCGAGGAGAGTTGACGGGGCTATAGGCCGAAGATTCAATGCTCGCCCTGATGTTGGCAAGGTTTTTGAAAGCAGGAGCTGGAGGCAGACCCTCGTGGGTGGTTGATCCTCGAGCAACGCTGCGCGGAGAGAAGAAGCCGCTGGAGTCGATGGGTGTGGCGTTTCCGTCCTCCTCATCCTCCAGCTCTTCGGTAGGGGTTGGTCGGATTTTGGCAGTTCGGAGAATCTCAACAATGGCAACAGTGAGATGTGACGCCGCTGCATCAACAAGAGATATCGGTGTAATACCAGAGCTTGCGGCAAAGCTCTTGGAGACGGTAATCAGGTGGTTTGCGGTGGCGGATATCCGGGCCCGGAGCTTTCCCTGTTGTTGCTGAGCTGCCTCATTTCCACGGGGCGCGGACTCGTCCAAGTCTCTCGTAATTCGTCGGACGCTGACCACGACCCCTTTCATGGCATCAATGACGTTTTCCGGATGATCATCGCGGACCTTTTGCAAGAGTTCGTCGATGGCCATTTGGTATTTGGTAACGTGGACATCCCTGACCCGTCCATTCTCATCCAGCAGAGTATTGTCGCTCGGTAGCTTGATGGAGTCTCCATCCACGCTGAACCCGGCGGAAGAACCTCGCAGGCTCCTGATCTGAGTCTTGGTTTTTGCGTAGCGCTCTCTCCAATCTCGAACCTCATTCTCGAGCTGCTCGATGGTCTTCTCAAGCGCCGCCTGTTTCTCGTATGTGGAACCGCTTTGCTGAGAAAGTTGCCGCATCTCGCGCAAAAACTCTTGGGCTTCAGCTCGCACTTCTTCCGTTACTTGTTGCTGCTGCTGGAGAGAGTGCCGCAGTTCGTCATTTTCTCGCTGCAGATCCTCGTTTACACTGGTAGAAGACATCATGCTAACGCTTTGTCGAACTTGTTCCCGAAGTTGTTTGGTCTCTTGTTCATGTTCTTCACGCATGCGCTCCAGTTCTTGCTTGAGCGAGATGCTGAGCTTTTCTGCCTCTGTCAGTTTTCCTTCGAGGTCTGAGCGGGCATCTGCCAACTCCTGTTTCTCTTCGTCCTTTGCTGCAGCCTGTGACTGGTGGTTATCGCGCAAACTGTTCATTTCTTCTTCCTTTTTCTTTATTTCTTCTTCCATGCTTGAAATCTTGGCGTTCAAATCCTTCACTTGTGTCTCATATTCTTCGATAATCTTCTTTTCCGCCTATTATAAGTTAGAAATCTGGACCATGGACCACATCATCACAAGTTGAATAATAAAAGATGACACTCACTTCTCCATTATCAGGGCCATCTGCGCCTCCGTATGCATCAGCACCATCGTCGTCTTCTTCTATCATTGTACTTTTATTGGGAACAATGGTGTTGTTCTGTGTTGGGTGTCGCGGCATTGGCCGAGCGTAGTTGCCGTTGGGAATGCTAGGCGATGGAGGCACGCCATACGGGTCAATGGGCGGTGGCCCTCGAATCGAGCTGGCATTGGACGGCCTTCGCATGCGACTCTGTGACCTGGGTGGGTATTCGCCGTTGACGGGAGTCCCTGTGCGATTCATTGGGCCGCCTCTATTGGACATGGAGCTTCCACCCCGTGGGATATCATTGCCGACGAACTGCGGAAATCTGCGCTCCAGTTCGTGGAACACATCGGCGGCAAGATCTCGGAATCGAGGAGGTCCCAGTGACGACAGCCGTTGTCGGGCCTGGTTTCGCTTGGGATGGAACGTCTTCTCTGGTAGCAGAAAGGCTGGCGGCATGTTGGGCGCATTTGGCGGAGTGCGCGCTGCGGCCTGGCGGCGCACCAATTCGTCGTAGACATCGGTACTGAGTTCAAAGAATTGGACGGGGGAAAGTCGTAGCAACTTGTCGCGAGCCTTGTTGGGCTGCTGCTTGGCGTTTGGGTCGCGTGAAGTGAGGAAAACCCTCAGGGCAACGTAATGCTCAGAGAGGACGCCCTCGTCGATGTTGGCGGCGGTTGGCGACTCGCCTCCGGCCTCGCTCCTGGCGTACATGTTCATGCCATTGCTGGATCGTCCGACAGAGGGCGGCGGGGACGGGCCCCCCGTGTTTGTAGGCCCCGGAGGAAAGCCATTCATGCTCATGGTTCCCGAGGAGCCTCCAGAGGTGGGAGGCGAGACAAGGTTTCCGCGGTTGGGAAAGGACCCGTCGTCGTTGGCCTGGTACCGTGAGAAGGACCACTCGCTTCCGCCTACAGAAACTGGGGACAGCGGCGCATTGCGATCGCTGATGGTGCTCATGGTGGGAGGGAAAGCAGGAGGAGGGAAAGGAAAGCGGCTAGCTCAGACGCCACGAGATGGGAGGCTTTGGTGGTTTGCGCCCGTGCCTGACAGTGCGTGTGTAAAGAGACGCCACTCGGAACCAGTCCAAAAGCGCCTGTCGCGGTGCTAAAATGCCGTTCCCCACAGTGTGGCACCCCTACTGAACAAGACGATGTTACTTGCTATCCAGTAGCAGGTTGGCACGAGGTTTGAACTTGTTCGTTGGCGTTGGGAGGGCTCGAAACTGGACCAGCCGCGAGAGTGTGGTGAAGGTGATCAATGCTAGTTGAGTGGTGAACTGAACTGAAAAGTAGCCGCGAGGTCGCTAGAAGGGCGTTTGGGCCAACTGGTGCACCGGCAGTTTTTGAGAGCTGCAGGGCTCTGGAAGAGAGTCCTCAGGACTTGCAGGTAGTATACCGACGAGTCCAAGTAGCACAGTACGAGTGCGTGTATAGCAATGCCGGACTTCGTAGGTAGTATCGAAACAACGCCCGACTCAGCAACTCCGTATACCTGGCAAGCTGCTTGTATCAAGGCACGAACGTGGCGTGAGGCCGCAGAAGGAAGGCAAAATTGGCGACGGCGCTTGAAACGGCAGTGCGAGCACAGGCAGGGATGCACCAGCTCGAATCGAAAGGGCTGATTGTCCACACGTCCGGGGGTGTCTCAAAAGGGGGGGGCTTTGGAGGTTTGCTGGAGAGATCTGGCGCAGGCGGAAATGAGCTGCTATGCCCTTGTTGGCAAATAAGAGTCGAGTGCAATTTCTCCCAGACAGAGCCCCGTACGAGTACAAGTTGGGAAGGGAACAGAGCACAGGAGCTTGGCACGGGGGAAGCCAAAGTGTTCAGTTGCTGCAGACTGACTAAAATAGAGAAGGGTTGGGAACGAGAAGAGAGAGAGTTGAGGGATAGAAAGAGACAGCAAAGACAATACGATACTCTAAGAGTTGAGGCGACCAGGGGGTGGGAAGAAGAAGAGAAGCGGGCAAAAGGTGAAGAGAGAAAAGCCGGTGGGAAATCAGGGCCTTGGAGAAGCTGACGCGACTGCAGAGATCGATCGGCGGGCAGCAATAAAATGGGCCAGCAGCAGGTATCAGAGGTCAGGTCCTTGCACTGCTAATGCTACCACAGGCGTACGAGTAGGTACAGCATCAATGTCCAGTGCAAGTGCTGTACAGGGTCAGGGGGACAGCTGGCTTGGTTCATTTGATGTCTTCCATGTCTTCAGTGGCTGTTGGACCGAGAGCTGACGACTTTCTGGCTGCTTCGGCTGATGCTGCCATCATGACTGGCTGTCTGCTGGGCCATGAGAATAGCCTCTCTCCACCGACCCCAACCGTCGGTGTGCAGGCCATGATTAACAAGTCGTAGCACTGTGGAGACGTCTAGTAGGAGACGCGGTATTATCACGACTACAATCCTACCTAGGTACTTACAAGATGTAACCTTGCGTTTAGTCCACGGCACTTTTCACATATCAAAGTCCATATTCATAGGCAGTCTATTGCTTTCCATGTGCACTTTTACGCAGCCTGGATTAACACCCTGCCCAATAGCAATGCAATACTCAGACGCGAGTCTTTCGCCTTGCCTCGCCTCTCGCCTCATGGCGCCAACGCCATTTTGCGTAGCGTTCGGCTAGAGCTGGGGGAGTGGACTTTGTTCCCCTGAATTGCGGTCTCGCCGGGTTCTGATTTGCGCTGCAATCGCTGGCGCCACAGCTGGATCGGGGCTTGGAGGCCACTGATTGATTTTCACTTCATGATCCAGGAACGAGGCCTCCATGATGCCTGCACTCGAGAGACGACTGCAAGTATACAGACGGGGTTGTGTATGTAAGCATAGTATTGAATTTAATCAAACTATTCCGTACAGAGCAATCATTCATTGGACCGACAACAAACGCGGACTGTCGGAGCAACTCTGCTGACTCTCTGAAATTGAACGGCCCTTGTGTCTTCTCATGGATGACGAGTATACGCACCCAAGCCGCCCTAGTCTTCATCTTGGATACTGCTTCATGGCCCAGGATCTCCAACCAGGGGCCTTGCGTTCACCAGAATCCGATACAGCACAGCCAGATTCCGGTGATTATCAACCGTGCCCTGGAAAATCACCGTGCTCGTAGAGGATCCGTGCCGTGCGCAGTCTTCGCTTTACATGTAGAAAACATGATTCAAATGCTCATGAAGTGACATACAACGAGCCTCAACATTGGATCAGTGCGCATAGAATTCTCGGAGTAATATAAGTTGGTGCTACGTAGTACGCAACCAATTCCACAGAACCTGCATCTAATCTCAAATCGAAGCAGCCTGAGCTCCGTAGATTAAAAGCATCCTTGCTTCACATCCATGGCCTTGGTCTAATAACTGTTTTCCGCTTCCAGTGCTAGTGCTCCGCCTGCTGCGACTCTGTAATGAGTGACCAAATCTTACTCTCCCCGCACAGCAAGCACCTTCATGCTGCGCGACAGTGCGACGGTGATGCTCTGTTCTAATGTCGGGGCCAAAAGTACTCCGTACAGTGAAAGCATACGTGGACGAACGTCGACAAAGCTCACTCCTCCGGGGGCGCTGTCTTAGACACGACGCGCATGCTCCCATAAATGACATCGCGACTTAGACCCTTGAATTGGGTGTGAGTACGGAGTAAAGCTATTTGCTTTATAGTGGTAAAGTACTCTTAAAATCAGTAAAATGAATTGAACAGACGAAAAAGAAGCAGAAAAACTATGCTCAAGAGTACTATTTATTCTTTCAATTATAACAAAGACTTGAATGGCACAAATCGACTCTTTGTCCACCTCTCGGGAGCCTCCCGAAACCAACGATCTGAAAGACTCTCGCTCTTCCAATCACCAGCTAATCCCATCTCGTCAAAGAGCCAATCTGGAACCTGCCACTCGAGATCTTGCATTGGACGATGTCGATTGGCAGATCCGGTTGCCGGCCACCCAACAGGACTGCAAGCCACTCGGGCTAGACGCGGGTTGGTGCATATACGAGGATCAACGCCACATTTTCTCGCCGTCGGCCATTTCGCAAAACAACGTGTAGTAATACCTAGGTAAGTCCATACCTAGGCAGGCAGTTCCTTGAATATCTGCTCGTCTCACTATGGATGTTCTTCTAGTCTCGCTATCTTCTTCTAGTGTCTGCTACTTTCTTCTAGTATCTGCTGCTATCGAAAACAGAAAAGCTTGATATCTTGTTTTCACGTCGGGTGTTCACAAGGCATGTATTTGTCCGGTTGAGTAGATGATGAGGCAAGCTGGTGGTTGCTATTATGCAATACGACGGGTATTTGGTCAATGATGTGAGTAAAAAGCCAATTACAATCGTAGCCAGAAGATAAAAGCACGGGGGATCGATGCCAACATGCAGCACTGGCCAATGTTTATTAGAAGTGGTTTGGAATCATATAGTCATAGATGGGTTGCAGGTTTAACATCCTGCCCAGTTGGTGTCTTCTCGATCTGATATCCTGAGGCAGTTGTCGTACGAAACAAACAACAATGAAGCATTTACTTTCTGCCAATCGCCGGAACGCCACGCCAAATCTAAGACAACTTTGGTCGTCATGAGCAACATGCTAGTAGATGATAAAAAGGCACGCAACGATAGATATCCCGTCTTCACTCAAAACCACGCCAGAGTCCAAGTCGATGGGAGATTGGGCCAGCGTTCCTGCCAGGCGGCAATAATCTCCGGCACTCGCTCGTCAAAGCTGGCGCGAGCAGCCGCGCTTCCACTGTCAAAGGCGGCCGGTCCTATGGCGCCTCGTTCTTCTGCGGCAGCGGCGTTGAGAGAGTTGGCGAGATCAAGGATGCCCTGCCCGCCGATATGGGCTTCCTCATGGTTATCTTTGATTTCAATGTTGATCACGTGTACCGGCCGATTCAATGGCGAGCCGCGATTTAGGAGATCGTCAATGACGGCATCCCAGCATCGCTCCTCACAGGTAAAAACTACGTCGACAACCCCGCCTTCAGTGCCCTCGCTGCCTCTATCACTAGTGTGCTGCAACCTGGGCACCCCGACGGGCCAGTCTTGCCAGCGTTCGGGGCCCCATTTCACGCCTCTATTTCTTCCCAGCATGTTCAATATACCGTTGTTACGGTATAGCCTAGGATCTTTAGCCTCCAACTCCTTGTACATGCTATCGTAAGATGTCTTGTTGAACTGATACACGTTCGGCTGGGTGATGGTCGGGCCCGGTAGCCGCACGAGAGAGCCCGTACCAAAGGATATCACAGGATAGTTGGCTTGGGAGAGTCGGAGATGAGCTTCCATGGATCTAGGTTCAAAATTAGCAACATGGTAATATGGGACCCTCGCATGGTCAGACGAACCTGTTGTTGTTGCTGGCGCAGACAGTGCAGAATCTGAGCTTGTAGTCCCCATTCTCATTTGGCGACCCATTCTGGGCCGCTGTTGTACCGTTCGCAGTCTCCATGTTGGGCAATTATCCAGGAGAGGAGGTAACGCGAGTGCTCCCGGACGACAGATGTAGCATTATTCAAGCTCCAGGCGGTGAGTTGAGTTAACCTGTACCTGATCAAACAGCGTCAGCAATTGATCAAAAGCTTATAGGCAATACATTAGATGGGATGAGTCTCTTCATCAGCTAGAATCGTATATTAAGTAAATTAAAATTTTTCATCAGAGCACAATAGCTCAGACAGCTCCAATAAAAGATTCATCATGGAAGAGGGGGGAAGAATGAGATTCGAGTTTCCTACCTTTGGACAAAGCGTCACAGGTACCTGGTTGCACGCATCAAGTAGTAGCCATTGACCAATGCAAGCTGTGTGCGGCGCTGGGGCTCGTCAATTTCGCTCAAGCTGAAGTAATATTGAGGCTCTCGCCAAAGCGTGGAGGTGGAAGGGAAAAGCTCGAGGGTGGAGCTATACGCGAGGAAGGGATAAACATCGGGTACAGTCGAAAGTAGGCTAAGCATGAATTAGTGCTATTAGGTAATCCGACCATGTGCTCTCACCGGTACGTACCTTGAGCTGCTTCAAGCCTCAAGATTTTAGCGCCTGTGCCTGTACCATTCAAGGGCTACTACCAGTTTCAGATATAGCAAAGTCTCCGATAAGATTCTCAGCAGCCTCCACGGAGCTCGGAACAACAATATGTATGTCGGCGCCGAAATACAACCTCGGAGTACAAAAACTTGCTCCTCTTTCAAGTAACTTGAAGTACTCTGTAGATGCACGAAATCTTGGTTTTGAGTTGGCATGTCCATGAAATTTGGTTCGTCGGGCGGCTACCCCACGGCAACTCGTTGCAGCCCTGTGATTGGCCTGTAGGCACGCGCATAACCTGAAACAAACGACGCTTGCATCTCCTCCAATCAGCGCCTGGCCTTGACAAACCCTGTCTCCCGCCAGTCTCCAAAAATAGAAGCGTCTCTCATGTTCTCATGTTGCTATTAAAAGGCAGCATTTTGCCCAGAGACTTTATGGGAAATGAGACTCGGTTTGTTATGATGTCTTGCGTTTTTTGTATCTCGAGCTTCTAGGACTATCATTACATTCCGGCTTATTCATTTTATTTTAATCTATTCTTTTGTCCAGTCTGGGCAAGAGATCACGCATCATGCATCTGTTCTGCGTACGCGCTAGCCACATGCATGTGATGGCATCGTGGATCCTGGTGAAGCAATAACATGTACGGAGTACAGTAGCGTTTTAGTACTTGTGTCCTCATATGCGGAGACAGTATTCAAGTATTCTCGTATGCTACAGCGCTGTATCATCTGTTCTGAGCGAGAGCTTCTAGTACAACCTCAAGCGCATCATGTTCACATCGAATAAAGTGCCGTGTTCCGTCAACTTCATGACATCGTATGGAGTACAGGCAGCCCATGCCGACTTTCTCTCGGCCAGCGAGCGCTGCAGAACTGAGACGGGAAATCCGCCGGAGCTAACACTCTGACGGAAACGAAATTGCCTCTGATCCTAACTCTGCTCGTATGAACCTGGGCCATGTTGGGGTTCAGAGCCCCCATGTGGGGTCATGGTTGCAAACCCAGGCTCGCGGTTTGCACGGCTTTGGCTGTAATCCGTCATGCTTGAGAATAAGGTACATATTGACTCAATGCTAGCACAGTGATCCGCAGCAGAGAGGTAAATGCTGGTTCTGGTAGCTCATGTGAAGAGGGTATACGAGTAGGTACAAGTACCTTAATATTGCTTCGTCCACCAGGTAGGACTCGCGCGGTCAGATGGGGTAGTATGGATTACAAAGTAGTTGGTCCTGCATAATGATGAACTGATTTCGCATTTCTCTTCCGTGTGATGGTTTAATCTAACTGAAATACCTCATCGAAATCCCATTGCCTTCTCTCGGTAGAGTATTGTAAGATATATGCGAGAGCTGGACCCCCCACCGTTTGGGCATAAGACACATGGAACGTATAACAGAGCCAGTACACACAAGTCAACCTCGACGCACGCCAAGCAGCTGCATGTGCTTTGAGGCGTACGGTATGAAAATCCATGTACTGGATTATTCGTAATGACTCTTTACTATTATTAAAACCAACCAGAGATAACACTCCCTTAAGTGTGTGTCTCGTCTTTCGTTCTCCTCATCACCCCGCCTCCCGCAGCCAACGTCGACTTAGACCTGAGACGGAGTATTACCTGCATGAAAGACAGCGCAACAAGCCATATCCAACTTTGCTTGCCGCTCATTCAATCTGGCGCTACCGGATCCATCTACCTCAGCCAGCCCCGTCAGCCGCTCAGACAAGCACCAGACGTCGATATACACATTCATCGTAGGGAGCATCCGTTGAAGCCATTGGATCAGTCTCCAGGCGCTGACTCGCTGGCTATTTGCGGCTCGGCCAGTAGAATTAGGGCGTGACGCGCTGGCTCCAGGCCCTCCCATCGAATTGCATCAACCAACAGGCCGGTCTTTGACAGCGGTTCGCCACTAACAGACGCCAGTACTTGTACCCGCGCAGTACATTGAAAGCTGATCCATTCTACCACTGGACTGAACAACTAAACTCGACTTGCATCTTGGGGGACAGCCTTGTCGTCTCCCGCACTCCCGCCATCTTCTCGCATTTTGAATCTCGATCAAGAACCTCCAACATCCAAACCCAAACCCAAACCCAAACCCGCAGCGCAGGGGGTCACCTCACCGTTGCCCAGACCAGAGCCAGCATCCCTTCAGAATCACCGCTAGCCTCCCTCGAGCCTCTTCTGCAACAAACCCTGCCCTGACACACTGGCGACCGCTTGTCTCAGATTAGGGTTTTCTGAGTCTCCCACCTCCCCTCCGCAAGGCCGATCGCTCTGACCGAAACTCACACTGCTTGCGCTGCATATCAGAAGCAAACCGACGCTCCCCCAGACATCGCCAACCCTGAACCGTTCGACGTGCGCTGGAACAATCTGGATAGAGGCGTGCTAGCCTGCCGGCGGCTGAAGTTGGCTTATTCACGAGCCGAGGCGTGGAGCTGGCGAGTGCCGTCAAACTGCGCTGAATTCTTCCAATCTGGCAGCATCACATCCAGAGTTAGACTGAACTGGGAGGGATGACCGCGACCGCAACAATGTCGATGAACTCGCCCCCAGCAACAGCGTCCCCGGTGGACGTGTCGGACTCAATCGACTCTGTCTCTGCCCCTCTGACCTCGAACTCGAACTCGAACCGCCACAGCACATTGTCCCGCCCGCTGTCGTATGCGTCCAAGAACAGACTGTCGCAATACTCGATTGCCGGATCGCTCCCCACCCGATCGCGGCCTCAGTCGCACGTGTTCCCCATGTTCCCCTCGAGCCTGGCGTACACGCTGGTGCGCGACTTCGCATATCCCGTCATGCACCCGATGCACTACGGCCCGCCGCCTGAGCCTTCTGGCCCGCCGTCTGGCCTGACGACGCCAATGAGCGAGAGCAGGAGGCTTTCCGAGCCGTCAGTCTCGTGGGACCAGAAGATGCCGTGGGATTCATGGACTCCGGACCCCTTCAACCGGGCCCACGATCTACCGCCGATCCAATTTGGCGACGGCCCTCCATACAGCGAAGATGAAGATTTACAGAGCCCAGTGGTTTCCACGAGGCATCGAAAGCACAAATCGACTTCGGCTACTCTCCATACTGGCAGGGGGCGCACTGGTCGCGATCCCGACAGGGGCCAATCTGCCATCATTAGCTCCAGCTATGATGACAGCCAGAGCTACTACTTGGGCATTGGCAGAGATGGAAGTGAGCAGTACTACGTGAGCCACGGAGGCGAAGCGAACGGACCCGGCGGTGAACTGGTCACCTACCCGCCCGGTCAGGCGCATCATAGCCATGCATACCAGTATTCGCAGAGACATGATATCGATGGCTATGATTCGGATCACTCAAGCAGCTCATCCTCGCCAGGGGGCCCTGAAGGAGATCAGTCGCGCTATTCGCGAGACTATCAGTTCACAATCACATCTCCCGACGAAGAGTTCCATGGTAAGGCCGTGGCTTTGTTCGATTTCGAGCGAGAGAACGAGAACGAACTACCATTGGTGGAAGGCCAAATCATTTGGGTGTCATATCGCCACGGCCAGGGCTGGTTGGTTGCGGAGGATCCAAAGACGCAAGAAAGCGGCCTGGTTCCTGAAGAATACGTTCGACTACTCCGGGACATTGAAGGAGGCATGAACAGCCTGACCGGTGCCCTCGTCGATCCATCTGGGTCTCCTAGTGATGCCGTTACTCCTACCCAGACAGAGAGTGGCAGCCAGTACGGCCACACTCCCACTCCTAGCACTTCAACCAACGGATATCACCAACCAGTTGTGTCCATGTTTTCAACCTCCAGCAAGGACCTCAACCCGTATCCCACAGAGCAGCTTGGCATCCAAGCTGGCCAAGCCCCGCCTCAAGTTGTTCACTATCATGGACAGAGAGGAGGAAGCCAAATCAGCACACCAACATTAACCCAACTTCAAGAGTCTGAAGCGCAAAGAAGAGCAAGCCAGGACGCGGGAAGCAAAACTGAAGGAGATTCGCCTACGGCGCAAGAAGAGTCCACCGTAAAATCTACGGATACGCAGGCGTCGAACGAGATAACGGAGACGGAGCGGTGATGAACAATCTATGGCATGACTTGCCAAAGGGGACCGGAATTCAACCCTCGAGCTGGATTTACAACGTTTATTCTCTAGGTTTTTTCATGTATTTTGATCGTGAAAGAGAAATAAAGGACATGGGACGTGTTAGAGCAACCCACGCATGGAATCGGATTTACACCAAACTGAAAAGCGGCATAACATTGGCAGAGAAGCTGTCAATCTAGCCCTCGCTTGCGATGGCTGCCGTAATGGAGTTACAAAGGGAGGCCTGGTGTATCTTGGATGGCAAAGAAAAAAAAGTAAAGAGGACAACAGAGGAAGGGCATCCCTTCTCTTTTACGGATGGGGAGAGACTCGCCAGTCTCTGGCTATTATAGGTAAGGTTCAACCGAAGCGGGGAAAAGAGAGCGATTTGGAGCAGTGCGATGATTTGGATGATAATTCCTACGACTCAAGGGGGCAGGGCATCGTTTTGTATTTTGGCTGGGCCTGGCGTGGCTCTGCTTTCCATGATGGATGGATGTTTGATAACACCGCGAGTGAATTACATGGGACCGGATTGAGTTGTTAGATGTAATAAAAACGGAAACTATTTGGCCCAAAGGGATTGTTTAGGAGTGGCTTTGTATTTCCTCTCCATGTGATGTGTTGGTGTTATACTCCCAAGCTTGGACAGTTTACCCTAGAAAAAGCGAAGAGACTCGGAGACTATCAGTGAGAGTTCTTGTGATAATAACAACGGCCGTATCGATGGAATTGAGAAGGTGGATGACCTCTCAATCCTCAGCATAGATAGATATGGAAGCAATGTCTCAATGAGCTATAGATCAAGTTCTTGGATCTATTTGAGGAGGCATTGGCTAGATTCGAGAAAATTACAAAAACAGGACATTTCCCACTGCAAAGCAGGTTTTTAGCATCATAGTGACGATGTTCAAACACATGCCAACCACCATGAATTGAGCTACATTCATCTAGATGAATTGATTATTTACATGCATCCAATGATTGGGTTCCTGGTTCCTGGTTCCTGTGGTGGCTGGCGTATCAACGCCACGACATTGTTTTGGCTTTTGATCGTCGCCAGCAGATGCAGATGGACAGATGCAAAGAGAAGAATCCCACTTGATAGCCGATTAACACCACAAAATCAAACAGTATCAATAGCGGCTTCTCGACTTACCAAGCACTGGGGAGCATTACCAATCCTGCACTACAATTCGGCTCGATAATTCGTCATAGCAGCCCCTCGGAAATAAATGGCGATTTGGACATTGTATTTAAAGTGGACAGCGGCCACGGGCCAATCACGTGGCGAATGCCGTCATTCATTGCACGTCTAACGCTCGGCAATCTTGGTGGCTGACGGACTTTTTGGCAGCTTGCTGTTTATCTCATCCAATCCCTTCCTCGACGATTTCTGGGACCAATTCCTCTCTACAAGCCTCAATCGCTGTTGGGAGACTTCTTAGAATTCAGAATGTTTGCTAGATCAGTTTTCCGTGCGGCCCAGCCGCTGAAGATGGTAAGCTTGAAGAGCCGACAGCTCCATATGCTCAGTCCGAGTCAACCCAAATTGCCGCTGCAGACGGGCTAATTGAGACTCACCATCTTGCAGCATGCGCGCCGCTATGCCACCGAGTCTGGTGCCAAGGGCAGCTCAAACACTCTCCTTTACGGTGCTGGCGCTGTTGGCGTCGCTGGTGCCGCCGCCTACTTCCTCAGCGGTTCCAAGGCTGAGAGCAAGGTCAAGGAAGTCGTTGGCGCTGCTCCCAAGGCGGCGTTTACCGGTGGTGACCAGGGTTGGCTGTCCTTGAAGGTCTCGGAGGTTGAGGATGTGAACCACAACACCAAGAGAGTTCGATTCGAGCTGCCGGAGAAGGACCAAGTTTCTGGCCTGCACATTGCCAGCGCTATCCTGACCAAGTTCAAGGCCCCCGATGCCGAGAAGGCAACTCTCCGTCCTTATACTCCCGTCAGTGATGAGGGTAAGTAAGGACCCGTCCTGTTCTTGCAATGAAAATACTGACAGTCAATCTCAACGTAAGATGACAGGGGCTTCATCGACCTCTTGGTTAAGAAGTACCCCGATGGACCTATGAGCACCCACATCCACGGCCTCAAGGTTGGCGAGGAGCTTGCCATCAAGGGCCCTCTCCCCAAGTACCCCTGGTCTGAGAACAAGCACGACCACATTGCCCTCATCGCTGGTGGCACTGGTATCACCCCCATGTACCAGCTTGTGCGAGCCATTTTCAAGAACCCCAACGACAAGACCAAGGTCACCCTCATCTTCGGCAACGTCACCAAGGAGGACATTCTGCTGAAGAGCAAGTTTGACGAGCTCGAAAACACTTACCCGCAGCGCTTCCGCGCATTCTACACCTTGGACAAGGCCCCCAAGGACTGGGTCGGTGGCGGCGGCTTCATCACCAAGGACCTGCTGAAGCAGGTTCTCCCCGAGCCCAAGAGCGACAACATCAAAGTCTTTGTTTGCGGCCCCCCTGGCTTGATGAAGGCCATCTCCGGCAACAAGGTTAGCCCCAAGGACCAGGGCGAGCTTACCGGTGCTCTGAAGGACCTTGGCTACACCGCTGAGCAGGTGTACAAGTTCTAGACGGCATGTTGATGTGATAGAGATGGAGCCTAGGAAGAGACATACACAGGCATCATTTGATCGGTAAAAAAACCAAAGACATAGACCAATTTGCCACTGGTAGAGAATAGAATCTAGGCGGCTAACAAATAAACATAAGCTACCACAAATACATACTTGTATACCTAACAAGTATAAAACTTACTTTAAGTCATGAATTTGTCTGATCAAAATCCTCCGAATCCCATGAACGGGCACCCACATGGCGTTAACCTCCGCCTATTGGATTGCCCGTATATACCCGGTTTCTTGAGCATCTGCTACTGTTGCTATGCTCCTCTAGTATCTGCTACTACTGCTAGCTTCCTCTGGTATCTGCTGCTATTGTTAATTCTTTCTAGTAGCTGCTACGATGGCTATATTTCTCCAGTATATGGTATTATCACTTGATTTGCCTTTAACTAAAATACTAGATGGAGTACAGGAAGGTTAGTATGTGTAAGTAGGTGCACATACTGCTTGATCGTCTTAATCTCAGCTCATCAGAATGCCATTTTTGGAGCATTGGAACCCTATTAATCAACAATTTGCTTGTTCGACGCCATGAACAACCCGTGTGTCTCACCAGTAGCGAGACGATCATTTGCATCAGCCGCCGTCACACCCTCCACTTCCACCTCCTCCTCCGCCATCACATCCACCATCATATCCTCCGCCTCCTCCTGCACCACCGTCTGATCCGAAGCCGAATATTGCGCTCAGGCCCCTACGCGGTTTCTTGGTTCGAGGCTTCATGGGGGGCGAAACTTTCATTGATCTGGTTTGGGATCCATCGGCAAAAGAAGCCCTTCTTTTGACTGGCTTGCAAGGGAGGCCAGCTTTGCGGTGGCGGTCAATGACAATGGAGTCAACGACCCAGGACAAAAAGAAGAGACCACTAATTTTTATTTTGATATAAGTATTAGCATCACATAGCCATACACGCAGTTTTCTGGAGGGATTTGTGCTGGGCACAGTGAGCAAACTTACATCTCTAGACACCCCATAGCGCCTATAGCATAAAGGGTATCGACGTGATTCATCGGGATGGGGTTCGAGCCGTCATGTCGGTGCCCAACAGGATTATCGCCGCTCCCATGGACAGTGCCTCGCTTGGCAACGAGATCAGATACATCTTCAATCAAGAGCGGGGCAGAGACGGCCCAGGCAACAAAGACTGCACAGTCAGATATGAGAGGCGTCCAATATCTGAAAATTCGGGGAGAGGCGAATTGAGCGATAATAAGCAGAATAGAAACGCCGACGGTGGAAGCAGACTATGAAAAGTGAGGTGTTAGAGTTGTTTTGCAGAGAACTGGACGCGGAAGCTTTTTACTATGACAATCATGACGACCTGAAGATCGGTCGGGACGTGGAATTCTTCCAAGGCATGGATGGAGAGGAAGAGAACGACGAGACTGGTGACGATCTGGAATACGCGCATCCATATCCAGGCCTTTGGGTAGTCCGGAATATGCTCCTGGCCGCGCGGGCGCTCGGGAGGCGTCATGACGAATGCAAAAATAATCTCTTTCTTCACGTAGAGAATATATCAATCTAAGTCTGATGATCCGAAAGAAGAAGAAAAAGAAGAAAAAGGCGTGGCCACAAAGAGGATGCCAAGGCTCGTTTTAAACAAGGGGGCAATGTGAGAGACCACCTCAGATACTATCACCCGTGATTGCTGCATGTCTCGCTCGCCCTGAGTCACACAGGGTTAACCGACTGGACACCAGCCCCTCTACGTAATAAAAAGGCTCGGGTCAGACATTCTGTTTCTCTGGTCAAATCAGCACAAGAGACAAACGCATATCGGCAGCGGGAGGAGACACAGACACGTAGATCCATTCATCTCGTCTCGCGCATTAGGCAAACAACCGTCTTTGTGCTCCGTGTTGGGCCCCCCTCCCGAGCTCTCCCTTGTTTGGTGTTGATTATTTAGCCAAGGGGGGGAGATTACCGCCCTGTGGGTGCCCGTTCATGGGATTCGGAATATTTCTGATCAGACGAATCCATGACTTGAAGTAAGTTTTGTACTTGTTAGGTATGTATTTGCGGTAGCTCATGTTCATAATATAGCCATAGGAGCAGCCACTAGAGAAATATAGCCATCGTAGCAGCTACTAGAGAAAATTAGCAACAGTAGCTGATACTAGAGCAAGGTAGTAAGTAGTAGTAGCAGATAATAGAGGAACGTTCAAGAAACCGGGCATATACGGGCTATTTAATAGACAGACTTTTCTTCATCCTGTTCTGATACTTGAGCCTCACGCAGTCGTTAGGGTACTAGATAGCCAGCTTGTGGTCCTGAAATTTATTCCCTGAATTAATTGTCCGTAATGGGCCTATGTGTACTTGGCTTTCCCACGCTTTACAGTCGGGTGGTATCCGAGGCGCGGCACGCAGGGTCGGTAAGGCGTCTCAACACCATGGCGTATCTTCGCGATATCTGCTACAGATCCACACACAAACAAAAAAAAGACAATAAAACGTAACACTTTGAGTATATTACAAGCAAGCGATACGCGGTCAAAAAGCTAATTAATAGAGAGAGATTCATTCATGCCCTTTAGTGTTGGCATTCTATTACAGTAAGTAAAGAAAGAGGGAGGTTCTTCTTTCAGCTGTTACCAGTTGCTTTTACAGCTTTCAAGCTTACTTGAAGGCATAGACAATTAACTGACCTGATTTCACAGGTTGGAATTGTTTCACGTGATAATACACCGCCTTCCTTTCGTCTATAAAGCTCTCTCTTTTCTTCCTCTCGCTCTCCCCCTTTTCTTTCTTCCTCAACCCCTCTCAGCTTCCATCCAGAGATGCCAACAATCCCCCGCCTTTGGAACTTGTTTATATTGTGTTACACCCTTCAAATACTCTGTTAAACGCAGTTGTATCAACGAAAACCGCACAGAAGACGGCCAACACAAAAGATCCCACGGAAGAAAGCCACGCCGAAGCAAGCAACTCAACGACCACGCGATGGCGCCTCCCGTCCACCTTTTACCACATAATAACCCATGTCCCAACCCCCAACTTCCTCCTCTACAGATCGAACTGGACAGAGTCAGCCGGCAGAACGCGGGAAACCATTACATATATGGTGTTCGCGCCATTATTGCCTATTAGGAGCAGGCGACAAATATGACTAAAGAAGACCAGAATGAATACTTGGAATTGATCGAGTCATCATCATATGAGAAAAGCGGCCTTTCCGTGTTTCTCCTTTCGCACCATCCCCTCTATGAAAAGCTAATGAATGAGCCCACATGGGCAAAATTCGTTTTTCTGTCGGCTCTCTACCCAAATATACTAGATACCAGCCAACAACAGATTGCTTTTCACAAAGCCATGTTATCAGCGTTCGGTTCTCTCCAGGTGGACGATCTGACTGAGAACTATCGCTCCTACCATGATGAACCTGATCGTCAGGAAACTCAGGAATCACAGCAGAGCATGGAAAAAGATGGCGAGCGGTGCTGGGCTATACGCGATGGAAATATTTCGATGTCACAGCAAGAGATGCCGGTAGCCAATCAGGAAAACGAACAAATAAGCATATCAGCATTCGAAAATGTTCTCAGAGATCGAGAAATTGCCCTCGAAGCGAGAGAGGCCGCTGTCGCGGCAAGAGAGTCTGCCGTGGATAGGAGAGAGGCTGCTATTATGGTGAGAGAAAATTGGGCTGTGGTCACAATGAAGCGGTTATTACAGCGAGAATAAAGAACATTTTACGACATCACGGTGTTCTTTAGACGCTGGAACCGATCATTCGCGAGGCTCGGGACCAGGTTCGTGATGGCGCCGATTATATCTTTGATGTATGGGAATTTCAAGAGGCTGGGGAGTGGCCCAACGTGTGGGAGTGAGGTCGCCTGTCGAACTTGTTTTTCTACATCAGACATGATCAGTATTTCTCTTGCTATGGTATGAATATGGAGATTCTGCTCTTTTCTTGGGGGCAGCCATGTGGAATCATATGGGGCAGGGTGATGATATTAGTACTAGGTAGTCATCATTGGCATATCACGCCGCCAAACCAACGACAAGTAACGTCGCTTCCGTAATTGCACACTTGGGGTTGAAAATATATATTTTTGGTGGAAATGGGCAATGGGAAAAAACTCGGGGTGTTGGAAATTTGTATATGAGGCATAGGGGTGACATTGTCACCGTTAGCATTATTAAACAAATCATAGGTTTAAATCTGAGCCGGTGACAGTTTCCCCTAGCAGATGATAGTAGCAGAGAGTACGTGTAGCTAGTATATAGTAGTAGCAGAGAGTAGATAATACTAGAAGAAAGTAGTGATAGTAGATGATGTTAGAAGGAAGTTGTTACCTGGTCATGAGACGAGCGTACCTAGTATTAAAGGTCGCCGTCATAACTACTAGTAGCCCTATAGTAGTAACTTAGCTTTAACACCAATGCATTCGTCATTGATGATGCTGAGAGATCTTTCCGGGGTACAGCGCGTTCAGCAGAACCCATTTCGCCCAAGAGTATGGTTTGAGGTTGTTCCGGCATGTGCGATGGTTCGAAGGCTTCGTGGCGGCGCTTGGCTCAACGAAAAACCACCCCTTGTCGATGTTGATGTACTCTGTCTGTTCATCCAGATTCATATTAGTTGCCTGTTTGTTATAGAATTTATACATACGCAGTTACATCGCGGGCAGTAGCGCCATGGTTTTAAATAAAAACCTCCATCTACTACCATTTACTCTCTGCTACTACCATTTACTCTCTGCTACTATCATCTACTCTCTACTACTATTAAATACTATTACTACCTTCTTCTAGTGTTATTTACTCTCTGCTACTACTACCTACTACCATTAACTACCATTAACTACCATTAACTACCATTAACTACCATTAACTACCATTAACTACCATTAACTACCATTAACTACCATCGACTACCGTTGACTGCCATCGACTACCTGCTACTGTTATTTACTAACTTCCTTACCTTCTTCCAGTATTATCTACTCTTGGAATATGGCATGCTGGACGACCAACTTGGGATGTTGATGATCAAGTCCGTGGATTACAACTAAATAGCGATACTGGATCTGTTCGCCGGCTTCAATTACATAAAAGACAGCGTCACATAAAGCATCATAGCACAATTAATCAAGTTTAACGGTTTTAATCCGTATTTTCCATTCTACCGAGTCTATGCGTAGTCCACATATCGTTCGTGCCTCACACAAATGGGTTCCTCCCAATGTGCAGCAGCATCGTCGTCATTCTTTTCATGAACCCCCCAGCTATTTTGGCATGTCATTATTGCACCCATGCAAGAAGTCGAGGAGAGTGAAAATGCAAAAAAAAACTCTTCAGATGCCTCGGTATCTTCTCAATTGAATGGACACAGATTTGGAGAAAAATATGAAACAAGGAAATAGGAGGTTGATATTCCTCCCATGATAGCGCTCTTCCCAAGGCGCTAAGGACCAGTGAGCGATCTTTATGCTACCAGTCGCCCAAATTTTTTTGTTTTCCACACCCAACTCCCGGAATCCCACTACATCCCGCTTTTTTATCCCATCATCTCTCGCCGATTGATGCATTTATCGGGAGGACATGGCCTTGGTGACAAGGCGCTTGAGGGCGAGCTCCTGCTTCTTCAGGTCCTCAGCGGTGCTGTCGCCAAGCTCGAGAGCGGCCATGGCGTCGCTGATGGTGGACTCAATCTTCTCCTTCTGGCCACGCTTGAGCTTGAGGGACAGGGTAGGGTCGGAGACAATCTCCTCAACACGGCCAATGTAGGACTCGAGCTGCTGCTTAGCCTCGAAACGCTTGCTGAAAGCCTCATCGTTGGACTTGAAAGCCTCAGCATCGCTGATCATCTTCTCAATCTCACCGGTAGACAGCTTGCCGACAGAGTTGGAGATGGTGATGTTGGCACTGCGGCCAGAGGACTTCTCAGTGGCGGTGACCTTGAGAATACCGTTGGCGTCAACCTCGAAGACAACCTCAAGGACAGCCTCGCCAGCGCGCATAGGAGGGATAGGAGCAAGAGTGAACTCTCCCAGAGAGGTGTTGTCCTCGCAGTTGACACGCTCACCCTGGAAGACGGGGAACTGAACGGTCTGCTGGTTGTCGGCAACGGTGGTGAAGGTTCGCTATTTTCATATTAGCATCAGAGCAATACAATGGAATAAAAGTGGACCCAAATACCTTCTTCAGCGTGGGCACGGTTTGTCCACGGGGAACGACGGGAGCGAAGATGTTACCCTCCATGGCGACACCCAGGGACAGGGGAACAACGTCGAGCAGGAGGAGGTCGGCGGTCTCGGCGGAGGTGGCCTTTCCGGAGAGGATACCGGCCTGGACGGCGGCACCGTAGGCAACAGCCTCATCGGGGTTGATGCTCTTCTCGAGCTTCTTGCCGTCGAAGAACTCGGACAGAAGCTTCTGGATCTTGGGGATACGGGTAGAACCACCGACCAAGACAATCTCCTCGACGGCGCTCTTCTCGATAGCAGCATCCTTGAGGACCTGGGCAACAGGCTCGAGAGTGCCGGCAAAGGCCTTGGCGTTAAGCTCCTCGAAACGAGCACGGGTGATGGTCATGGTGAAGTCCTCACCCTCGAAGAGAGAGTCAATCTCAATGGTGGCCTGGGCACCGCTGGAGAGGGTACGCTTGGCACGCTCGCAAGCAGTGCGGAGTCTTCGGAGAGCACGGGGGTCGTTGCTGGGGTCCTTCTTGCTCTTGCGAGTGAACTCCTTCTTGCAGTGGTCCAACAGGTTGGTGTCAAAGTCCTGGCCACCCAAGTGGGTGTCACCAGCGGTAGCCTTGACGGTGAAGACACCACCCTGGATGTTGAGCAGGGAGACATCGAAAGTACCACCACCAAGATCGTAGATCAGGACGTTGCGCTCCTTCTCAGTCTTACCAGCACCCAGACCGTAGGCGATAGCAGCAGCGGTAGGCTCGTTGATGATACGGAGGACGTTAAGGCCAGCAATGGCACCAGCATCCTTGGTAGCCTGACGCTGGTTGTCGTTGAAGTAGGCAGGGACAGTGATGACAGCCTTCTCAACCTTCTTGCCGAGCTTGGTCTCAGCAATCTCCTTCATCTGTAGTTTTTGTATGTTAGAATTGGTTCCACAACAGAAAATTTTCTTGCCTCAGATATGTCACTGGGCGAATATAGAGAAGAAGCGTACCTTGAGGAGGACCATGGAGGAGATCTCCTGGGCGGAGAAGCTCTTCTTCTCGCCGAGGTACTCAACCTCAATCTTGGGGTTGCCAGCATCGTCAATGACCTTGAAGGGCCAAGACTCGATATCCTTCTTGACGGTGGGGTCATCGAAGCGACGGCCGATCAGACGCCTTGAGTGAAAATTTTTGTCAGCCCCAAAACTCTCGCAGAGTAATTTGTGAATGGCGAGAAGTATACTCACTTGGCATCGAAGACGGTGTTGATGGGGTTCATGGCAGCATTGTTCTTGGCGGCCTCACCAATGAGACGCTCCTTGTCCGTGAAGGAAACGAAGGAGGGGGTGGTGAAGGAACCCTGCTCGTTGGCAATGATCTCGACATTGTTACCCTCGTAGGTGGCAACGCAAGAGTAGGTGGTACCTTGAAGAAGAGATTATGTTAGTTTCGAAGAGTTAAAGGTTTAAATTGATGATTTATGATTGCATTGAAGAGAGAAGAGAGGAAAGGTTTCCTCTGATGCTCACGCAATTCGCTCGTCGGTTTGCCAGCAACATGGATGAGGGGCATATCGACGAGAAGCAGAAAAAGATTTTTGTGTGCAACTCACCCAGATCGATGCCGACGGCACCGTCGTAAACCTCGTCCGCCATTTTTTTTAAGGTTATGAAGGATAAGAAGAAGAAAAAAGAACCTTCAAACTGACGTGAAGGCTGATATGAAGGAGGAGATGGATATGGTGGAAAGGGAAAAAAAAGAGAGCAAACGTGGGGTTGGTTTGCAAGAAATACTTCCCACCAAATTTTCAGAGCCCGGCCGCCAAAGAATTTCTGCCGCCTTTACTTTTTGCTGCGAACTTTTTTTTTTTTTCCACAGCAAGCAAATGTGCATGCAAGGTGGGGCAAGCGATAAGTTTTACCGTAGGTCCCTTATTGCGCTAGACCTACTTGGGAAAGGCTCTCGTTGAAATTTTCTTTCGCGCTTGAGAGGCTGAGCCACCAATGATCTCGGACATGATGAGGGTACACGGTCAGCAGCCAATCACTGGGCCATGCCCAAGGAAATTTTTCACGGGGCGGTGGTTTTTCGCCATTGACGGCGTTGCTGGGGCGAGATGTTGATGAAGAACCCCGAGTTATGAGTCTATTCGTTATGCCGTGCTCTTGAGTCTCTAGGCCTCTTTACAACCATACTGTGAATTGCTAAGCTTCAATTCTTACGTCCATGCTCTTCTCTAAACAATCAAACAAACACCCAACCTCTTCTACAATCCCAATTGCTTCGCCCTCTGGCTCACCACCTCGGCAACATCATCCTCCACACTGATTCTTTGCTGGGGCGCCCAGCCAAGATATTTGGAAGCTCTCTCAGCCACGCCCTTGGAGTTGGTGCCCAGCGATACCGCTACCGGTTGGAAACCCTTGAGCTTCTTCTGCTCAGCAAAAGTCACTCTCTTGACCGGGACATCTGCCAAGTATCCCTGCTTCTTAATTTCCTCCGCAGCCCGCTCGGCAATCTTTGTGAAATTCAACGTGCCATAAGGAACGTAAAAGTAGCCATTAGCACCAAAGATCTCGGGGTTGGCGTTCTTTGAGGGGTCCTGAGTGGCGTTGAAGAGCTTGAGAAACAGGTCGGCCAGGTCGTCAATGTGGACGTAATCCCACTCATTCTTGCCATCTCCAACAACGGGCGCGAATCCCTCGCTCAGAGTCATGTCCACGAGGGTGGGGATCTGGATGGTCTGCGTGTTGCCAGCACCAGAACCCTTGCCGTAGATGAGAGGCGGGCAGAGGATGGCAATCTTGACAGCATCGGAATTGGAACCGATGACAATCTTGTCAATGAGTCTATGGGGGGCCCGATCATCCAAAGTCTTGATGCGCTCAATGTCGTTGATGTCGTGATATTTCTGCTCGGGAAGAGGAGGCTGTCCCTCTCTGCCGTTGACAAGATCGTACCAGGTCAAGATGCCCGTTCCGGAAAGGTGTAGCCAGTATCCAGGCTTTTCGGCAGTGTGGCCCTTCTCCAGACCCTTGGCAATTGCTTGGGCACTAGCGATGTGGTCGGCTGAGTCTGCAGTGTCTAGATTGCATTGTGAGACTCAAAACTCATAGACCAGTCTTGTTTCTTTGTTTCTCATAACTTACGGACAACAACATCGGCTTCTGAAGCGGCCTGTTCAATGATGTCGACATCATCAAGAGAGCCGTAGACAAACTTGGCTGTTGGGTACTTTGCCTTTACGGCCTGGGCGCGAGCCTCGTTTCGAACAAGGAGAGTGTACTCATTGTCTTTGTGAGCATTGTAAATGTAGTCAAAGGCTGTGCCTCCAACATAACCAGTAGCACCAGTGCTGTAAATTCATTCGAGTTAGCGCTACAAAGCATGGAGATTAAAAAAGCGATAAGAGTTGATTAGTGCGGGGGAAATGCATACACAAAGACTTTAACAACCATGGTGAATGTGTGGTATGGATGGCGGTGCAGGGTATTGCAATATGGTACAGAACGGTAAGACTTTTGTTGTTTATTTAGAGATCAGACAAGTTTGAATTGAATTATTCAAATTATTGTTATCAAGAAAAGCAGCAAGAAGCGAGTTTATATATTTCGCATCCTTCGTATTAATCTACCTATGCATCACGTCTTTTCTCCTTGAAAATCCCATCAGAGAGTCGATTTGTAACATCGCGCCCAAAGTTTCCCTCTGTACAATCAATTATGGGGCATGGAGGGGCCAATTGGATACAAAAAGGCGTGTGGCGTGACATCATGGGTTTAGCCCCTCCAAAAACAACGTCCAGACGGCTTCTAATTTGACACTGCCCCGATCTTGGATCGCAGCTAGAAGGATGAGCTTGAAAACTGGGCATCTGGTTCGAGGCAACTTTGTCCGTCTATTTTCCTAAACAGTTGGTAGTATTTGGGGATTCCCGTCTGCTTTGTATTGATCATCAGACTGCTTGGCAACTTGTGCTTATCAATCCCGAGCTTCTTCCTTGGCCAATCTGTTGGTTGAAATCCCAGACGATATAGTGATCTCGGGAGTTTGATGATTAAAAGCCGGAATTGCGATGAAAAACTTTAAAATTTATCTAGTCATATTTTCCACCAGGTGGCATTAGCTCTCCCAATAACAAATCGAATGCTCAATCCGTTCCGCTATCTAGAATTTCCCCAGCATCAAATCATCAAGAAGCTTCCATGTTCTTTCGACCCCGCTCTCCTCGACAAAGGCGCGAGCCTCGGGCCTAATGTCTTACTTTATGCAGAGGAACCAACACCTTGTTGAACCAACGCAACTTGTCTGAAAGCTACTAGGTAGTAATTGATTGACTGGGAGTGGTTTATCCGAGGAGGCTGACCGCCCTTTTCCCACATCGCCATGGCTTCGCAACTTCTTACTCTCTTTTCCACATTCCTCCTCCATTCCCCATCCACAATCCCATTCTAGTCTTGATCTGTCCACAACCACTCAACAACATGCCTGACTACACTTACAAGAGCTCCGGCACCAATAGCCAGGTACCCGATCCCGAAAGCTCCAGTTTTTCTTTCGGAATGTTCTTCTCTGACAAGATTCTCTAAGGGCAACCACTATTGCGCTCGTGACTACGGTAGTAGCGCTTCCAACTCCAACTCCTACCACTATTCCAACCAGTAATATCTACCCCTTGCAGATCGCCACTGATGTCCGTGTCTGACTCGAAGACTAGGGACGGCTCCTACTATTACTCCAACTCCAATGGAAGCACCTACTATAACAACGGCGCCGGAAGCTCCACATACACCTCGCCCAGTGGAAACTCCACTTCGCAGTCCTCGGGCGGCAGCAAGAAATAGTTAGCCAACGGAACCTATATTAGCACGCTGGAAGAGCCGACGACATTGGGGATTTCTTGGCTTGATCTTCGTGCCGAAAAGAGTTGGACAATATGAACTTCAGTCCTAGGTCTTGGCTAAATAAATTGTAAAATCCTGGAGTCTTTCATCTTTCCGTGATGCTCGTGCGGTGCTGCTTCGTATCGCTCGAAATCAAGATCACACCTACAAGTTGTCGCCATCATTTCAGTGCAAATGAGATCAATTTGGTTTGCCTACATAACAACATTGCCTAAACGTTTGGTTCCTTGAGATTTTCTCCTTATCTCGTCAAGTATGACCTGAATCCTGAGCAGAACTGTTTACCCTCCAACCGAGCACCGGTATTTAAAAAGCAAAAATCCTCTTTAGCCTAGAAAACGAAGCAAAAAAATGGCGATTTCCCTGAAAATGAAAATCGAACAAGCATTGCATGACCACGTCTGCCGCGAGGCGAAGCTTGTGAAAAGAGCAAGCATAATATGATGGTCGTGTCTCCTATGAGATGCGGCCTGGGAAGGCAGGCTCAAAGACGACCATTTTGTCTGCTGTAGAACGTGGCCTGAAGAACGAAAAGCGCAAGATACATGTAGTCATCTCGTCTGATATAGTATGCGCCCTGTGAAAACGAAAGAAGTACGACATTGCCATTTTGTCTGCTGGGAGACGAGGCCCGAAAAACGAAAGAGCATGCACAACACTATCATCGTGTCTGCTGTGAAAAATGGCCCGAAAAACATTTTTTTTTTTTTTTTTTTTTGGAGATGATTGTCTTGTGTGCCATAAAATGAGGCTTGAAAAACAAAAGAGGACGACAGTATTATCGTGTCTGTCCTGAAATATGGCCTGAAAAACAAAAAACCTTGAGATCATAGTCTCGTATGCTGTGAGATGAGGCCTGAAAGAAAAAGAGAGAAGATCCGAAATGATCATTTCTGCACTTAGATTTTGCCTGAAAAATGAAGAGTCATAAAGGTAATGACAATCGTATAGACAAAAATCTCGACCAGGAGCTGCTGCAAGAGCATGCCGCGCTGCTCTTTGCTGAAGCCCTGCGTCTCGCCAAGGGCATACCAGCAAACGGTGGAGTCGAATCTGCCGATTAAAGCAAGCAGGCCAATCAGTGGAAACACGATGGAGGAAGCCATGATGCAAATGAACAAGATTCTGCGTTTGCGCTCCGTTTCTTCAGGGCATCGACGACGTTCCATGATTTCTCCTCGGGCGGACTCAATCAAGTCGGCCTCAGAGGGGGTGAGCACGCCTCCCGTGGCATTTCTGGCAGTCCATTCTTGATCATTCTCAGTTTCAGGAGGAGGAGCCTTGATTCGAAGGCATTTAGCTCCCAAGGCAGCTGCAGCTCGGAAATGTCCAAAACGGCTTTCGCTTTCTTGGGCTGGCTTTGGTCGGGGATTAAACAATCTCGATCTGAGCGAGCCGAGGATGGCTGACGATGGGGTTGGAGTGTTGTCAGCGAAGTCAAACTCAACTGGAGCCGTCAAGTGTTAGCAAGATTATCTTTACTTGCTCTTTACTCAAGGGTCAACTTACCAGTGGGACGGCCACGAGTCACTTGGTCGCGAAACACCGCAGTAGAGGGGCGCTCCACAGAAGGATTGCCAGAGCCACCGAGGCGGTAAGAACCAGACGAGGATGGACCGGCCTCAGGAGAGCTCCCAGACCAGAGAGGCCCAAGTCTTGCCCGCTCAGCAAACGTATTAGCATCTTCCGCGTTGCGATATCTCTGAGAGCCGTAGCACTTGGCAGCTTCTTCCAAGTCGATCAAATCGAACGGCAGACGAGAGAACACGTTGGCGGAATCATCACTGGGTAGAGTCGAATCACCAACTTGAGTTTCGCAGAAAGCCTGGTCGAACTCGTTCACCGTTTCGTTACGACGAGGGACTGCCGGCCAAACAGTCTCGGTAGAGTCGTTACGTGTCAGGGGAGGAGGAATCGTCCGTCCTTGGACAGTTTGCTTCGAATATTTATCCTCATCTTTATCAGGACTGTCGTCTAGCTCTATGACTCGGGGTGAATTTTTCCAGTCTGGAGGAGTCTGAAAAGGATTCGACAATTTCCGGTTAGCGGGACGTGTAATCTCTCCAAAGACTTGCTGACGACGATGATCAGCATTGGGAACTCCACGAGCATTTCTGATGCGAGGAGTAGTCCATGCAGGGTCCTCGGTGAAGAATCCCTCAGCACGGTGGTGGATGGATCGATTGCGTTGGTGCGAGATTGTACCAGGAGCTCTGCGGTGCTCAACAGGATAAGGTTGCTCCTCCATAATATCGGAGACATCAGCAAGGCTGCTGCCAGTACCCTTGATGAGGTTGAGATCAGATTGATTTTGCATCTTGCAAACTGGTCCGGTGGTAACCGTTTGCCAATCAGCCTCTGTGCCAGCGTCGTTGCAAACTCGCGGCCAGCACTCATCATCTTCTTCAACGACGGCCTCAGAGTCATGCTGGGCGTAGGGTTGGTAACGAGTCTTCTGAGCCCTATCAACGGGAATTCGCACCTCGTCGTTGACCTTCTAGGTCGACTGAACGGCGGTCGGATTGTAGAAAGTGGTGTCATTTCGTCCTTGTTCTACTTTGGTTCGTAGAGTGAAACCTTCGTCTTCGAACATGCCTGCAGGTCGACGCTTTGAGGTTTTGGTTTCCCTCGTGCTGGAAGGCTGCAAAAAGGTCGAGTAAGCCTCTCCATCGTATTTGAAACGATCGGTACTCTCGTCGCTCGAAGTCTTGGAGTTGATGGGGAAGGCGCCGAGTCCATTCCTTGCGCGAAATGGGCCTGCACTCTGGCTTGGGCCTCCATGGACGGGCTGTCTGACGAATCCAGTATGTCCGCAGTAGACGACAGATGGGTGGGTGCTCGCCTCCATGTCCATTCTAAGAGATCGTGGCTCAGGCATTTCTGGGCCTTTGGAAAAGCCGAATGCATCAAATGGAGTGCCAGGTCTCGAGAAGGATGGCTTCTTTCCTTTGCCCTTGACATCTCGGGCATCGCCATCATTGGAATCATCATCATCCGCGCCGTCGTCAGACTCAGGGACGAGACCCAGACTTTTCAATGTCACCCCTTCGGTTGGTGCATTGGCCATTTGGCTGTCACCTTCATCATCGCCAACGACAGTCTCCCACTCAGAGCGTGTTTCATCGCGATCCGCTTTGGTAGACGGCTTAGGATGAGTAAGGTTGCGTCCCATGCTCCATTTGGAGCGGGATGGATGTTCCAGAACATAGGGTTGAGTCTCCTGGTCATCATAAGGGGAGCCACCAGGGGGCGGAATTTCATTCCTAGCACAAGCAGCGAAGGGATCCTCTCGAGATTGATTCCTTGCTACGTATTGCTGATAAGCCGTAGGTCTAGGGATTTGGACGATTGTCGGCTTACTCCATCCATATTTTGGGATGGTAGACTTTTGAAGTTAGTATTGTGATGGCGGAGATGAGTGGTCAAGGGTGGAACATACTTCGCCAAAGTTAGGCATGTTGAGATAGATGACCCGAAGACTTCTAGAGAGATTCTTTCTCGATATCTTTGGTCATTCCTTGAGATGCTAGCCTCTGAAATTGATGACTGAGATGGATTTCTGCCTGCAAAAGAGGAGAGACTTGGAGGTAAACAACTCGTAAGTTGGTGATCGCTCTAGAGATGGAGTAGGTGCAGGAGCTTGAAGAGTTGCCGATAGCTTTGATAGAAATGCTCTGCTAATCTGTGAAGTGCAGAATGATTGATGATGCCTGATGAGATCACTAGCATGTATCGAGTTGTGGTGATGATGGAAGAAGGATGGAAGGAAGAAAGACTCAGAGTCGAAGCTCAATATTAGGAAAAGAAAGATGAGTTATAATCACGTGCACGCCTCTTTAATGAGGATTATCAGCACGAGGCGGAGTGAATTGGGTGCGGAGATGGATGAATTGGTCAAGTTGTTTTGAGGGTGGAGGAGAAAAGAAGAGTCCCTGAGGGTTGGTGTCGAGGAGGGGGGAATCAGTGTGAGCCCGCCAGCTGGCAGAGCGAAGAGAGCGTTGTGGGCAAGGCAGAAATTCAGGCGAAAAGCCCTAATTGGTCTGCTTCCCCAATCACTCTTGTTTGTTTACAACAGATGCATCTAATCTTACTGATCTTTTGCCTTGCATCGTCTGATTTTCCAACGCGCTACGCGTCTTCTTTGATGCCCGCATTTACATCAGCCCATTGAGTCAGGCATCTAGAGATTAGACGACAACTTATATTGCTAGATTGCATTAAAATAAAACTGTATATACAGTTCTTGTGGCCATTGCAATAGACTCCCCCTTGACACTCGCCTACATCTTGTGATTGATGATGCTTGTTTCGAAAAAGATTCTCTGGCTGCATTGAGGCGTTCGTGAAGATGATGCTACTGCTATTTTTCGAGTGGAGTAATGGTGTGGCTGGCTGGTGCCACCCATTGCTCTCTTTGACTCAGCCTTACCAAAGATTCAGCGACCCATGCTGACACACAGACCAGAGAGAAATGTTCTCTAAATCGTAGAGATAGCTTGCGTACATATGCAGATTTGGCTGGCGGACACAATCGCTGCATTGGGGCACGTCTGGTAGACCAAGGCTTCGCCATTTTTCAAAAGAGGTACAGGGATGGTCGAAATAGAACACCCTACGATAAAACCATGCCTTCCCACATGGAACAAAGCATCACCACGAACAATTGGCATGTTCATTTGCATCTTGCATGCCCTGCTGGCAATGCCTACAACTGCCGGATCGTAGTTGATCGATGTGTTACCATTGGACCGATGCCATTCAGATGGCGTGAGCTGGGATCTGATGCTAGTGCCTAGCACAACGGCTTCTACTTGAGCTAAAGCATGGAGCCCAGCCCCTTTTACCTTATCCGTGGTGCGAGCCAATCAGTTCCCCAGCCGCCCTTTGACCAACAAGGCATTCCCCAGCGAAGCTCTAAATGTTCCCCCAATCAAGCCCGCTGCTAACTCGGCCCCCGAGGTATGGAACCGAACCCTTGCTATTGGTCTTACGCGATATATTACGGAGCCTGCTGCTAGGAGTTTGTCACTCTCTTACACACTAGCGAGGACGGCACGGGCAGGTCCCTGGGCCTGTTAAATCACGCTTGAGAGAGATCTTCCAGCCCGACCTCTTTGCCATCCAGTCCAACCTCCGGCTCTTCTGTTCCATCTCGGGCCCCATCAGCGACGTCAAAAAGCCCATCTCGGCCAGCCTGGCGTTTTTGCTCTCCCTCCCTGCCACCGGTAGGCAACATTGAGGCTGGCCTCGGAGGCATTTGCCATGGCTTCGTCCGGTCGGTCGTCGCGTTGGGACGAGCTTCCAGATGAGATCGTGCTCCAGATTCTAAGCTGTAAGAGATCCACTCGCCCCTCCACTATCTTGTCGTCTCCGTAGACTGGGAAAAAACGACGAGGCCTGTGCTCAACTGACTCGATCTTTGTTGCCATTAGATCTGGATCCCTTGCACATCACCAGATTGCAGCTTGTATCGCGGAAACTGCAGAAGCTCTGTCTTGATGATGAGCTATGGAAGCGTCGCTGTTTCGAAGAATCGCCGTGGTACCAGTACCTCAAGAACCGTCGTCGACTTTTCTCTTCCAGCGAATCCGAAGACCAGCCCCGAGATGGAACGGCATTGGGGAACCCAGAGGCCTCCGGAAGTACCAGCGCTGATGGCCCAAAGACCATCGTGGATGGAGAGAAGAACAGTGTTGAACAGGGCAAGCCGCAACGGAGGAGTCAGCGATGGCAAGAGCTTCAGGATATGGCAAACTGGGATCCGACATTCCCCAACGAGCGAGTCTCCTGGTACAGCGAGTATATACAACGGAATGGGCCGACTTGTGTCAACTGGCTGCAAACTCCTCGGATCCGCGACCGAGGGTACGAGGCCATGATGGAGGCTCGTGGATTGGAGCTCTATTACCCATACGATGGAAACGATGGCGTAGGCGCAATGCTTGCTGTATCACCGCTCGACGACGGTTCCATCTGTTTGTGGGACGTCAAAGGAACAAGGGGCAAGGCCGGCTCTATCCTTGCCACCAGCAAATCCGACATTCTTTTCATCGATGGTCCGGGAAGCATAAACACTCGACGATCCAAGAGAGTTGATACTGGGGTTACGGAATGCGTTAGCGTAGACAACCATAGACATCGTGCATATTTTGCTGTACAAAGCCGTGAGTAAAACAGGACACCCCTCAATGGGAAGGCAATCTCTCCGGGATGCTAACGGCCAGCTGCAGATTTGATCGAAATCGATCTCGAACGGCTAGAAGTCGTGAGCCGCGAATCGTTCGAATGGTCCATCACGGCTCTTTCCAAGATTCAAAATGATGTTCCTTTGACAGTGGGAACGTCTCTTGGAATTCATTTACATGATTTCCGTGCAAGAGCTAGGGTTACACAGGCGGCTGTAGAGCAGGTGGACCAAAACGATATTTTTAAGTCAATATTTGACCCGACACCGCTGCTCCCATACGCGTCTCTTTCTCAACCCACGCCCGTCAGCATTATACATCTGCCCCTACGCGGGTCACCGGACCTAGTATCAAACGACATTTACGTGGGTGGCAGATTTTCAAACATCCTGCACTATGATCGACGCAAGTTCCCTGTCATTATGGATTCAATCTACTCGGGGGCTACGATCAACAGCATGGCAGCAATGCCTCACCCATTCTCATCGCTGGATAGCGAAGTACGACGGCACGGCGAGCTCAGCACAGAGCAGGTCACAAAATCCAAGGCAAACGGCGAGGGCTGGACACTTGTTGCGGGGGGAACATACAAATCAAAGGGATCCCTCGAGATCTTTGGTCTCACCCAGGCCGTTGCAGATCCAGTCGGCCGCGAGATGATGCAGAATTCTACTATGAAGAATAGGCAAACAGCCGCGTCTGCCTCCATCCTGTCAGTGGCCAACCACGGTACCAAGATTGTCTTCTCAGATGGAGCCGGCTCCATCAAATGGTTTGAGAGAGATGGTCTGACAGAGTGCCGTCGACTGAGGATTGGCCATTGCGAGGGCGACGATGCCCCATCGCTATTCGCCTCAATGAGTGCAGCTGGCGAGCTGGCGCGGAAAATTGTGTCCACAAAGTCGAGAGAGGGTCCGGATCGGCCCAATGATGATAATGTTTTGTTCTGGACAGGCGAGAGGCTGGGGCTCGTTAGCTTCACGCCGACGCCACTCTATCAATCCAAGGACTTTGACGAGGAGCCGGACTTGGACACGGCGGCCGAAGGAGAGGAGAGGCAGCGCTATGCAGAGCAGATGCGCGAGGCCCTGGATCGGCAGGCGGATGAGGTTAGATTCATGAATACGTTTGGACAAGGAGGACTTATGGAATAATGAGGGATTACGACTGGTCAAGGCATTACCTACAGAGCGGCTATAACAGGCAAACAGGATTACTTTTACATTACTTTTGAGGGGAAATTGGTGGACGGGGGGGATCATCACGACACTTGGCCACCCGTCCAACGGAAGGGAAGAGATTGACTACCTACCCAGTAGCTTTACATAATATCATAACGGCCGACCAATATGTATTAATCAAACAGGCGGCGATCAAATGACCAGTGATGGCCATGGCCAAGTCTTTGAACTAATAGCAATCCAGACCACTTTGGAAGCATGAATCTGCTGCGACGCTACCTCGTACATACATATGCCTCTCGTCTACTATCCACGCGGTGATTCGTGCTAGATTGGATGGAATGATTGTTGATAGGACGGCGAATCTGCGCCTCGTACGCAGACTACCAATAAGTTACAGGTGGCGGCGACAGAAAAGAGACGGGCGAGCCAATGAGGCGAAAGGCGCGGCAACTCATCACCAACAACCGAAGGATTGGCGATGAGCCAGGATTGGAGGTTTTTGCATCCGAGCCGCTCGCCCCTTGTACATTGTATCACTCTCAACAAGAAATTTTCTTTACTTCTCTTCCCGCTTCACCGCAAGCATGCATTGGGACTGGCTCGACAGCCTGCATAAACTAGGTTACCCTGCCTTGCTCTGCTTCCATGTGTGCTACTCACCACGGCGTGATGCCACCTTCGTTTTTCTTTCTTTACAAGGTTAAAGGCCGAATTCCCTCAACAGCCCGGCAGCAGTGGGCGAGGAGACAACAAGGCAGCCAATGATGCGGGTGGTTGAGGCACATCAATGTCCAATGACGACGTGGCCCAGCGCTGGACTTGCTTGTTCGACAAATCGGTCTGGAGAGGCGACGGCACGAGAGCAAATCGCCGTGCCTGTGTGGCTGGACGAACCATGTGCTTCGCCTGAGTAGTACCGTGGTGAAGAGCAACAAGAAACAGAACAAAACAGAACAGCTAAATTACGATTGTTAGCCCGGGACGCCCGCCCCCTTTGGAACCAGCTGGAGTCCTAGGATGATGTTGGATTTTGGCGTCCAGAGTCAGTCATCTGACACGAGACCCAAGACCTCTTGCATCGGTAGCCTGGCCGTCGACTGCCGGCAATCTGCTGAGACACAGGCAGGACGAGGAGCTTGCAGAAGAGCGACCAAGAGAGTCAACATCCACAGCATGTGCAGGACATGGGAATAGCACGAGCAAGGATCTCTGTGCCAGCGCGCTGCTGCAGCCGCCACCTCCACCATTGTGCAGCAACGAGAGAGGCGCTAAGCAGGACCAGCGGCTGGTAGTGGCAGTTGGAAGGTTGTGGGAGGCGCATTATGTGCTTTTTTGTATGTGCGTCGTTCTGCTCGTCAGTTGCTCGTGCAGAAGAGGGAACCTTGGTGTTGCGGTAGTCGTACTACCTTAGGTAGGGAGGCGGCTCACTGCCTGCTTCTGCCTCACCACCATCTCTCTCGACCTCTTTTGCACCCATCAGGGTACATGCAATCACGGGCGTCCGGATGGCTTCATGTATGTGACAGTCAAACCGCCTAACCAAACGTGAGCAGAGAGTGCCAAACACTAGTAGTAGCAGATGACTGGACTGCCTCGTATCCCGCAAATCTTTAGATAGATAGAGATCTAAAACTCGGTATCCATAGCAAAAGCAGAAATGACCCGGCTTATTTTAGCTGGCTGCTACTAAACAACTGCCAAGCATCCGGGTTCCGGATTCCAGAGACGCCATGGCATGGGCAGCGCCCTCCCAGAGGCTCCATCGGTCCAGAAAATGAAGCGATAAAACGGTCGGTCGCTGTGCTGTTCTCAGAATCGCCGCACAGAGGCCTGGAACTCACTAAGCGGCCCTGGGCGCATGTCTGGTGCATGCTGCATGCTGCATACACCGCTGGATGGCCCAATGGCGTCTGCCCACAGGGCGTGGATTGTGGCCAGCAGCGGGCCCTTTGGGACGGGGATATTTTTTTTCTCAAGAGAAGCTGCAAGGATCAGAGCAGATGAGGGGAGGAGGAGGGGCAAGAGGGCCATCCGGTGAGTCTCGGCGAGGACAGGATAGCGGGAGAGTGCCAGCGAGGAAGTGGGAGGGGAGGAATCAAGATGACAGAAGAGAGAGGGAGAGTATGATAAATGATAGGATGAGAGGATCAAAGAGAGGAGAGATGGGAGAGAGAGGGTTACAGCCAGAGGCGGCGGAGAGTTGAACGGAGAGTTATCGTGCCAGTCAGTCAATGCCCGGTTCAGAGCAAGCATGAGAAGAAGCATGAAGCATCCAATGGCATGGGAGTGCCCATTTGAATCTCCGGCCGTGTTAGAGGACGAGCATCGCGAGCTAAGCCGGACAGCCCTGGATCGGATGATTTGGCCATGCCTCACTGATCGTCCCAGTGTGGGGGCGCAGAGGAGGGAACAAGCATCCATTCTATTAGTAGGTGTATAGAGGCAGAGGAGGTGTGCGGTAAGAGAAGTCTGTCAATGAGGCAGCGTCAGTCAAGCAGAAATGATTGATTTCTTCAGACCGGTAATATGGCAGTTGGTAGTAGGCCTAGTTGATTATTGGCAGAAACCTCCGAGTCCCACGAGCTGATGGCTCTTGGCCTCGTATTGGTGCCAACTGCGAAGACAGACATCGTACATGAACATGAAGATGAACTGAGCGTCTCTCTTCTCGTCTCGTCTCGTCTCCCTCTTTTCTCCCTCCATTCCTCCCTCCCTCTCTCTTTCTGCATCCCCCACCTCCGTCAATCAATCAAATCGCTTCGACAATCAAAATCAATCAATGCCCGAGAGCTGCTGCAGAAGCAAAAGAGGCAGCGATTGCATCATCCGCCTTCTCGCAATTAATATCCATTCCATAATATTACCCCCTCGACAGACCAGACCAGACCGTGCAGACACACGCACGCCACGCCACACACTCATGCGCACATAGTCGTTACCACACGCACACGCACAAGCAGAACCCGCATATCACGCCTGTCCACGCTGGCTGGCATAAAAGAGCCAGCGAGGCGATGATCAAGTCGTGTCCGTCCCCGGCTGGCTTTGGCGTGCAGCCTTCTGCAGTCGCCTCGACACAGACCCAGGACCCTTCGCAGCTTGCTGCATGACTGGCGATTCCCTGTCACACTTTTTTTTTCCTGCTCGCCCCCCCTGCGACCTCGCTTTCTCAGCATTGCAGAGCATTTCTGGTTAACCACTTTTTTCTCTTTTTTTCTCTTCTCTTCTCTTCCTCTTCTTCTTTTCCATTTGCTCTTTGGCGGTTTCTGCCTTCAATCTCTCCCTCGGCAGTTCTTAATGGCAGCCGGGAGGTGAATTCCAGGCTGTACTTGAGGTATTCTTACCCCCCCAGTCCCTCCCTTGTTGCGTCCACACCGACGGCGGTTTGTCTGGTCTCCCCGGGCTCCGGTGCCACCTTTTGCGAGCCAACTCAGACTTGCCAACTCACAAACTTGTTCCCATCCACCTCCCAATTCCCACCAGAGCCCACTCAACTCCCATCCCATTCAGCACAAGAGAGGAAGAGAGAACACCCCCAAAGAGACGTCGAGTGAAACAAAGAAAGAGGGTTGACACGACGAAGCAGCATCTTGCATCGCGCCGGCTGTCCAGCGGAGCAATTCGCCTCATCACCACAAGCTTCGACCACATCAGCCAATACCTTTGCCCAACTGGACTGGTCCTCTGGTGGGTGGACTGGAGCTTATGCTGTCCGATGGCCTTCTGGGTGGTAGGCGGGGGAAATCCGCTTGGTGACGCTGCCGCCTCGTCCACCGCTGGCCAGGTGGCTTACATCAAGCGCGGCAGCTACTCCAACGGCTCTGAGGCTCTCGGTTCCAATGGCAAGCGAAGGGGCTACGAGTATGCAGACGGAACCGCGTCTGCCTGCAGCAATGCGGGTTGTTACGGCATCACCAAGAGGCCTCGACTGGACGACTGGGGCCGCGTCATCGGCTACCATGGCAAGGGCCATCACGCCGCCGGCTGCGAGCACAAGCATTCCGGCGATGCTGCCATGCCCGATGCTTCCTCAATACATGTCAAGAACCTCGCCTTTCTCGTGATCCGGGAGCATGAGCCGTCTCCGCCTCCGACGCCGCCCCCACAGTCGGACCACCGAGCCGGATTCCCTCCGCCGCCGCCGCATCTCGGCCCATCCTTTATGTCTATGTCTGCCCCTATGGAACGTACCCAGTCTGGCTTGTCCATCTCATCAGACACGTCTGCTGTCGAGCCCCCCTGTGACCAAGAAGGTGACTGTGACCATCACGATCACCCACCGCTGCTGAGCGATCTTGCCGCTGCCCGGTTGGTGCGGCGCCATGTTGCCAACATTCGCCGGTGGAAGCATCGCGACTCACAGCACGGCCGCATTCTCAAGGCCCTCATCAACCCCAAGTCCAGGGAGGCCGACTTCCCCTTGGACAATGACGCCCTCCGGAGTATCTTCTCGGCGGCCAACGAACTCTTCTTCGCCAACAAGTTGACGCAAAGGGTTACCTGGGACTGGAGCCACCCTGCCAGCGCACAATACGAGAGCCACATCGTTGGCACTACAGCTTTACGCCGCAGCGCTCGTCTGGGTGGCTATGAAACACTCATTGTGCTGTCGTCACCAATTCTTAAAGACACCAAATACAACCGCCGGCTCCTCATCTCTACCTTCTTACACGAGATGATTCATAGCTTTCTATTCATCGTTTGTGGCATCACAGCGCGACACCAAGGCGGCCATACAGAGGGCTTCCGCCAGATTGCCGAGATCATCGACGAATGGGTTGGGAAAGAACATCTCCGGTTGCGTGACATGGAGGCCGACCTTGAGCGCTTCATTCATGAGGATCATCCTCCCGCTATAACTAGTTACGCCACTGTGGATGACGCCCTGCCCCATTTGAACAACTATCATTATTATAACAACAATAACAATAACAACAACGGCAACCCCGCCGACACGGTATGGCCCAGCACCGAGTGGCATCATGCTGAGGCTCAAGACTACCGAACCATTGAAGCACCTCAGCCATATACACGATATCCCTCCAACCACGACGAGTGGGAGTGGCACGACAGGGAGGGATTCCCGGCCCATGTACTCCCTTCATATCATTATTAATGACGCTCACGACACCAGTTTATCTGTTTTTGACATGTGTTTTTTTTGTTGTATTTGTTTTTACGATATACATATATTTGATATCCACCCTGGCGTGTGTTCACGCGTACAGACGACACAATGATATTTTTCTTTGTCATCCGGACTGAAAAGAACGAGAAAAGAAAAACATGACATGATAGTAGACCCTGGGAGAAAGAGTATGGAGTTTTTTGTTTTGTTCTTTTGTATAAAAAATGGTGTGAACGACTGAAATCTTGTTTTTTGTTTTGCTTTTTTTATATTGTCTAAAGGATATGCGTGTATAGATCTTTTGTTTTGTTTTCTTCATCTATATCTTATAACCTGTTGTAGCATCCAAGCATTTGAACAGTACTGGATACTGTCCTGATTTCACACGTCGGAAAAAGGTGTTTAAGGGGAAACAAATAAATGTAAAAATAATATAATTTTCATGAAAATCTTTGCGTCTTTGTGCGTGTGATGTTTCGGGTGAAGCTTGTCGATGGGCTCGGTTAAGTCGGTGAGATGCCGCCGAGGTCAGGCTAAAGGACCCAAGTGCTAAGCTATCCCGGGCATCTTAGTCCTCAAGTATGCAGCTCCTAGGGTCTGGGATTCCTGCATGAGGGGATAGCCGACAGGTCATTTGCAAGCGTCTACTTCATACGTCATAAGGAGCACAAGAAGTTAGCTGGCGGGAGCCGGAGGAGGAGACACCACAGGACCCCTATTTTCCATCTTTGCAGATCATTCTGCAGTCCAAGCTTTTTGTTTCATGATCAAATAATCATATTCAACTACAGGAGTATCATTTTCCCCAACGCCAGTGCAGATGCAAAATCCCAGTGCAACAACGTGTGTATACCCAGCGTCCAACAAATCCATCCAAAGGGATCACGTATGGTGTGGCAGGATCTTCCTTGCCCCCTCCAGAAACCGATTGCCACGTTGATCCATCCTCCTTTTTTTAATCTCTCTTCATCGTACGTCTTTTCTCGACAGCGCGCGTACACGTTCATGCATGCGCCATATATGTTCTCAATTTTTCAATAATTTTTAATTGTTTGCAGTGCCCGTAGTTTTGTAGGAGCTGCCCCGGTTTCTGCCGAGGAGAGGAGAGCCTGCAGTAGCCTCGTCATCTGTGGCATCCTCATAGTCGTCTACGGGGCTTTCATCTTCAAGTAAGACTGCGTTGTCTTCATTGTCTTCATTGTCGCTGTTATCCGCTGATGCTGTGGGCCCCTGTCCTTCCACGATCATGAAGACGGGGATGGCACCAATAGCGGCGATGATGCCCAGGAAGAAGTATGCTGAGACGATGTAACCGTGCTCGACACCCCAGGAGAAGGCCCATCCAGTGGAAGCAGGGCCGACAGCTCGCCCAAGGCCACTAAACATGGTGGCAAACCCGTTAAGAGTGCCAAGAATGCGGAGGGACGTGGCGGAGTTGGTGAGGAGGATGGTCGTGGAGGGAAAAGCAATGATGATGGCAAAGGCCTTGATCATCATGACTGTGAGAATAGCAGCAAACCGTGTCGCAGGGGTGGGGAGCAGAGAAGTGTAGGGAGTGATAAAGTAGACGAATGGCGTCAAAACAGCTACATTCAGTTAGCACTCGGTGCAGTGGGAGAAAGTGGCAGCTTGCAGGAAGACTTACAGACTACTTTGAAGCAGTTCAAAACACCATAGCGGTTAACCATTGGCGGATAAATAAGGAACTGGATTAATCCGCAAGTAATACCGTAGATGGTGAAGAGTGTTCCAATGGTACCTGAGCTAAGTCCAAAGCCACCAGTAAAGTAAAAGGGGAACTTTGTATTCTCAGGAGTTCGAGGAATGACGGGGTAATCCAAAAAGACGGTGATGTTTTGGTCATAGGCAACTGAGTGGAAAGCCAAAAAGGTGTATGAGATAAGATTGATCGTGGTTTGGCGGGAAAACACCTCCTTCATTCCAGTAGGGGGGTGCTTTGGCGTGGTGGCTTTCTTGGGCGTCACTCTGCTGGGAACAAGCGGTGCAGTAGCCTCGCCGTCGACAAAGGACCTGCGGCGCTGAGAGATGAGCTGCGGCTTCCGGCGAATAAGTCGTGTAAGGCGCTCCCCAACCAAGAGTCCCCAGTCCTTGTGCTCCTTCTTATCGGCCAGTGTTTCTTTCAGGAAAAAGGTCGCGCTGGCGGCGGAGATGAGGAAGAAAACAGTAGCCAGAAGATTTGGTAGAAGGTAGGGGAATTTCTTGAACAGCTCAATGTTACCAAAGAGGCCGGGAAACTGCTTGGCTGGCTGAGCAAAGAACCCTCCAAAGGCGGGCCCGACGACGGATCCAAGAGACCAGACCAGAGGCATAATGGAGAAGGCTCTTGGCTGGAGCTCCTTTTCAGTGACCATTTCAGCCACCATCGTTCTAATGATGCCAACTATACGTAGGCGAAGAAACACCATATGTCAGCGCTCCAGATTGGAAATCAAGATGAAAGATCAAGAGAGAGAGAGAAAACTAACCATTGCCGTTACCACCGCCCATGATTGCTCTGACAGTAATGGCCATGGTGAGACTTGTCGACAAGCCCCATATGATAAAGCAAATCATAGTGCTGATAAGTCCATAAATGAGCACTGGCTTTCTGCCAAACTTGTCTGAAGCCTTGCCCCACGGGACGGCTGTGATACTTTGACAGACGGAGAAGACTGAGGATGTGACACCAGCCCATTTTGCCACTTCGTCACGTTTGACACCAAAACCCCGGATCATCTCAGGGAGGTAGGGCCAGACGGAGGTGTAGGCCAAAGGCTCTGCAAATCTGGCGACGGCTGGATTTCAAGCAGTTAGCACGATGCGTTATATTCATTGTTCGTTTATTTTGCAGCCATGATGCGTTGGTTAAGACATAAAAAGGCGGCTTGCATGCCTCTTGGAAATAGCCACCGGCCTGTCCATCTCGACACCCTCAGTGAGGCTTACCTAGAATTGCCAGCTGCTGCACAGGCAGCTTCGGCTTCGGTTTAGAATCTCTTGTCATTTTTGCGGTCTTGTTGCGTTCTCGTGCAGATTATGCTGGAAATGAACAAGCAGATGAGAAATGGCGCGGAAAACGAGCGATCAGAGTCTGTCCATGTAACCAGAGTGAGACAGACGCAGATGGGCAAAGTATGTAGTGAAGGAGAAAGAAAGCCTCAAGGCTAGAAAAGCATGACTCTGACACGCCAGATGAAGAGCTCTCAGTCAGGCTGTGATAACAATGTAAAAATGAATGCTCACGGCCTGGAAACAGCGCAGAGCGAATGTCTAAAGCCAGAGAGAGAACGTGAAAGGTTGAAGTCATGAAAACGACGAAAGCCATTGGCGAGAAAGTTTGTCAACCGTCTGCACACCCCGGGATTAGTGAATCCCCACCCCGACTAGTCATCTGCACAGGCGGTAGATGCGCTAAAGAAACAGGAACCTGCGCTGGATACGGGCCAGACAAGGGCCAGCCAGCTTCGGCTTCGGAGCCCGCTAGACAGGCATCTCGGAAACGAACCGATCCCATGAAATGTCTGCATTTGCAGTTCCTCGCCATTGCCACGAATAGAATCAGAATTTGGTCTACTTGTTTCTCACATGCCATGTTTAGTGTTTACTTGTAAGAGAGATGGTCTCCATCATCATCTCTCCGCTTACAATCTATAATTATGTGCCCTCGGTGGGTGATGCATAAGGGATGAAAAGCTCCGTGACTTACAAGGCTTTTCTCTTATGCTCGGCTCCGGTGCCGTCCTGCAGGTGAGCCGAGATGCATTTCATCCGTCTGCAACAGAGGCCACGGCGTGATTGGCCTGGGGAGCCTGAGCCGGGCAGCCCACGGGCGATCGCAGACACCGATCCCTACACCAGTTTGGCGGCTTCACAGAGCTGACCTTCAGATACTGTCACTTTGTGATGGTAAAACGAGTCTCATGACACTGGAATGCGTCCGACAGCGGAGAGGATCCCCGTAGCCGCGACGGCTGGTGTGGACGCCATGTCTCAAAAGACTCGGCTTGGAGGGAGGACTTGAGATGGATGGGCCAAGCTCAGACCGACACTTTGCAGCTGAGGCACGATGTCTCCCTCGAGTCCTTGCGGGCGGCCCCCGCGTGTGCTCCCCGAGGGTGAATTAATGGCCGATTCGCTGCTCTGTTAAGCGCGCCCTGGAGGTGGAGCAGCAGGCCAAATTTGTGATGCTCGCCATCGAATTTGACGCAGCTAAACAAGAACAACCTGCTAGACCCGCCAAGCACGAGAGCGGAAACAGGGGGGATGCCCCGGTGAAGGTGAGCAAGTGAGGAAACAAACTGAGGGGAGAAGAAGAAGAGGCATGGCGCATTTGTCTTGGCCGCTGTTGTAAAACGGCTGAATGCGATCCGCCCGTTGGATGCCTATAAACGGGAGAAAAGAGAGGCTATGTGAGAGAGAAAGGTGTGTGAAGACGGGCACTAATTTGATAATCCCAGTATGCCCGCGCCATTCCCACGAGGCAGAACTTGGCGAGCAGTACTCCGTAGCAAATAGCATTATATGTTGCCTCCTCGTGACCCGTCGTATGTGGTCTGCACTCATCAGCACTTACATATATGTATATACTGTACTGCTCCTTTGGTGTTTTGGTGTCGATACAGTGGAGGTAGATATCGCGGAGAACACGCTCTGAGACGGTTGAAATCGTGCAAATTAACATGGAGCTCCATCTTACCTAAAGGAAAAAGAACAGCTCCCCACATCTCCCCGGCAAAATCAGGCAGGAGCTCATAGCGCCTCGTAATAGCGTGACGTCGTTGCGTGCTCTCAGGAACCTTTGCGTCAACTTGGCGATAAGATAGGCAAAATGCTCCAAGATCCCTCCCAGTGCTGCGATAGGCCTACAAGCTGCGTTTGAGCTCCAGATTTGCAGATTGGAGGCAGCTTTGTAATGTCCAGAGACGGCACAATGATCGTCTCTCTTCTCTTCTCCCCCTTGCGTGTCTCTTTTCTCCCTTCTTTCCTTCTTCCTCTCTCCTCATCTCATCGCGCAGATGCCCTGTGAGCCCCGAGCTGAGCCTTGGACCGTAAATTAAAAAAAACCATGGGCAAGGTGTAAGTGCCATTGATGTCTTGCTTGCTGCCTCTTCTCCCTCAATCAAACAGTCAAATCATCTGCCTCGCCACTTGGTCACACCCCCCCAAGCCATTTAACATCATGTGGCGTAGCGAATCAAGGCGAGCCTTACGCAACACCGCCCCGCGTCTTCATCCAATTCCAACACTTCAAAGCCGTTACACAATCAAACGTTCCTCAAATGCATTTGTTTCATTGCCCAATCATTCGTTCCTCCAACTTTAAATCTTACACATCTCAAAGCATCACTAACTCTGCGGGTTCACAAGGTCGTCGACCGCGCCTGAAAAAATGGCCAACGAGTCGACCCCGTTGATCCAGACAGTGCGAGTTGGGCCTCCGCGTCGGAGATACCATCACCACACATGTCGTCGCTTCTGCACAATTGCCTCCGTCAGCCTGCTGCTCTGCGGCTTTGCCTCCTTTGCTCTGCACGCTTTGTACATTTGGCCTTCTGGACTGGAGCATCGCCACCGTCACCCGCACCACGGCCATGACGGCCATAAGCATGAGCACCTTACGCACGAGGATCTGCAAGCCATCCTGCTGAACACACCCTCTGGGGAAAAGGCGGAGGAATGGAGCCGCTATTACACCTCTGGAGCACACCTTGCTGGTAAAAACTATTCGCAGGTAAGATGCGAGCAACCAAGTCTTTCTACGCTCCCATGTTTTTTTTTTAAGCATGATATTAGAGTAGCATTTGAAATTCTGCAAGTATACTAAACCTGTAACCATAGGCCGAATGGACCAAGGATAAGTGGGAGAAATGGGGCGTCAGCTCCAGCATAGTCGCCTACGACGTGTACATCAACTACCCCGTCGACCACAGTGTTTCGTTGCTGCAAAAGTCAAGCGATGCCAAGTCCTGGAATGTTGCATTCAAGGCATCTCTGACTGAAGATGTGCTCGAAGAAGACCCAACCACATCTTCCAAGGACAAGATCCCGACTTTCCACGGTTACTCTGCTAGTGGTAATGTCACCGGTTCATTTGTCTATGTCAACTATGGAACGTACCAAGACTACGCGGACCTGGTTGATGCCGGTATCGACCTCAAGGGAAAGATTGCCATTGCCAAATATGGAGGCATCTTCAGAGGCCTCAAGGTGAAGCGTGCCCAAGAGCTCGGCGCGATTGGTATCCTCATCTACAGCGACCCGGGTGATGATGGTGAGATTACCGAAGAAAACGGTTACGCTGCCTATCCTGAAGGCCCTGCTCGTAACCCAAGTAGCGTACAGCGCGGAAGTGTTCAGTTTTTGAGCTCCCGCCCAGGCGACCCGTGAGCAAGATCAACATCCTCATCCCATCCGTCGAGGCTAACTTGTGCTGCAGAACAACCCCTGGCTACCCTTCCAAGCCCGGCGTTCCTCGTGCTCCAGCTGATGAGACGACTCCATCAATCCCCTCCATCCCCATCTCATACGCCGATGCCATTCCACTTCTCAAGGCTCTCAACGGCCATGGTCCTCGAGCTAGCGATCTGAACAAGTATTGGAACAGGAACCTCGGCTTGGGATACAAAGGCGTCGAATACAACATTGGTCCCTCACCCGAAGATGTTGTCATTAACCTCAACAACGAGCAAGACTATGTCACTACCCCTCAATGGGATGTCATTGGCATCATCAATGGCACTATCCCCAACGAAGTCATTATTGTCGGCAACCACAGAGACGCTTGGATTGTCGGCGGTGCCTCTGATCCCAACAGCGGTTCAGCTGTCCTGAATGAAGCTGTTCGAAGTATCGGAAAGGCTTTGGAAGCAGGCTGGAAGCCTCTTCGAACCATCGTCTTCGCCAGCTGGGATGGAGAGGAGTATGGTCTGGTTGGAAGCACGGAGTGGGTTGAGGAGTATCTTCCCTGGATTTCTGACGCCAACGTGGCATACGTCAACGTTGATGGCGGCGCCTCTGGACCGAAATTCTCTGCTTCAGCAGCACCCCTTCTGAACCAAGTTCTTCGAGATGCGACCAATCTGGTTCCGTCGCCCGACCAGAGTGTTCCGGGCCAGAGTGTGGGAGACGTCTGGGATGGTAAGATCAGCACAATGGGCTCTGGAAGTGACTTTACTGCCTTCCAGGATTACGCCGGCATCCCCAGTGTTGATTTGGGATTCGGCGGAAACGGCAGTGGCCCTGTGTACCATTACCACAGCAACTACGACAGCTTCCACTGGATGAGCGAGTTTGCCGACCCGGGCTTCGTCTACCACAGAACTATGGCTCAGGTCTTAGGCATACTGATCAGCGAGCTTTCCGATAAAGTCATCATTCCCTTTGGAGCGACTGAGTACGCAGACGCTCTGGATGGCTATCTCGACAAGGTCGAGGCCAAGATCCAATCTGTTGATATCGAATCGACCGCCACCGATGCCGAAATCTTTGCAATCAGAGGCAGCGCTACATCTGAGGAGGTGATTGGAAGCCAAGACGCCTTCGAAGAAAGCCTCAAGAAGATCAGACGGTCGATTGCCGAATTCAGAGAAAAGGCAGTCAAGCTGGATGAACGCGCCGCCTGGGCAAAGAAGAAGCTCGAGAAGGGTTTCCCATGGTGGAACGTCATTGGCAAGACCAGACTCGCCTTTGCAATCATCAAGACTAACCGCCAATACAAGTATATTGAGCGACAGTTCGTGTTCGAGGGAGGTCTCGACAACCGCAGTTGGTTCAAGCATGTTGTGTTTGCTCCAGGCCTGTGGACAGGCTACGCCGGTGGTACGTACTTTGTCTTTGCTTATTACAATTTTCCCCTTTTTCTTTTTTAGTTCTTTTGACAAAATGCTAATAATATTTTTACAGCTGTGTATCCCGGCCTCGTGGAGAGCATTGACGCCAAGAACTACAGCAACGGACTCAAGTGGGCCGACATCATCAAGCACGCCGTTGACAAGGCCACGAAGAGCATTCAGTAAGGTTTCTCATTTTCGGAAGAATAGAGCCGAAATCGATCCTCATAGTATATGAGGAAGGGATACCGTATGGTATGAATATTGTCCATATTGTGTATAATATTACTATTGTTGTACCAAGAAGAGTAGTGTTGTTTACGACTGCGAATGTCTTCTAACTGAAATATCTTATTCTCCATCTGAAACTATTTCCTAGTTTTCAACTTCAGGCTCTTTGTGAGAAGCGGACATCTCTCCTTTACGAACGTGATGATCGATTGGATATCGCGATACTCCCGAGAGAGTATGAACCGAAATCCTATGCAGCTCAGCGTTGTGCAGAGTCCCTCATTAGGTTTGAACTATAATCCTCCATACATGTGTATTACCTACAGAAGCCCAACATTGGGGATAAATACCATCAATGTTAACAACACAGCCTGGCCTCGATGAAGTACCGCAATCCTGACAGTTAACGAATACCTTCCTCCGCCCTTCCAAAACAATCGCCTCCGTGACAACAGCATCCCGGGTGCAGTGGTTCTCTCCTTCACGCATCAGTAAAGTTCTTCAAATCCCATTCTGTTTAACGTCTTTTTTTGCTTGTTGTTGCATCAATCAGTCCTCCAGTCGCTCGTCGTTGGCATTGTGCTCCTCTTTCAGAAGTTGTATCTGAGAGCACAGGAGGTCGAGCGCCTCAGCCTGTGCTTTTTGAAGCGCACTGCACTGCCTTACTATTTCTTCCAAGCGGCTGATGTTATCGTTAAATTGCTGGTTTGGCTGTAGCTTGCGAGCTCGAGATCCGCTTCGGTTACCATGAGAGTCCTGCGACGTCGTGTCCCTTCTCTCACTTCGAGCAGGCCTGACAATCTTAACTTCAGAGACTGTTGTGGTTGAGAGCCTGGTGATGGCGTTGATATTGGAAGAGGAGGTAGAGAAGGGGACGCATTTTGGCCTCTTTCCGTCCGCATTCAGCGTCTTGACAGCTTTGCGCTTCCCATATCTAGTTTTGTTTGTTGGATGGAATATCCATCGCTCCATTTGAGGCTCCTCAGGTGTCCATTGCTGTAGACCAAAAAAGTCTTCGAAGTTCTCGGGAATTATGCCGGCTGGGGCGTCGTTCAAAGCCATTGGGTAATCTCTCGCGAATTCTTCAAACCATCCCTGGTTCGCGCATGCCGTTGGCCCAAACATAACTCGTAGAGTCCAAAAGCGTGCCCATGTCCTCTCTCCAGACAGCATCCACCTGCTTATTTTATGAAGAGAGATAATGCCTGTGGTTCTTGAGATTCTGTAATCGAGCCGTTTATCCTCTGACTTGAAATCATCTTGTAGCTCAGGTGGCCACTCTTTCTTCTCAGCAATGTACTGCTTGATGAGTTGATGATAGATGGCTTTATTGACAGCGTTGTCATCATCGCAGGGCATCGGGTATATTTGGAAAAGCTCCAACGGGATGTCGTCGACTGGGATGGGCGCAGTTGCTGTGCCAAGAGCTTGATCTGGCTCCTGTTTGACTCGACCATCCATGTTGCAAGTTTGATAACCTCGAAAAGAAGTGGAATGAATGGATAAAGAGAAAAGAAGTGGGAGAGGGAATAGAAGAAGAGCATGAGAGCGATTGTAGAGATATCGGCACGTGATGGTGATTGCTGCCAGCTGGTGTTAAAAACACCTATGTACTTGTAGTCTACCTGCGAAGGCACCTGTAACAAACGCCATCATTTCAGTGGGAGTGGCTATCTAGCATTCAGTGGCTCAGATGGAGAATTGGTGATAAAAGAAGATACTGAAAGAACTAGGTGACGTTTCCTCTGTATCTTATCTGCTACGATGATCGAACTCCATGTACTCACTTAGTGCTACCAAAGTTTGTGAGAAGACACTTGAATCGATCCATGTTATTAAAGCTCCGATGAGGCTACTAGGCTGTCGGCGTCATATGCCAACGATGACTGCTAGGGTCATTACCTTGTCCCATACGATTTCCCATACGATTTCCAGATAATTGCCTCCAAGAAGATACCGAAGATACCGAAGATACCATAACCCCCGTGTTCGTCCCATAGAGGGTGAATGCCATGCCTGATGCCAAAAAGCAGCAGACTTGACGAGTAACCTCAATTGTCGGGCCACTTTCCAGTCTTGTGATACTCCGTAAGATTATCGATCTTAGCATCCAATTTAGCAATGGCTTTGCATATTTCAAGCAAAGCCTTCGCGTTTGAAGAGACTCCCTGTCCATCGATGTTTTCCTCGTTGATGGCCTCATTGGTGGCCTCATTGGTGACCTCTTTGTTGGGTGTCTCACTGAAAAAGTCATCAAAAACTTCTTCAACAATCTGGTTCATGTCCTTGCCGGGGCTTATGGCTTTCAACTTCACCAACAAATACTTCATTCTCTGGGGATCCAGTTTGATGAGTTCGTCTTTGATGACGTCTTTGACGGCCTTGTCAATTGATGCGTCGGGGATCATCTCATTGACCTCGCGGAAAATGTCGCTGTCGCTCATGTTGGGATTTCCGAGCGCCACCCTAATCATCGACATGGCCGCCTGCTCTTGGTTCTGAGGGTCCTGTAAAAGTGCTTTGGCCACAGTTGCATAAGATTCTCGGTTCTAGCGAGCATAATGAGCGACTTCTGGATCCATGTGTCGGGCTTCAGCCGACCCTGACGACTGGTGAACAGGAGGCATTATCGCGTCGTCAGTGAGCTCGGTTTCAGTGTGGTTCTCCTCTGCGGAATCTTGTACCCTGCTCTTTGTCTCCCTGGATCTGGCTAAGCTTGTGGTTAGCAAAAATATTAGAAAGATGTCAAAACATTTGAAGACATTTTGAAGGCAGGACAAGAAGAACATTGGCATACCTGAATGGGGGACGAGGGGAGCTGAAGAGGGAAGAAAATAGAGACGAGAGAGAGAGAGAGAGAGAGAGAGAGAGAGAGAGAGAGAGAAGAGAGGCTTTTCTAGTTGGAAATGTGATCTCAATCACGTGAATTAAGTTTAGCCTACGAATTCAGGCCAATCAAACGGCCATCCATTCGTCAAGCAAAGTGATGAAGCAGCTGGTGACGGCTGAGCGACTTGCCCACCTCTTTTCTTTACTTTACCACAATAAAATACAAACGCCAAAGACCTTGAATAAATGTATTTTGGCAAATATTCCTTTCGAAAACCTTCATTAATCCGTGATAAACAAAGAAATATACACAGCTGTGATACATATTGCAAAGTTTTTGTTGGTGTTGAGGCGCTTTATTAACCTTACGTGCTACGCCTGGAATTCAACTCAGCTGTAAAATTCGCAAAAAACATACATATAGACCCGTTGCCACATTCAAATTCCTCCCCAGATGTTATAAAACGATGAAACTATGACGCCCTCGTCATGCCATATGATTAAAGTGTTCGCAAAGAAGTACATAACTTGTTCCTAATGATCCCAGTCCACACCGTTTTCCCCTATTCCCTCCATATCCATCGCCATTATTAAATCCCCAACCCGTGCCCGTAAAAGGACCAAATTCTAATGCTGCCGTCAAACCACATGGTAAAATCGTTAGCAAGCAAGTAGAGTAAATTGTTCCCATCGATCCCAGTCCATCTCAAATTTCCTTCGTTCCCAGTCCAGAGTCAATCATCAACTCCGTCGCGAATCCAACTACTGGCGCTGTCGCAACAACTCCGTCGGCAGCGCGTTAACCAATTCTAACATCGCATTAATCCATGGGATAAACGTTTGATCCCTCTCTGCACGCCCCTCCGCCCACCCCTTTGCCCATCCTTCTGCCCATCCCTCTGTCCATCCCTCTCTGCGAGCAGCGGCCACCGGATCCATCTCCAAATCGGCCGTCTGCAATGTTCCAGAGCCATGGTTGTCGGACGTCACCCCGTTGCTGCGATTTCCAAAAGCTTCCTCGTGATTTCGGACCCGGCCTCGAGCATTCGGGAATATATTTTCGAGTGCTACGGCCGCGCTGTGCGCCGCTGGTGGTGCCGAGGGGACGGCGCCCGCGCCCGGTGGCGTAACTTCATGTTCACGGCTCTCCACGGATTGACTAGTGATTTGAGGATCCAGTGGTATGAAGCTTTGCGATGTCGCTGCCTCCTCAACAATATAGTCGGCGGTATGTAGATTGACCGTCTCAGGAGCGGTTCGAGTAGCCACTGTCGACGCCGCTCCCGGTCGCCTGCCACGTCGCCGTCTGTTCGGTGTCTTCCTTGTGACTTGGGTACCCTGCTGGGCTGGTGTTGTTGTCGGCTGGGCTACGACCGGGGCAAATTCTCTTAGTATTTGAGCGTTCAGTTGCTCCAGCATCGCCACCGTTGCGCTTCCGGTTTCCGCGCCTAGTCTCCGGAACGTGGTTGGTATCTGTCTCAAATTCGGGAAGTTTTCTGCGTAGCGGCGTGCGTCCTCCGTATTCATGTTAAACTCTGTCGGCATGGTCACAGGCGGCATCAATTCGAAGTATCGTTCGGTGTGATCTCTTGTTGGAACAGTGATCCCTCTTGCTGTCATCCTGTTTATGTATTCGTACGACAAATTCTTGTATAGCGTCCGCATGACAACCCATCCTCCTACCGAAACGCCGAGCTTGCTTCTGTACAGGCGGTGGCTCGACGGGTGCCTCCTAGATGAAAAGGTGTGTTTATATTCCCCATCAACGATGATCCTGCGTAACGTTTCGCGGTCTTTCGGGTTCATGTCAAGGGAAAATGCCCAATACGCTTGGACACACGCCACACCATCGGCAAAGTGCTCATCATCTTTGTTCATCCCTAAATCGCTTATATTAAGCGACGCAAGTCGGGGCATCTTGAGCAGCGTTTACCGTCGTCCGGGTTGTAGGTAGCGTTAGTAAACCGATGTCGACAGAAACGGGGTAAAATCATACAAAGGAGGAGGCGGAGGAGATCTCGAAAGGAGAAAAAAGAAGGAGGAGAGAGAGAAGGAGAAATGTGGAGATACCAGACAGCTGGCCATGAATTCACAGCGGTGGCATCTGGCGACTGCATGTATGGGAGGCGTTGACGGCTGCCCATTGACTCTCGACAGCTGGCCATGCACTCAACGCGTGAACGCGTTGTGAGCTAATTTATCTCAACATTTGCCCATGTTTTCTTGTTTTCTTTTTCTTCTCTCGGCTTCCCTTCTGTTCAAGGTCGCAAATCAATTTATAACTTTGGGCCCCCCCTCCCTCTTGAATAGCACCAAGCTACCATCAACATTGTCATAGCTTTCAAAGCTTCTCAAGGTAATCAAGCTCTTCAATCTCTCTCCAACGTGACCAGACTCTTCTAACGTCGTCAAGCCATCGCCAGCCTCATCTTGTGGCTCAAGCTCTCGTCAACGTCATCAGAACATTTGTGTCCGTCCATACGATTTGCATAAAGCTGAACGCCGCTTCCCCTGCCCCGATATTAGCTACCCAAAGTCCCAATACTCTACAACGACGTTCTTGCAACGACATTATGGAGGCCTTTTTGGAGGAATTCTTGAAGCGAGCAATTGCTCCCCTAATGGCCGACATTGTTTCGATGAAGAAAGACATTGCCTCCATGAAGGAAGACATTCTCGTCCTACTTCACCGCTCTTATCACATGGAAAGACGTGTAAACCTTGCGATGGAAGCGGCCAACGAAGCCAAAGGAGAGATCGAAGAGTGGTCTGAGCGCATCGATGACTATCTCAATAAGGCCAATGACGATGACGGAGTGTCTTCTGTTGGCGACGCTGACGGAGTGCCCGATGCCGACGATAATGCAGTGGCTTCTGCTGATGGCGACGGAAAACGTGATGATATTTCCACCAAAGTGGCTGATGTCGATCGCAAGGATGATGCCGACAACTAAGCAAATCCTGGGTGATTGTCCTTCTCGTCGTTGGCCTTGAGAACAAGACTGTGGATGGAGATAGCTGTCACAGGATTTTGTGATGGAAGGGACCAGATATCGACAGTCAATGGTAGCTAGGGATAATAAAAGGCGTTGACCGCAATTGCATAGATTCAGCCGTGATATTAGATCCGTTCGCTCATGTCAACAACATCACGTAAAGTATTCATTAGTACAAAGATAATCAACTTTGACAGCTTCAAGGTATTGGATATCTGTAGTAGAGAGCTGCCTCCTTAAGTATCGTCTACTACCGCTACTTTCTTCTGCTATCACCTACTATCGCTACTTCCTTCTAGTACTGGCTACCTCTATCATCTACTATCGCTACTTTCTCCTAGTATTATCTACTCCCCTCTAAAACTATTACCTCTCCTCTGCTGCCCCTACTTCTGTTATAGTTGGTACATATATCTAGAGTCTCGTATATTCTTGCTACTTGTCGAATATATCTAGATATATATCTAACCTAAGAGTATGCTTCTTTGGCCATCACTAAACCTTAATCATCATCCTCATCTCTATTCACCATCGTGATAGACATATGGTGCCCATCATCAGAATCGTACTGGGGGGTGAGCGGCGTTTTTGGGCTAGCCGGTTCCTCCACCATCGTTGACACCGTCGTTGTCGGGACCGGGCGTCGGGGGATTGTCAATTGCTGCAATGGTGCCGTCTGGCGTCTGGGTAAAGGAGGCGCAACATCGTCTGTATCTTGTACAATAGGAGGTGCAGACTCGGTTTTCCGCGGAGGGAGACGCGGGCTTTCGACTTCGAAATCATTAGTTGGCCGCTTCGGAAGCGGTGGATTGGCGGGCTCGGTGTGTGACATAAGAGCTGGAGGCGTAATTGTCAGGCCATGAAGAGATTCGGCAGACCTATCTCCATCATGGATCTTGTTGCTATGACCATCTCCGAAGTCAATGAGGTCTTCCTCTTTATCTTTCATCTGGATTACATCGTCTCTCTCGATATCTTTTCCAGCCTTGACGTTGACGAAGCCACATTTGCGTAAAATCTCGCCCGTAAGAGAAGGATACCGAAGATGGCCGCTAACGCTCTCACTCAAGTCCACATTCACAATGCCATGGACATCTTTGATTGGCTGCAGACCGGCGACTCCAAGTGCGAGACTGTGCATTCGGTAGACGAAACCAAGGACCATATCGTTCTCTGAATAGACATTAAAGATCTTCCCAGACACCACAGGTCGGATGGCCCGCCAATGGGCAGGATCAGAAGGGGCTGGTGTGCCAATGATGACCACTGTATCGACCAGACCAAAGGCGTGACGCTCAGCGAGGGATTGCAAACAAGCATGGATCGTGGTGGCACCAAGCGAATAGCCCATAAGTGTGACGGGTCTTTCACCTTGAACCTTGTTGATGAGTGCGTCAGCAAGAAGCTGCCCAGCCTTTCTAGATCGGTTATTTGCCCGATTGAACGGATTATCCACGTTAGAAGCAACAGCCAAAACCTGGATTGGCCAGAGAGCAGCCCAAAGGGTCGCCAGAACAGTTCGCTTGATGACTTCAGCCTTGAACGCGGTCCAGGCAAAAGAGCGGACGAGGTCATTCAGTGCGGTTCCCAAACTGAGAAGAACCTTCATCTCATAGCGCAGGGCGAAGACTTCCGTATCAGTGCTGAGAATGCGCCAAGGTTTCTTGATGTCATCCTCTGAGTTGAGCCAGCCGTTGATTCCTATGGTAACACGCAGGCGACGTTGCTCCTTTTGCTCTTTAGTTAGATTCTCCGGGACATCTGTAGTAACTTCTTCTTTGAGAGGCAGGAAGCGAAAATCTTCCACCTCTTTTGCGTAGTTATCCATCATTTCACCCTGAGAGAGTATGTCAGTATACACATATATTTTCTTCCGTCAAGGCAAAACATCTCAACTCACAGTCATCTTGGCGCCATAAGCTCCAAACAGGGTCCCAACTAAAGCCCCATTCATCCAAAAGATGCCGAGAAAGCTCGCAACACCTCCCAAGCCGACTCCCCCCAGTACACTTCCAATGGCTCCAGCAACAAGAGGAGCAGCCAGGCCTCCCGTGACTCCAATAACCGCAGCACCAGCTACAGATGCCAGCCCAACCTTCCAAAAGCGGCTGACTTTGTTCTGTTGTCGACGCTTAGCAGCTTCGGCATCGGCTGACATTGCTTCTTTCTGGTCATTGTTGGCCGTTGAAGATTCCATGAGAGACATGGCGATCTCCGCTTCCGCCTTGTTAAGGAACGTACTAGACAACTCCAAAGATGATGCCAAGTACAGAACCAGAGCACGAGAATGGGCGGAATACTTCCCAGTAGATAGGAGCAACAGCAACACGCAGGCAAGCGCCTCCTCTCGATCCTCAACCGGGATGGTCGTCAGCCTAGTGGGTATCGGTTTATATGCTGATTGCAGCATAGAGACATCCTCAGTCTCATCTACCGGTTCTCCATCTATATCGAGGAGCTGTCGATCGTTGGGCATCTCAAGTTGCTTCTTGTCCAACATCTCACGCCGGGTCTTCCTCTCAGCCACAATTTTTTGGGTATCTTCCACGTTCACAATCTCCTCGAGCTTGGTTACGACTTCGTCCCTCCATTCCAAAGTGTATTTCAATGCCGCTCTTAAGGATTTCTCGGCTTGCCTGGTGGTCTTGATTCTTGGTTGTGGTAAGCTCTGAGGCTTCTCGTCCTGAGATACAGAGGTACCCGTCTTCCCCGGCGAGTCCGAGCGCGGCGTTTCATCATATTTGTTGCCTTCATCGTCAGGAGCAATGGATCCAAGCTCGTCTGGGTGAGTCTGTAGCTCAGAAATCATGTAAGAGATGATGTCTTGGACAAGGGCCAGCAATGCCTTTCGCCTAGCAGGATTTAAAGCGATGATGACCTGCCGCGGGTCTGCGCATGGTGGCGCCATCTTGACGGGCCTTTATCTCTTTGGCCGTCGTTTCTATGGTCGATAATTGTCAAATAGATGATCTAAACGTCAAAAGCATTTGTTGATGTAAGAAGACGGTTGATTGAATGTCTGGCATTAGGCATTGACAGCGGCTAGTGGCACCTCACACGTCACAAGCATTAATTGGCTGTTGCCGGGCCATTGAATCCTTCAGCCAAGGCGGTCTAAATCGTGTGAGGAAGCGAGACACGGATAAAGACAGTTTAATTGACTTCAAAGCATCAATTTGAACAGCGCGGGGAAATGATGGAAAAACATGCAGATCGCTATGAGCAAAATGCATGTGAGAGACAGTCCATTGCTGACCGCATCATGGATGTCTCACCATCAATCCAGCTCTATTTTTAGTGAGCACAGGCAGTGATTTAGTGCATTAATAAGATGTGGCGAGCATTTGGTCAGAACCGACCAGAAGCACGTTACAAAGGGCTTTTTGATCTCAAAAGTACTACGGACAGAATGGGAAGACGCCGTTCTCTTTTATTCATTCGCGAAAAATGATTCAAAGAAAAGAACGCAATAAAAAAGAGAAGCCGAAAAAAAGGCAAAAAAAAATGTAACTCTTCTCCGGGGAGAATTGTTCTCCGGGGACGGAATCGAACCGCCGACTTTTCGATGAGATGTTACCCATTACAGTCGAACGCCATGAACCAACTAGACCACCCAGAGGATGTAGAAGAGTTGACTTGCAGCGAACTAATTTTCCTTATAAGGCTGTGGAGTCTAACAAAGTGCGAAACGCTAGTATTGTTTAGTGAGGTGGCTGATAAGCGCTCGATAAGCGGCCCCGCTAGAAAAATTCCCATCTCTCCTACCCAAGCGGCCAGCCACCAGCGCGGTTCAACGGGCAGCTGTTAAGATTTTACTTCTCGGGCCTCATGTCGAATTATCACCCACGATAGCACCGCCATTTCCTAATTTCCAGGTACGGCAACCGTACCACCAATTCCTTCGACACAATGGATGCGCATGCGCTTCTTTCCGCCCAAGGATGGCGCGGAACAGGCCATTCTCTACATAAAACGGACGACGCAATTGGTCTAGCGAAGCCTCTACTACTCAATCGAAAGACAAACACCAAGGGTCTAGGAAATACAAAACACTTTACAAGCGATCTATGGTGGATGGATGCCTTTGATGAACAGCTCAAGGGTCTCGACACGTCCAAGAAAGGCAAAGTCGAGCAGACCGTAAAGACTGGGAAGCTCAATGCACTCGACCCTGGAAGCGTATCGAAATACTCCATCTACGCCTCGTTCGTCCGGGGAGGATTCCTGGAGGGAACTCTCAGCACATTAAAGACGGACGACTCGACTAGCACGGATTCTGATGACAGCGACGAGAAGAAGAAGACAGAGTCCACGAGCACAAAATCCACAAAGTCGAAGAAAGAAACTAAAGAAGAGAAAAGAGCTCGGAAAGAGGAGAAGAGGAAACGGAAAGAGGCGCGCGCCCTGAGAAGAGCAGCAAAACTCGAAAGGAGATTGAAAAGAGCCGAGGCGAAGAAGGATACATCAGACTCCAGTAGTAGTGCGGCAGGGGACAAGGCGCTTAGGCGTGCTCAGAAGGAGGAAAAGCGACGGAGGAAAGAATTGAAGAAGCTGAAGGCTTCAGGTAGTTAATGGGAAAACTAGAAGAGCAGGATCACATATGGCGCATTAGCAGGGAGTTTGGCTATCTTTTTAAAGCACAGGGAATACCCAATAGACAGCGTTTCAAGTTTATATTTCTTTGGACGCCTTGCCAGGCTGACCAGGCTTGCCTGACAAAATCCAGGGCCGTCTATCCCAAAATTCATCCTTGATGATGTCCAAGTGTTCCACAACCACTTTCGCCTTGGCCCTGCGCTTCTTGTCCTTTTCGGCTTGTGATTTCGACTGCACTTCCGGCTCCGCAAGGGCATCTGCTGTGGCGGCGGCATTGTGACTGCTAGGCTCAGCCAGTTCATACTGCATTTAATTGTCAGCCCTTGATACGCGAGTTTCCATCCGTAAGGAGCCTCACATCTCTAAACACAATGCTTCCTTTCTTGAACATTTCCGGTTCATTGTTGTAATTAATTTTGAACCGAGAAAACAGTATTTCATTTTTATCCGCAGCCAGCGTGCCCTAGAAACCAAGTTAGTATATCAGTGCAATATGGAAAGAGAATACGAACTGCAAGTGTTTTTTCTGCCTCCTTGTTGTCGAGGCCTCCTAGTTGTATCAACTTCCAGAAGGCTGTGTTGTACAAATTATTTATGTGGCCTTTTATGTCAGTAAAAAATAATCCGTTGTTGATCGCTGGAATCCTTACAATCAGCTTGCCGCCAGCTCATGTAATCACGAAGATTTTGTACTGTTGGGTAGCAGACCGCTCGACCGTCAAAGGTCGGGAGAGGGAATGAGAGAGGAGTGTCTGGAAAATAGGTTGGCCACAAGTAGACGTAATTCGCTGTAAATGTAGAGACAATTGTGGTGACGAGTTTGCTGAAATTTTGTCAGTCGATCCGAATGTAGGGTAGCCCGAGGTTCTGGCTTCGCACCTCGCTCTCCTCTCGAAGAGGTTGCTGGACTTGTGAAATACAAAACTGAGGAGCGTTAGACTTATAAGATATGGTTCAGGTATTCGACTCATAAAATAATTACCTATACTCGTCGCTTACTCCGTAGGCAATAGTGATCTCGGGGATATCAGTCACCACTGCCTTGGCCGCCGCATTCATAAGATCAAGAGCTCTTCGGTCATTTGGCTTTTCGAATTCATATTTGGCACACATCCTTGGATAAAAATGTTAGATACTATGGAAATAGTCCCGTTTCATCTGAGTCATTACTTGGTAAATCCTCTGCCATCTATGCGTACTACAATCCATGTATTGGGCAAGAGGGAGTCTGGCTGCTCGAAATTTCGAACATATTCAAACCTAGACCATCTTTTAGCATTTGACAACGTAACCCGGAGTGAATTCACCGTACTTTGAGTTCGCCATTCCGAAATCCGTCGAAAGCTGCCTGAGCTTTTGTAAAAGAAAAGGTTTGTACTCATTTGAGCGTAAACAGCGATACCGAATACTTGTGCGTCATGCTAGCGGCACATCCCCGCGGTGGAGCATTTTCAGGTCCCTCAATTCCGCGTTAGACTCACGCCTTGTCGTGAAATATTAGATTCACCCCTCGCGTGGCGCTTTCTTTTCATCAGCCTTGCAGCTTCGCATTTGTGCTTTGAGCTCGCAGCCTTCTCGCGTCTCCTCGACCATGTTGCTCTGCTTGTCTCGAGTAGCCCTAGCCCTGTTACCGCCACGATGAATCTCCTTCTTTCCGACGACTATCTCCTCCAGGATTATCCTGAGAGCATGACGAGCACGATCCGATCCGGCCATGCGACGATGCTGAGATTTAACCGCAAGGGCGACTACCTTGCCTCCGGCCGGGTGGATGGAACCGTCGTTGTTTGGGATCTGGAGACAATGGGTGTTGCTCTGAAGATGAGAGGGCATAACAAGAGCATCACATTCCTGAGCTGGTCAAAGTGTGGGCGGTATCTACTATCGACATGCCAAGGCTGGAAGGCCATACTCTGGGATCTGGAGACCGGGCAGCGACATCGCGAGGTGCGCTTCCGGGCTCCAGCTTACATGGCAGAGCTTCACCCCGAGAATCAGTATGTGCATCTTGCATCTTGCATTGCAAACAGCGCCATTGCCCTATTTACTCACCTTCTCACCTAGTAATCTTTTCGTCGCGTCTCTATTCGAAGAGCAGCCACTCCTAGTCGACATCTCCGAGCCAGTAGACGTTAAGCGCGTTCTACCGTCAGCACCGAGGCGGTCAAACACCGACAGCGATATTGCTCTCAAAGAAAAGCAAGCAAAAGAAGATGCCAAGCAGATGACGACGTCTGCAATTTGGACAGCGACCGGCGACCACATAATCGCAGGAACGAGTAAAGGCAAATTGAATATTATCGATGCCAAGACGCTCGAAATCATATACACAGAAAAGATATGCACAGGTGTCATCACCACCATGCGAATAACAGGCTCCGGCCGAGACCTGCTGGTAAATTCACAAGATCGAATCATCCGGACATTTCGAATACCAAATCTCTCGGTGGAAGATCTCGACCCGGATACAATACAGTTGCCACTCGAACATAAATTCCAAGATGTGGTTAACAAACTGTCTTGGAACCATGTTACGTTTAGCGCAACGGGCGAATACGTGGCCGCGTCTACGTACAACAATCACGAACTCTACGTTTGGGAGAGGAATCACGGCAGTTTAGTCTGTATGTTGAAGGACCCCAAGGAGGAGCAGGGCGTTATTGAGTGGCACCCTTCTCGTCCGCTCTTGGCGGCATGTGGATTGGAAACTGGTCGAATATACATATGGTCCGTCATCAGTCCTCAAAAATGGTCAGCGCTGGCGCCAGACTTTGCCGAGGTGGAAGAAAACGTGGAATATATGGAGAGAGAGGACGAGTTCGATATATATGCACAAGAAGAGATTCACAGGAGACGGCTTGACGCCGAGGACGAGGATGTGGATGTGCTGTCGGCTGATCATGCAAAAGAGGGGGATGATTTGGAGAATTTTCGCATGCCCATCTTATTCAACCTGGGCGAGAGCGATAGTGAAGACGAATTCGTGGCGGTTTCGACCGGAACTATGCGCCGAAGGAGTCCGGGAGAAAGCCAGGCTGATTTAAGCGCTGGAGCTGAATCTGCCGCCCCTGTGCGCAAGAAGGGAGGGGCTGGAGCGAGAGGAGGAAGGAGTAAAAAGAAGTGATTTGGAACTTGATTGCATGGCGTTTTTACTTTTATTTTTCTTAATACCTTGCTGGTGCCGGCAAACAAATGGGAAATAACAAATCATGGCGCTAGGCAGCGGTTACGATGGCATGGGATATAGAGTATCATATATTGGAGAAAGTATTGCAGGTTCATCGATATGCTTTTTGTATGAACATCACATCTTTCACAGCCCCTTTACCCTCAACACTTTCCACACCTTGATGGACAGCCAGCACCTCAGCCATTGCGTAAGGTCCAAGTGTCGGAATAGAAGCTTTCCATTCTTTCTCGCCTCACTTTTTACTTGTCCAACAGGTAGTAGATACCCAGCTTCTAAATATAGGTAGGTATGCCACTCTCGATACTTTACTCTAATAGCCGCTACTATTGCTACTATCGCTACATATTTCTACTATCTGCTACTATCTGCTACTATCTGCTACTATCTGCTACTATGGCTACCTAGGTATATATTCCTCTACTTTCTGGTATCATCCTCCAAACTTTATCCTGATAGATCCGCTATAGGCAAGCAATGAGAGTTTTCACACCAGTCTTATCAGCTATATAAGACATGTCGGTGCCCTAAAATTCCCACACAGCAAAGGCTCAGCCAAATCTGGTATCTCAAGCGAAACATTCCAACATTACGATGCAGCAACTACTATTCCGGGGGCCTCCATCTGATGAAGAGCGCCGGCTCTACTACCAGGGGCTCCCTTCTTGCCCCAACCTCGTCGCACGATCAAGCACACATGATTGGGTAAATATATATAGTTTCGACCGTATCAGGGGTTGGTATTCCTATGCGGATCCTAATCTTTATGTGCTTCGCCCGGTTGGAAGCTACCCGCATTTACATCGGCTGTGGAATGATGCATCGTCTTCGCTTAGGGTCGGGATTTTACGAGCTCTCAGCAGGGCCAACTGGACTTCCATTGATATTCTACGTGTCTGTATCAATGGGCAAAACCCTATCACGCTCATGGTAGCTGTTACCCCTGGGTCGCTACCTTGGATCGAGGGTTATGCTATCGCAAGAGAATGCAAATCTATTTTTGCAAGGTATGGTATCTTCTTGGACTGCGAAATACGCGAATCTGTGGTCACTTTCTGCACCGCGGATCAGCTCAAGACAAGTTCTACCGCCGACGCCACTGTCGAATCTTCTGCCGATTCTACAAACAAGACAGGCTCACCGAAAACCTTTCAGCTCCTTTCCGGACCAATGCCAGAAAACGACCACTGGATGTATGAAACTACGTGGACAAACTTCTCTGACGTGCTTGGCACCACGATCGCCATGAAGCACAGAGATTCTCTTACAGGCACGAAAGGCCTGTACCTCTCTTTGTCGCCATCTTCTCCTGGAGCCGAGCCCAGAATCCTGGCTTTGACTTGCAGACACGTGGTAATTGATTCCAAAACAGAGGGCGGTTTGGAAACATACTGTCGCCCAGAGTCTGCTCCCTTCAAAGATGTCATTCAAGTGGGCCAGCCGTATTATGAGTACATGGTCAAATCATTGGAGCACAGAATATCAAGCTACCGCAAAGACTCTAAACACTTCTTTAATGGCTGGATCCCCTGCTCACCTTGCGCGGAGAACGCCCTCTCTCTCCAACAAGCCATAACGCCATTCGATGTCGCTTCCTCGAGGGTTTTTGGTCAGCTTTTATACTCGCCTGAGTTGAATACTACGGCAGCCGAGCCTGGGGCCCAATGGTTAAGAGACTGGGCATTGGTCGAACTACTTCCAGGATCCCACCAATCTCCTCTCAGTTTAATAAAGAACAAAGTGGATATTGGATCGGTCGTTGACTTTCTCACTGCGCTCTTTGGACGCAAACAAGTGGTCATGGATATGAAGGCGGAATACGGCTGCCAAACCATGGAAAGCAGTGTCGTCCCAACCGACCAAATTTTCAAATCCGATTGCACCGCTGAGAATGAGTCAATGATGGTGATAAAATATGGATTGAGGGGAACATTTACGTTGGGCCTTGGGAATACGTTGAAGTCGATCGTTCGCCATCCAGAAACCCCAGGCGGCGTAAAGCGCGAGAGTGAGGCATGGGGCATAGTATCAGTTGTACCCGCTAGAGTGTGTCTTCAAGAGCCCTTCTCAATACCAGGAGATTCTGGCGCTTGCGTTTGGGATATGGAGCGACGCCCTGTCGGTATGATCACGGCAGGCAGCGGTTCCTCCGAACAGGTGTACGACATTACATATGCGCAGCCGCTGGAGGGAATATTGGAGGACATGAAATCTTGTGGCTACGATGTGTCTGTGGTTTAAAATAGGGAGGGACTATTAAGCATCCCTATGACTGCGTTGAGTTTGGGTATCGAAGCTGGATATGAAAGAAGGCTGTTGGTTTACTACCGGAAGTGGTAATTACACACTTCCTCTAGTATTTGCTACTAGAGCTATATTTCTCTCGTCTCCGTTAGTATAGCTATATATCTCAAATGTTTTCTTTTTACAATTATACTTGTCTTGTGTTTGGTATTATTTGCGACATGGGATGCTGTATAGCAAATTTGGGGTGCTGAAAACTACTACGGAGTAGAAGAGGTAGCGATAGTAGAAGATACTAGAAGAGAATAGCAATAGTAGCGGATACTAGAAGAGAATAGGTCGCAATAGATGTAATAGCAGATACAGGTAGGTAGAAGTGTGGCAAAAGTAGCCGATGCTAGCTTGAAGAACCAGATAAACAAAATACTGAATGTCTTCACTGCATCTCGCTGCGACACTTGCAATAATACGGCTCCCTTGACTAAACGTGAAGTAGTGAACCAGCATGTGAGGCTGATGTGAAACCAAGAGCCCGGGAGCTGAGTCACACCGGTAACATGCTAAAAGGAGCGTGCAGTGTTTTTAGGGAGTGTGATTAAGATTCCTTGCTGACAAAAATAGTGAGAATTTTTCTCTATGATACCCAAGCAAATGGCGTGAGTTTTATTGTCTTGCCACTCTCCTTTCCACAGTGCAGCGCAAAAGTGAACCTGATTTCTTGCGGCCTGAGGCACCGACTGATGCGGGCGCAAGGAGGTGGTGGTCCCAACACGGCTTAGCGGCATCGAGGCACCAAGCGCCGCCTCACGTCCAGAACTTTCAGGCTTCTTCTGATCGTCTCGCCTTAACCACGACAAAACTCTGCTCACGGCTCAACTTCATCACCAAGCGTGTCAGGCATCGAGTCTGGCACCTGGAAACTCCCCGAAAACGACGATACGAGCCTCCGACCTGCGATTTACGTGTTCAAACGGCCCTAGAGCTGGTGGCGACGGGGGAGACCTGCCGTGAGGTTCTCCTGGGCCTGGTGGCCAGGACTGGCGATCGAGAGGGCGCCATCTCTCAACAACGCACAACCGCTTCTGTCATCGATTCTTCGGTTTCCAGCGATAGGCACTTGTCACCTCTTGAAAATTCCAGTGTTTTTCTTCGCGCTTTGCACCTGTGCCGCGACTGCGAGGCGCGTGCTGCATCCGCCGCCCTCACCGATCCTTTTCGACTTCCGTGATTTGTTCAATTGAAATCTCGCACCGACCGCGAAAATGGCGAACCTCTACTTCACCCACTCGAGCGCTCCGCTCAAGACGGTGCAGGAGATCCAATTTGGACTCATGTCTCCCGAGGAGATTAAAAGCATGAGCGTGGCACACATTCTGTACCCCGAAACGATGGAGGAAGGCGGCACGAAGCCGCGCGACGGTGGCCTCAACGACCCTCTTCTCGGCTCGATCGATCGACAGTTCAAGTGCAAGACCTGCACACAGGCTATGGGCGAGTGTCCTGGTCATTTTGGACACATTGAACTGGCAAAGCCCGTGTACCACCCTGGCTTCATCAAGAAAGTCAAGAAGATCCTGGAAATTGTCTGCCACAACTGTAGTAAAGTGCTGGCTGATGAAGTTGGTCTTCTCTTTTCCATGAAGCCTTTGCCTCACTGGATGCTAACCTGAACTTTACCAGAGCGATCCCGAGTTTGTCGCAGCAATCAATACTCGAGATGCAAAGCTCCGCTTCAAGCGCGTATGGGCTGTCTGCAAGAAGAAGCGGAGATGTGAGAATGAGGACCGGGCAGACAAGAACAAGGACGAAGAGTTTGCGCCTGGCATGAAGCCCGCCCTCGTGGAAAGCCATGGCGGCTGTGGCAATGTGCAGCCTCAAGTGCGACAGGTTGCCCTTCAGTTGAAGGCCGCTTTCGAGGTGGCCCAAGAAGATGGTCCCAAGCGGAAAGAAACGGCTCCCATCACTCCGGAGATGGCCCATAGCATCCTTCGTCGTATTTCTGAGAGTGACCTGCGTAACATGGGTCTCAACTCGGATTACGCTCGTCCGGAATGGATGATCATCACTGTTCTTCCCGTTCCCCCGCCCCCAGTCCGTCCTAGTATTTCTATGGACGGCACCGGTACTGGCATGCGAAACGAAGACGACTTGACCTACAAGCTTGGTGATATCATTCGTGCCAACGGAAACGTCAAGCAAGCTATTCGCGAGGGCTCTCCGCAGCATATTGCGAGAGACTTTGAGGAGCTGCTTCAATATCACGTTGCAACCTACATGGACAACGACATTGCGGGACAGCCTCGTGCCTTGCAAAAGAGTGGTCGCCCTGTCAAAGCCATTCGTGCTCGTCTCAAGGGAAAGGAGGGTCGTCTGCGAGGCAACTTGATGGGAAAGCGTGTAGACTTTTCTGCTCGTACAGTCATCACGGGAGATGCTAACCTGTCTCTGCACGAAGTCGGTGTTCCTCGCAGTATTGCCAGGACTCTGACTTATCCTGAGACAGTCACGCCTTACAACATTGGAAAGTTGCATCAATTGGTCGAAAACGGTCCCAACGAGCATCCTGGAGCCAAGTACGTTATCAGATCCGACGGAACCCGTATCGACTTGCGACACCATAGACGCGCAGCTCAGATCTCCCTGGAGTATGGCTGGAAGGTTGAGCGTCATCTGATGGATGGCGACTACATCATCTTCAATCGACAGCCTTCGCTGCACAAGGAGTCCATGATGGGTCATCGTGTTCGAGTTATGCCTTATTCTACTTTCCGACTCAATCTCTCGGTTACTTCTCCATACAACGCCGATTTCGATGGTGACGAGATGAATCTCCACGTTCCTCAGAGCGAGGAAACTCGTGCCGAAGTCAAGGAGCTGTGCTTGGTCCCTAACAATATCGTCTCACCCCAGAAGAACGGTCCTTTGATGGGTATTGTGCAGGACTCTCTTGCCGGCGCTTACAAGATTTGCCGACGTGACACCTTCCTCGACAAGAACCAAGTCATGAATCTCATGCTGTGGGTCCCCAACTGGGATGGTGTTATTCCGCAGCCCGCTATCCTAAAGCCGAGACCACGTTGGACTGGCAAGCAGATCATTAGCATGGTCATTCCCAAAGAGATCAGTCTACATGCCCCCGAAGACAAGTCAGATTCTCCTCTCAAGGATACTGGATTGCTTATTCAGGCTGGCGAGCTCATGTATGGTCTCATGAAGAAGAAGAACATTGGTTCCGCCTCAGGTGGTGTAATCCATCTCTGCTACAATGAGTTGGGACCAGAAGGTGCCATGGCGTTCCTTAATGGCGTTCAGCAAGTGGTTTCCTACTGGCTCCTGCAAGAGGGCCACAGCATTGGTATTGGTGATACCATTCCGGACAAGCAGACGATCGAAAAGGTTCAGGTACATATTGACACCCAAAAGGCAGAGGTCGCCAGGCTTACGGCAATGGCTACCGCCAACGAGCTGGAGGCGCTGCCTGGTATGAATGTCCGAGCTACTTTCGAGAACAAGGTTTCCATGGCTTTGAACATGGCTCGTGACCAGGCTGGTACTACGACTCAGAAGAGTTTGAAGGATTCCAACAACGCCGTTACTATGGCTGAGTCCGGCTCCAAGGGATCATCTATCAACATTTCTCAGATGACGGCGCTTGTTGGACAGCAGATTGTTGAGGGAAAGCGTATTCCATTCGGCTTCAAATACCGAACGCTCCCTCATTTCACCAAGGACGATTACTCACCCGAGGCTCGTGGCTTTGTGGAGAATTCGTACCTCCGTGGTCTTACACCCTCCGAGTTCTTCTTCCACGCCATGGCTGGTCGTGAAGGTCTCATTGATACAGCCGTCAAGACAGCTGAAACTGGTTACATTCAGAGACGTCTGGTCAAGGCTCTGGAAGATCTCAATGCTCAATACGACGGAACGGTTCGCAACTCTCTTGGTGACATCATCCAATTCCTGTATGGTGAAGACGGTCTTGATGCCATGTGCATTGAGAAGCAGAAGCTTGGCATTTTGAAGATGTCCGACGAGGCGTTCGAGAAGAAGTATCGACTTGATCTAGCCAACCCCCCTGAGTGGTTCCGAAAGGACTACGAGTATGGTAACGAATTGACCGGCGACAAGGCTTCCATGGCTCTTCTTGACGAGGAATGGGATGCACTTCTTGCCGATCGCCGTCAAGTGCGGCAGATCAATCGCTCAAAGATGGGCGAGGAGTCGATGCAGCTCCCTCTCAATATTGGTCGTATGATCGAGACAGCGAAGCGCGTGTTTAACGTCAAGGCAAACGACCGAAGCAACTTGAGACCTTCTGATGTCATTCCTGTTGTGAGGAACGTCATCAGCAAGCTCAAGATTGTTCGAGGCGACGATCCGATTTCCAAGGAGGCAGATGCTAGTGCTACCATCCTCTTTAAGTCTCTTCTTCGTTCTCGGCTAGCCTTCAAGGAGGTGGTCAAGGAGCATCGCTTGAACAAGCTCGCTTTTGATCACGTCCTTGGCGAACTTCAAAACCGATGGGATCGATCGTTTGTTAACCCCGGTGAAATGGTTGGCGTCCTTGCTGCCCAGTCCATTGGTGAGCCCGCCACGCAGATGACGTTGAACACCTTCCACTTTGCCGGTGTGTCCTCCAAGAACGTCACGCTCGGTGTGCCCCGACTCAAGGAAATTCTTAATCTGGCCAAGAACATCAAGACCCCCGGCATGGCTGTGTACCTTGATACTCCACTGGCTAAGCAAGAGCAAGCGAAGAAGCTGCGAAGTTTGGTTGAGTACACTAACCTCCGATCAATCACTGCCGTCACTGAGATCTATTATGATCCGGATGTCCAATCTACAACCATTGCAGAGGATGTCGATATGGTCGAGTCCTACTTCTTGATTCCCGATGACAGCCAAGATACTATCGATCAACAGTCGAGGTGGCTCTTGCGTATCACACTTGACAGGCAAAAGTTGCTTGACAAGGAAATCAAGGTTGACGATGTTGCTCAGCGTATCAAGGAGGAGTACCCCAACGACTTGGCCGTCATTTTCAGCGACAACAATGCCGATGAGCAGGTTATTCGAATCCGCACCATTCGACAGAACGACGAGAAGGACGAAGATGGAGAGAAGAAGATTGAGGACGATGTGATGCTGAAGCGCCTTGAAGCCCATCTTCTGGACACTCTGACGTTGCGAGGTGTGCCTGGTGTTGAAAGAGCTTTCTTGACCAAGGGCACTTGTCTTGTTGAAGCTACTGACGGATCTGAACTCGCGCTCAAGGACGATGTCCGCTGCACACAATGGTATTTGGATACCAGCGGTTCAGCCCTCCGCGAAGTCTTGGCTGTTCCAGGAGTTGATCCTACGCGAACCTACACCAACGACCTGTGGCAGATTGTCGAAGTGTTTGGCATTGAGGGCACGCGAGCTGCCCTTGTCAAGGAATTGACGGCTGTGTTGGCCTTTGACGGTTCCTACGTCAACCATCGACACATTGCTCTACTTTGCGATGTTATGACGTACCGCGGAAGTATATCTGCTGTCACTCGACACGGTATCAACCGTGCTGATACTGGCGCACTCATGCGATGTTCATTCGAAGAGACGGTCGAAATTCTTCTCGAGGCGGCTGCTACGGGAGAGCTTGATGACTGCCGTGGCATTTCTGAAAACGTTATGCTCGGCCAGATGGCTCCCATGGGAACTGGTCACTTTGACGTCTTCCTGGATCCGAAGATGCTGGAAACCGTGATTTCGGACAACTCTCGCATGGGACTCATGCCAGGCATGCCTGTCAAGGAAGGAGAAGTCGAGGGTGCGGCTACACCTTACGATACTGGATCTCCCATGGCCGACTCTGGCTACCTCAGTCTCAACTCTCCTGCTGCTGGAAACTTCTCGCCCATCCAGGGAGCGGGTTCAGAAACACCAGCTGGATTTGGAACCGAGTATGGTGGCGGCGGCTTTGGTGGTATAGGATCTATGAGCCCATACTCAATGCGTGGAGCAACCAGCCCCTTCAGCACTTCTCCAACCTCGCCATTCAGTTCTGGTATGGGTGGCTACTCTCCGTCATCGCCCAACGCTGGATACTCTCCTACGTCTCCCATGATCGACGGCGGCATCGGCCGATACGCGACATCTCCGTCATTCAGTCCTTCCTCGCCGTCTTTCTCGCCAACTTCACCGATGCTGCGACCGACAAGCCCTGCCAGCCCCAATTACAGCCCTACGTCGCCAAGCTACTCGCCTGCATCCCCATCATCGCCAAGGCACTATTCGCCAACGTCGCCGGCTCAGTTCAACTCTCCCACATCGCCTAGCTACTCCCCTGCTAGTCCCAATTACAGCCCGGCCTCTCCCAATCTGCATGGAGCTGGCGCGACCTCTCCGTCATATTCTCCTGCTTCTCCCTCGTGGTCTCCGACATCTCCAGAAGCTTACTCGCCTACGAGCCCAAGCTTCTCCAAGAGCCCTGGGTCGCAACAGTCTCCCACCAGCCCCAGCTACTCGCCCACATCTCCGTCATTTTCTCCTCGGACGCCTGGGCCGGGAGCATCTGGAAACCAATAGTGAGTCATATTTGAGAGTCTCGAGACTGTTATACCCATTAGAACATGACTGACCAAATTCTCTTGCAGTTCACCTAATTCCCCCGCTAACGATTGATTTTATCCTATAATGCATACGAGGCACGTTTTGCCGTCGACCTTTGATTTATCATTTTTTCTTTACTTTTTTTCTTTCTTTTTTCCTATAGTTCTCCCGGTGGAAGGATTTGTGAGAACCTCAGCATGATAGATGTTTATGCAGCCGGTAGTAAAAGCCGAAAGTGGATAAAAAAAGAAACACCTATACAAAAAACACTCATAGTTTTGTCGATTCGCGGTCTTCTCATCAGAGATAGAAGGGGTTGACGACAGGTTTGCAGCTGATATGTATACTAGACGCGAGAATGAAAAGTTTTATCAAGGAGATTGACGACCAGATTGGAATCAGATTGCAAAAAGATAGTGGGCTTCGCGGAGGAGGGCAAACCTGTCACTGGAACTTGAGCTTTGAGAAATGGATTTGCTTAGTTGAAAACAATACTGCGATCCTGAACTACCAAGTGCCCTTGTTCCACTGTGAATGCTTGCTGCCATGTTTTTGCATACGGTATCCGACCTTGGTTCATCGTCTTGCTCCTGGAATTTGCGACAATTGTTGGTAAGGCGAGAGGTTAGGCTTATAGAGTAATATCTACGTACTGTGATAGAGGTACACCTAATGTGTTAAAGCAATTGATTGTTGTTTTGAGAAACTCGCTGAGATTGCAGCCCTGGACTTGTAGGAATAACTCACCAAGATGTACCGTAGCACTGGGATGATTTCCTATTGCCAGCCACATGTAATCCTCACTAGGGCAGTTGATCAAGAGCAAAGCAACAACCAAACAAACAAACGATCAAAGGTAAAGCAACAAGGGCGACAATGGCCACTTTTATTGAACTAAATTCCATTATGTTCATGTCCCGATCCATAGATATTCGCATGGTAATTCACCAGCTATAAAATCCTTTGGTGTTCAGTAACAGTTCAATTTAGAATAGCTACTGGAAGTAAGAAGAAACATAGCAGTGCCAGCAGATACTAGAGGAAGTAGCTGATAGTAGAAGAGAGTAGCAGATAAAAAGAAAATGGTAGCGACTATATTTTGTTGGAAGGAACAGAATGACACACATGGAAAGACGTTCGGAAGCTTATTCTTTGTGGCGTTGATATATGTAAACAAGAACAGACATCCTGTGTAGATACTAGAACTTAGACTAATCAACATTTCGTTTCCTACCTACGTACGTATTATAACATATTTGCATTTCTCTAGTAGCTGCTGATATTATCATTTTAGTACAAATTGTAATGAGAAGTACAGCCAAGTCATTCTGGACGGAAAAACGCACAATTCACATCAACAACGTCAAAGTCAACATCGCGACAATGCCTCGTACTAGGGCGTACCTCGAGAATCCCATCGTGGACCATGGTGCCAATACCAACGACAATGCCCATGAGAAACGGGCACTTGCAAAGATTCGCAACGATATTGGACACCTTTGGAACCGTGTCCAGTATGTTGCGAAGAACGTCGAGCACGTTTCAAAGGGTGTTAAGCAGGTGAACGTCAACGTGCAGCTGATGCTCGTTCAAAGAAATACTCTCGCCCTAGGATCATCGAAGCTCAACGTCGTTACACACTCAAAGCAAAGGCATCTGGACGCTTTTATTGTTCACCCTGTGGACATACTTCTACTAAACTATACGAATATGAACGGTATCTTGACTCGAACCGTCATCGAGCTAATGTTGCCAAAGAGAAGGCCGGCGTTGTAAAGAAATTACGTTGCGACTATTGTGACTACGCTTGCAACAAGCCGTCACATATGAAGACGCACGAGGGTGGTGAGCGGCACAAGAAAAGAGTTGCTGAGGCTAATGCTGCGCTTGACGCCGAGGGATCCTGATGCTGACGCTGATGCTGATGTTAATGCCGATGCCGTCGTTGATGAATAGCGTCGTTGCTTCTGGGCATTGTTCCTATGTATTTGCTATTTCTGGGATCGCTTTCGCATGGTTGCCATTTCTGGGGTCGTTTTTATGTGGTTTCTAATTCTGGGATTGTTTTATGTTGCCGCCTTTATTTTCTTTTTCTTATTGTATTTATTTCTTTTTGTTACCGTCCCTCGTCTCCAACGGCCGTCTCTCTCCAAGAAGTTATGGATGGGTATACGTGGTGTACGATCAATGTGGATGCTCCTGATTGGTACATCTGCCCTGTTTATAAGACCAAGCTGGGGGACTAGGATTCCTTTCAGCAGATCTGTTCCAGTACAGCTTTCAGCTTCCCTCACTCCTTTGCCGAGGTCCTCACGTCTTCCTCTCTGCCGTCAATCGGCTTTTTTCGCTCGCTGCGCCGGCCCCTGCCGGGTGAAAAACTTTGGGCCGTCTATGCTATCCTTTATGAAAAGCCTGGCTACCCCCCCAAGCTATACATTGGCTCTGGCACCAACTCCACAGCTGGTGTCCGCTCGAGGCTTCGCAATTATGATCTGGGCACTGCGTTTATTTCTCGGCATTTTTTTTTTTATTTCGTCGTCGGCATCCAGCCACTAATCACTCTAATAGAACCTTGATAAGCAGGTCTCGAAAAAAGTCAGTCGGGTTTCGAAGGACACTGAGCATGTTTCGGACAGCGTCGACCATCCCGACGTTCCGATGAAGCGATTGCACCCAGGTATGATGTCGATGATCAAGAATGAGATGCAATCGATGAAGTCTAAGATCGATGTTGTCAAGGACTGCTTCTAAATTGAGATAGACATGTCGAGTGGAAGTATTAATAGAGAGGTCGTCGAGGTTAACGCTACTCTCATAATCGTCCTTAGCCTTGTTAGTGCTATTAAGCAATTTCTTGAGACTGGATCATTCTCTGACAACGAGTAAATTGGGCACTATTGGCAAGCGAAGACAGAAAAGATTTCGAATACCTACGCCTTAAATAGCAAACACAGTAGCAGATAGTAGAAGATACCTCAATGACGTCTAATTCTTCCAAACCGTCTATGCCGTCCATTTTCATCAGGGCATCAATGAACCGGATAGACGTGGGGCCATTGCATTATGGGATTGTTCAAGCCCTCCTGCAAACGTGATCAAAAGCGCAATATACGCCGCCTTCTTCGTTAGAAGATGAGCATGAGCACCAGACGCCAGACGATATGGAGCTGGATTCATCAGATTCGGACGCCGAATCTTTTCTTCTGCATCTAAATTAAGCTAATCTACTAACTACCTACTAGAATTCTGCTAGAATGAGAATATACCAGACTATGGAACTCCGGAGTCAGTAGAAGGGGTTGTAGCTACCTTGGCGGAGATATCTCAAGGTATGGCTGAGTAGAAAGGTAGTGGCGATCGTAGCAGATATAACGAATGGACGCAGAACTGGTCTGTCTTGTCGTGCAGTAATGGCATCCAGTAGCACACTGTCTTCTTTACTACAGACGATCTCTTGGTCTGTCATAGACAGTTTCTCCTCGTACAAACGTCTGGATCGTCGATTCGAAGAAAGCTCCGGCTTCGTCCACCGTCGTATTGACCGTTTGATGTGCTTCAAATTAAAGCACGAGCGTCAAACCTGATCAGTATTCTAGCCACAATTTTTCCTTCACCGAAACGCTCACCCTTCCAACCTTGCTAGTGTAGACCATGATTCATTCTCCCCTTTCCAATGTGCTGTCCTCCCTTGCTTCGTCAAGGATCACAGACTGGCCCTCAAACCTCCTTAGACGCTCTTTTCCCCGATGCGGTATATTCCACCCATGTGCTACTTATTAAATCCACAGCGCAATAATCCTAGCTCCCATCATCTCAATCGTCCCTCTTGCTAAATCTGCCGCTTAGCAGCCCTGTCTAGACTATACATGCATTCACGCATCTCTAGTAGATCATGTGATCTTACCAGTCAGATGAGAGGCCGTGTGCATCTATACAAGAACTGTTGTTGGTCGCGCAGAATGATTATTGCACGAAAAGGGAGCAAGTAAAAGAAGCGCCCAATGATCCCCGCTATCTTGAATCAAATGTTGACAAATATTACATGTTAGTAAAAATGATTGACTCGATTTTGCTTTAATAATATTCAATCACGTCCAGTTTTCTCCCTTATGACGGTACACAATGCATCTATCCTCCAAGCAATGAGCGCACCTCTGTAATCCACGCTTGATTACATGCTGTCCTTTGAACAAAAAATTGAACCTTGGCGCAAACAAAATTTAAATCCCCCCAATACTCCCTTGCATACACAATTTCCTCCTCTTCTCTTTTCCTCCCTTTTCTACAAACATGTTTCTCTCTCATCCCGGTTCGTATCCTGCCGCTTTTGGTCCGTGCTTCAGGTCAGCTATTTCCCCCCCGGCAGCTAGCCGGCCGTGTCTATGCAACGTCTTTCCCGCTCTGCCGCCCTGACCCGCCGTTTTTAAGCTTGTATTGCCGCGAAAAACGGGCGGGAAGCTGTTTATGCTATTTCGTATCGGTGCCGAGCCGGATCCTAGTCTGCCAGCGTAAAGGACCGTGCTGCAAAGTTTCTCGTGGTTCGTGTGATGGAAGATGAATCCTTCCGATTGTACGTCAGCACGGTCGCCTTGGGTTGCTGAGGTCTCTCCAGATTTTGCAGAGTATTGCACTATTTGATTGTGTTGCTCGTCTCATAGTACTGTTGAAATCATGCTGCAATCTGTCAAAGTATATCATGTTCAAAGCATGCGTAATCACCAAGATCTTGCCTCAATTGAGCAACTAATTCGTATTGTTGGGATACTCCAGAAACACTGTATCACCAAACAGAATACGGAAAGTATTTTGAAGTGAGTAAATAAATACTCACTGAAGCGGCACCCCGGCAACGCAAAGAAGAAAAAGCAGCCTTGGTTTGTCTGGACATATTGAACAGCCACATGATGACTGCTCTCACGGCTAGCCAACACGGCCTGCTGCTGACACTGCGTAACCTGACTTTTGGCCCTCGTACCGCTCGGCAGCTGGGGAAGCGGCTCTGTGGGGAAGAGGCCGTATTCTGTGATACTCTTGTAACGAACGCGCAGCCGCAGCCCTTGTGACAAACCGAAATGTCCCAACAAGCTCGCTCGCTCACACGGCGACCAGGTTATGAGACCCCCGCGACGAATGTATCAAAATGACGAGCATAGGGCGAATTAAGCTAATTATATGTATTTCTGGTTCGTCAATTGGTGGCTGTGGAAGATTAGCTCGGAAAGGGGCTGCGGCCGCATATGCGGCCAGGCTGTGTTGGCCGACCAATGGCATTCAAAATTTGACCACTTGGCTCGCGAGGCAGACAACATCTCATCAATGAATCATAAGAAAACAATCAGTTAGGTTGGTAGAAGGACAAAAAAAGTAAAATAAGACACCGCTGTTAGATTTGGTATGATGCTCTAGCTATGTGACCTAGGTATAGGCAGAAGGGCTGGGGCCATAGGAAAAAGAACAGCCTCCCCGCAAATTCCGCCATATCCATTCATTGCCTCATAACCATTGACTATGTACATGCGCTATCAACCATCAGGTGTACAAGTGAATTGTATCCTTCTCATAAGTAAGACAGGATGGAAAGAGAGGAAAGAAAAAAGGAAATAGAAAGGAAATAGAAAAGGAAATAAAGAAAAGACGAGGCGATCGTCAAAAAAAAAAGATGAAAAGTGAAAAGACAAATGGATGAATTGTAGAAAAAAGATGGAAAGAAAAAAGGAAAAAAGGAAACAGGCTAAAATCAAGAGAAGAAGGCGTGGATACTCCTCTTGCGAAAGATGAATCCAGCATCGGGGGTCGGAGGAGTCTAGGCCAATTGCTAGGCCCTCCAACTTTTGTCTATAATTGAGTGCATAATAAAGAGAGATATGAAGAGAAGAAAGGGAGAAGAAGAAGAGAAAAAGAGGAAACTAGGAAAAAGGAGAAGAAAAAAAGATGAGACGAGACGAGAAAAACGAAAAGAGAGATAGAGAGAAGGAAGAAATGAGATGAATGAGATGAGATCGCTTTGAGTCGTATGAACCAATATTGAGAGCGATATGAGTCCTAGCCCATCGATTTATTCAACGGCCTGGATTAGGGCACTCGGCGCGTCTGCAGTATCCTTCCCACGTCTGAGTGCCTTGGTCTTCGATTTTAGAGCAGCCACAGCTGGGCTTGCGCGTGGACTCTGTGACGGTGCAGCCACAGTGGGTGTAGTGCTGTCGAATGATCCAGACACACATGTTGATTGTTTGGGAAAGAAAGTGGCGTTAAAGTATAGTGTATAGAATGAAGAGCAGAGAGATCTACTGGATGACTTATTCCGAATTGGACTTGGCTCACTAGAAGAAAGATGGCTTGTCAGTGATCCATTGCCCAGAGTTGTGGTCAGCTTGGGAATGGCTCTTGCGTACAATGCTTGATCGTTTAGTCTACTTAGTGTAGAAAGGATTGAGAAGCTGCTTGTGTCTAAAAAGCTCAAGTGCTGAAGATGGAACAGATGGAAATGCTCAAGATGAGTGAAAGAAGCTGTCTGTAGGAGATTGTCGGATGATGCTCTTGGTATTGAATGCTGAATGAAGCTTGGAAGGAGATATCGAGAAGCACAGCAGGTGTGTTTGTCGTTTATATATCTTGTGGAACGAAAGCCTCGGGACTGCGTAGAGGCTGTGAATATACATTCAAGTTGTTTGCTCAGAGCAGCGTTCGTCCTTACCCAGGAACAAAGCCCCTTCAGGCAGAGTACAAGTCCAGACGTCAACCGATGTATGGCTGTTGGGTGTTTGCTTCTTCTTCTTCGGGACTTGCCAGACGCATGCGCACGGCTGTTAGATGCACATTTGCATGGCCCCAGAGACATAACAAGGAGACGAGGAGCCGACATGTACGTTAGTCGCCACCGATATATGCTCGTACGTGCGGCCGTTGTTGTTATGTGCGATGCCGCGGGACGGTGTTAGTTGTTCGTTGTGTCCAGTCTACTCTGCGGTAGGTGCGAGGTTCTGTCTGCCTTCTGGCCCGTTCTCTCGCCAGGGGGGCATTTTGTTGTCTTGTCTGGGAGAAGGGGGAGGCAGTGAGCAGTAAGGCGACATCAAGTAGCCCTGATCGGACCACGAGGCATCGCAGAATCGGCAGTTTGCACAAGGCCATGCCATGTCAAAGTCACGGCGCGGACCCAGCTGTGGGTGTACCCGGTCGGCAAGGCCTAGATGATGCTCAGAACCAACAACACCTGGGGCGCCTGGCCCCCCCTGCCCATGTACGAAGATGTACGTGTGTGTGTGTATGTACTTTGACGCACTTGGATGATGCAAGCTTGACTGACTGCGTGTGTCTGTATGCATGTATGCATGTATGCGCATGTGGCCGAAGAATCTTTCGCATCTTTTTGGGTGTGGGGGGTTGGGAGATGGATGGGCAGAGATTGGCCGTGGGTGGAGGAAGGTCAACTCAGTCTTGAGGAAGAAAACGAAAGTGGAGGCGATTTGCATCTAAGATTCTCAAGGCCTAGCCCCCACTGGGCCTGCAATTCGAAGACACCAATGCGAGGCGTCTGGAGCTACGATGCAGGAGCCGCAATTGGTGCCGTGATGCGATATGGCTAGACAATGCCTAGGGCTCTAGCCCGAGAGTCAATGCCATTCTGTATTGGGCGGAGATGACATTGTGGCATTGGCAGCTTCAGTATTCACAGACATGACTCCAGCTGGTGATGTTGTATTTGCTTGGGCTTGTGGTGTTGATGTTCGACGTTTGACGTTGATGTCATCCCAGTCATCGCAAGAGTCATTAAAGCTGGATAAAAAAATTTCGCTTAATTTCGCCTTCTCTTTCCGGGTTTCTCCTTCCGTCATTGACCAAAAACGCACACCCATACACCCCCATTGCTCGACTTGAGGTTGTTGGTTGTGTCTGGTTGAAGATTTCAGAAGGCGGAAGAGCCATTTTGACTTACATGCCCACACGCTAGAGGGGCCCTTGCAAGATCTTGACTACGGACATGGACATGGACAGGGACACGCAGTGGAGTCACAAACAATGACGGAGTGGGCATCCATCCTTTTGTGTGCCACAGGAGAGACGGGAAAAACATGCCTTAGGTGCATGTAGCCGGATCGTCATACCAGCTGCCCATATCTCATATACGAGTTTACGTACAGACAGTACCTGGGGGAGAGGCAGGGACAAGGGCCACGGAGACGAGAGCGGGACATGACTCTTTCTTCCTTCAGCCGGGGGATACTGGGTAGCACTTCTGCAGCGGTCATTGAGGGGAGAGGCAACGAGCCCATGGGGGGAGTGGAGAGGATCGTAGCTACATGATGGCTTCGACTAGTGAGCAGATCAGGGATCTGGAGGGGGGAGGTGCGGATAGGAGAGCTGCAAAGTGTGTAGAATCATCACATCGTGTGCGTGATATTGCGGAAGAGACAGAGACGCCAACACAACGAGAAAAACGGGACGCGCGGGTCACACAACAGAGTCCATCATCAACGGCCACTTTCCTCTCATGGTGACTTGGCGCGCTCACCGAGAACGCCAGTGTCACCGGAGATGTTCAACAGAGAGGGCTTCACAGGGCGGAAGACCGTGTATGTACTTGCTGGCTGAACTATGCGGCGCTGAGCTGAATCATGAGCAGGAATCAGGATCATGCTAGCTTCACACACTCCTCGTCGGAGAACAATCCGGTGCAGAAGAGCCGGCTCCTGATGCGTTTCCCGCATCCAAAATGTGCTTGTTGGCCCTGGCCAGTTACCCAGCCAGGCAAGGCGTTGCCTGTTGTTGCGCCTCTAAAAAATCGACGGGGGTATCACAAGCGTTAGACGCCCTGTGGATCCAATGGATGTCGCACATGATCCGCAGCGAACAACGTCTTATTCTACTTGTGGCATAGCTGGTGAAGCCATCACCAAATTCTCCAGCCTGGGTACCTTGGGGACTTGGACGGCAGATACACATGTATCGATGCTTGTATGCGGTGGACGGCAAAATTACAGTTACTGGACCAGACGGGGATCAACTACTCTCCTCCAATCTCGGCCTAACCAAAACGTCTGCTCTGTCCAACAGCAGAGAATGCCGGCTCAATCGCATGTACTTGGGCCGGGGTGAGACGACGCTACATGTACTTGTGGCAGCTTAGTAGCAGTTGGGGCCACAGGAAGCCATAGCAGCAGTGGATGAACATATTGGGGAGAAAAAACTCTCAAGAAGGCGCATTTAGTTGCTAGGTATCTGCCTAAAAGTGCATCAATAGATTGACTCCTTGAATGGTTAATTATTCCACATTCTCCAATGCTTCAACGATCTTGGTGTCAGGCCTGAAACTCGACCTTTGTCATTGTTTGTAGTCCGTGTCTCTGACCTTCAGCCGTTCGTCTCCGGTCTCACTAGGCACAAAATAATGCCCGCAGATATCGATTTTTTTGGTGGCCCCTGGGATAGATGTACCCCCGGACCGAGGATTGATTAGCGACATCCGGATGAGACGTGGTGGCTTTGCTCCAGTCTGTAGACGCGAAGACGCCGTGATGCGGGCTGTTGTGGCCCAAAGCGGAAGAACCAGCGTTGCATCATCAGCTCAAACGGGCGTGTCGTCTCGCATATTCGGAGCCTTTGTTCCATTACAAGCGCGGCTCTTACATCAATCCGTGCTCAGCGACACCAGGGGCTCGGTCAAGAAAGCCTACGATGCACATCACATCCCCCAAGGATCTATGCTCAGTTGAATGAAACAAAGGCATTGTGGCAGTGACAAGAAAAGCTGCTGCGCCAGAAGCCCTATTTTGGCCCTGAGCAAATGGCGTCTGGGTATCACGGCTCAGCTGCAGCTCTCATGAATCTCGGCGTCTGGATTGGACCAGCGCAGCCAACACGGCTGATAACTTGTGGGCTGTGGCGTTGACGTCGGCTCCGCATGGAGACTCTCGAACCAGAAGGAACCCCAGCTCAAGCTCAAGCAAACGGCGAGCGGGGGGTTCGGCAGCTTTTTCGATAGAATGGGCTTGAACGGGGGAGAATTTGAGAAAATATTGTCAATTTGACAGGGGAATTGAGAGACTCTTCACAGCTGTTGCTCTATGGCCCCCACCTTCAGTATAGGCGTCATACCTAGGTTGAGATGAGGTCGTAGCCGTGCCATGCCTTGGTAAACGCAGCGATTTACTACATGACAATTGTGCAATTTATCCTTGTGGGTTGTCATGTTAGAAAGATACTGAGCGAGATTGCATATATCTTTTTATCACTTCATTAATAGCATTGGTATAAGGCGATGGACAGATCAATGCAGATTACCTATTACTCAGCGAGTGCCGGCTCCTGGACGATGAAGATCTACAAGTGGCAGTGATGTTGATTTGATATGCATCGTCATCCTTCCGCAGCAGGTACCAATCTCTCAAGGATCTTTTGCTGGTTCATAATATTTCCCGTGGCGTGCTGCAAACGCTCCGTTTGTGCCTTGGTCTAGTATGGTGGTCCTGGAGAGGTCTGACAGAGCAGCTGTCATCGGAAGCAACGCCGCAGTCTGGCTCCGATCTACATGTGCATGTCTGCTCTCAGTAAAGTAGAGGCAACCTCGGTATTTCGGTATTGGAGAAACAGAAAGAGGAAAAAGGTCCCTAAATCACGCATCCGCTCTACCCAGCAAGTATTGGAAGTCTTGTGGCGTCCTCAGCTTGGGGGCCCGGAGATAGAGGCTTTAGCGATTGACCCCGTGGTTGGGATGATAGGTAGTGTTTCGTATAGTTGTACCTAGATGACTCAATATTCCTTGTGCTGGATCGGCTTCAAGGTTCGTAAATTGAAATCCTGAATTGATGCTACATCGTTCTCACTAATCTCACCAGTGCAGGCTGAAATGTGGCTTTGCACTGCTGAAAGTTTGGTACTTGTGCCTGTCGTCGAGTACCTAAAGTTTCAATTTCCGACCGTGCACTTCCAAATTCTACTTCCAGAAGTCCAGATTCCGGTTCCTGGGGCTGAGCTTCGCAGCTGCTTGCCAACGCACGCTCTGACAATGCCTATTGGGTCTGTTTTCTGGCTGTTGCTCTCTGTCAATTTTGTCGTTGAACTGATTAGCCGCTCCAACAACAGCTTGCGCCGCGCTGCTGAAGCAAAAATAGAAGAAACAAAAAGCACAGCCGCCGAGCAAGTATGCAGGTACCGAGTTACTTAAAACATTTCCAGGCACAAGGCGGTTCTTTGGCGGGGTCGGAAGCTGTCCTGCGCTGCCATTGGCCAGATTGCCACATGTCAGCCTGGAAGCTTTAAAAGAGCCTCCGCCCGCGCGGCTGTGAAGGGCGGCTCTGGCTTTTCCTCCATTCACACTCTCGACACAAGCGACGTCCAGGGATCGCGAGGCGCCGGCCGCCAACGAACCGCCCTCAAGGACAGAATAAGCGCATCTCGATCCGTTTGCTGTTTGCTCTCTCCTGATGTCGGCCTGATGTCGACCTCATGTCGTCATTCCTGGACGACCTCGTCCGGTCCAGTCTAGATTGGCAGAGACCAGACCGTCGTGGCTGAAGCTCTCCATCGCACCAACGCCTGAGACGCCGTGTTAGACGCCTGATAGGAACTGCTCCCCCAATGGCAAGACTGCATTTCACGACCACTTTCGCTTATTGTTACCTGCGTTGCAGCCCTTCCAGCAGCTAAACCTGTTCTTTCTGCTGGTTCCAATATCAGAGTCGACTGGCCCACTCTCTTCGTTGTCGTCTTCTTCTTCGTGTTGGTCGTACACCTGCCAGGTTCGTACAGTCAACGAATCCGCGCGGGCGGTGCCGTTGAGGCTGGGACAACATCATAGACTCACCCCATCCACCTTGCTTGACTGGTTCAGGGGTTGTCAGTCATTGAACCACGCCGAGTCTTCCCCCGCTCCGGCCCGCTCTGTGTTGGTTTCTTCGTGCCGTGCAGCAGACAAGGATTGGGATGATGATGGTGTTGCTACGGGATTGCCCGCTCTCTTGATGATATCGTGGGTAGTGGCTTGCAAACTGGAAGAATTTGGAGGAACCAACGACTGGTCCGTCTCCCGCATGATACTACAGATAATCGCCTGTTAGTTTGATGTACACATGCCGCGGCTGCGTTTACGGACTGCCACACTTGCTGTCTGCCTTTGTCTTCGCCTCGCTATAATTGGGCCACTTGAGCCCCTGGGCTAACACCAAGTTCGGTCTTAAGGTGTGGTCTATTGTCCACATGAATAGGCCAAGAATGCGGCCGACGATGAGGCCGACCCCCTTCGTGCGGCTGTCGCGATCTTCCCGCTCAAAACTCAATGCGGCCTTCCATGCGACCTTGATAATTGCCGCAGCCGGCAATGCGAGATGGATGACCGTATTGACGACCGCATCTAAGCAAGATGTCCTTTGCATCTGCCAGATCAGCCGACACATCTCTCGGACACTTCAACAGATGCTAGCGATGCATGGCGCAGCATCTCTCGGGCCTTTCCCCGTTTAGCCCGGCAAGGCAGGCTTCAATGGCCTCACCCTCGGTGCCAATGTTACTCCGAGCCAGCTTACAGCACCTACCGTGTTATCAAGCATGCGTTGCATCCTGATACTTGCTCCCGTCCGTGATGCAGTGACCCGATATCCACATGCAGCCACACCTTGCAGAGCTGATCCAACACCTTGACCCCAGCACATTTCACATTTGTCAAGTGACTCTGCTCCTAGTTGCAATCTGCTGATATTCCTCTATGCAGTATGGATCAATACATATTAGCATGGTTCAATACCCACGCAGAACCACACAAGTTACGCAATAGTGTCCCAAAGTGGCAGCGTCATCGGTTCCTCATTCAGAATTTGCCCCCTTGTCCTTCTGATCTAGGCGTAGAAGTTATACCCAACTACAACTGTTGAAGTCGTCATTAGGTACAAGGTGCTAAAAGTGCCTGGCACTGCCGCGACCTGGCTGACCGGCTGATTGCTATAGTTCCAGCAGATGAACAAACCCAAAACTTGACAAAAACGTGTACGAACGGTATTCTCGAGTTGTCTTTGTCATTGAATTGCTTTGTTCTAGCAATTCGGTATTGGTATATCGTCTCCGGCACTCTACTTACGTCGGACTTTTACTTTTACGTTGATCGCCATACCAATCCCTTTCCATCATGATCCAATAGGGGGACAACATGGCCGACCTTGGAACTTCTGCAATGGAATCAGCCATTGGGGGCCAGAGGGTCTTGGCCGCAGGACAAAATGTCATCAGTGCATATCTAGATCGACTCAATGTCAGTCCCAATTTGCACATATCCGGGCAAGAATTGATTCCAATGTCGTGAGCGGACCCAGTTCCGCATTTCCCGAAGCAGCTGTGAGACTAGACCGGGAGACGCTCCACCGGCGTCTGGCAAACAACAAATTTTTATCCTTGGCTTAACGCGCGTATTGCCGATGTGAGAGACGCGAGCGGCCGTCTAGATGATAAACCAACAAAGAGTCAATATCTGTTTTCCCGTTCATGAGCGTTGCATTCATGGCGGCTACAATGAGGTTGCCACCCATGCCGAGCATCTCGATGTGACGCTGTTAGAGCGCCGGCTGACGGAACCAATCAGAGCCCATTTTAAGCGCTTGCGATTACCACTCGCGGTAACTCGACCCACTGAGGCTCCAAGAGCTTAGACCGAAATGGGGCGGAAGCTGAGTATGGATGGCTTGAAAGCTGAACCTCACTGGCGAGAATGCTGTGTGTAAACGCCTGACGCCTGCTAATTTGATGGGCTGATAGGCCAAACGAATCGACATGATGGGAGCAATATATCGACTCCTAGTGGGTGAAGTACGACAAACCAATATTCTTCTCGTTACTAGTCCCAATGCTTCATCTCCGAGCAACTCCGCAAGAGGAAAGAGACGAGCTACGAGTAAAGGCCGGCCCGATGTAAAAGACGGCAGGCGGACTTTATTCTGCAGCTGCAATATGCATGGCGTTTCCTGCATCTTAATCGAAACAATCACCAACAGACCTTATTCTTCTGGTTAGATGGAAACAGAAGTTCGGCCGCGGGACTTGGGCATCGACGTCCTATACACACCCCTCCTCGGGCCATAGTGCCCGCATGTCTCCTCCGGGGTCCGTAGTTTTCCGGTCTGGAGCCACCGTAACTAACCATGCAGGAGGATTTTATCCTCTATCATGTTCGTATTTCGGACATACGGACGAACTCTTCCACCTTTCTACGTTACGGCCGGGCCGCGGGCAATCTCGTCGGTGAGCCGATGGCTTGTTCGTGTTGCTTCAACCCAACAGATGTTCGTCGTCAGACTACAAACCCACTTGAGTGACTTGACAGAGATTTCTGATCCTGAAGGGAGGACGAATGGCTGAGTATCTGCTGCCATCGCTGCTTTTTCTGACTATCTCTGCTTTCTTTCATTATTGTTGCTTTCATCTACTATTGTTACTTGCCACGACTATCACTATTCTTCTTCTACTATCACCACTTTGTTCTAATACTGCTACCATTCCTCATATTTGTGAGATTCAAGATGTTTAATTACAAAAACTAATTTATGATATAGTGCTGGGAAAGCATTCTTGAATCCATTCATGTAAGTGAACATATTCACCGATTTCGCGCAATTGTATTATCAGTTTCCTAATTATTTAGACTATAGTACACACCCAATCTATAACTTCATCACCGAAACCACACAAACACAACTCCTTTCCGCCTCCTTACAATAGAGATGACCATCAAGCTGATAGAGAGATTGTTCCTAGCTGTCTGCTTCATCTTCTTTGTCTAGTTTCTGTATGAGGACCTGCCCTGGCCACCCCTTGGCCTCAAAAGTCTCCATCCGCTTGAATCCTTGGGACTCATAATAACGAACCAGTCCCCCACTGCCACCAGCATAGCAATCGAGTCGAAGCAAGGACACGCCAGCCTCGCGAGCCAGTGCGCGCGCCTTCTCCAGCAGAAGCGTGCCGATTCCCTTGCCGCTGGAGGCCCGGTCCGACGCGAGATATTTGACATACAGCTCCGGCTCGGTGGCTGGCTGAACATAGTGAACTGCCTGGCCGACTGTTATGGCGCCGACGACGCCGTTGATGACGGAAAGCTCTTCGTCTCCTGGTTTCGGGGGCGAGTAGTTGGTGTCGACGGCGATCCATGTGCCGCCTGACTCGGCGAGCTCTGTTGCCTGCTTGATTCTGTCGGGGTTGGTTGAGTGCCTCTCGGTGCCCCATTGTCCTGTTTGGCCTTTCTTTACGAGCCAGGCTGTTGCGATGTCCATGAGTCGTAGCATGGCTGGGACATCTTCAACGGTTCCTGGACGCAATGTCACGCCGTCTATGGTAAAGTTTTGAGTAACGTTTCTGCAGAGTAAATTAGTCTTCATCATTTATACTTGAGATACAATTTAGTTTTCTGACATACTCTTCGGACATGATGTATATGCCAGTAATTGAACGATGATTTAAATCCTGAAAGAGCTCGAGGGTTCAGACAGCTTGAGTGCTCGCTTTGGTTTGTGGGGTCAGAGTCTGAGCAAGTTATATATCTTTTATGTTAAGTGTTAAAAAGACCAAGTAATATCAGATAACCGAGGCAGGAATATGTGCATGTATATTACAAGCATGTGTGTGTTCGTACATCTATTGAAGCGTGAACTCATATTCTTAGCGCTATTCGGCCAATCATCGGGAGGGGTACCCCGCGCATCCATAGGATCTTCCAAAGAACCCTCTCGAACTCAATAGACTACTATAATGAACCTTGGCAAGGCATGCGTAATTGACTACTCAGCGTATGCGCAATCATTATTCTCAGTGTATGCGTAATTGAGTGACTGTTCAGCAGACACGTGGCAAAGACGTTGAGTCAAAGACGAAGGATTTCGAGTGCCCCGCCAATCACCATTCAATCTAGGTATCTCAACAAACTTGAGGGATAGATCCCATAAATTACCAACTGTTGAGCTGTGTCTTTGATGGATAATCTAAATTACCTTTTACATCCTGGGTTTAGAGAGTTTGTGCTAGTTGTAGCATAGAGACTCTTGCTCTTTTACCAGACAGACAACATGTACCGCAGTTTGAACTGTTGTTTAGATCGCTAGCACGCCGTGAAATCGTAATAGTCTAAGCTGCTTAATAGATACAGGCTGGTGGGAGCTGTATCCATAGCTTACTTCTCGTATAGTAGTTTACTCCGAAGCGGTGTTCCGGGAGGGGACTGCCGAAACGGAAGAGATGATGCGGAGAATGCTCCACCGATGGAGCGGCGCCGGTGGCCGGAGTGAAGTCCCGTCAGCAAACTCTTTTCGTTCGTGGTGCAATAAGCATTTTGTTTCAACCCAACGATGTCTTCAAGACTAATTAAATTCGTCATATGAGTCTGATGAGCTTTAGAGTGTCTGTTATCACTACTACTTTCTGCGGCCACCACCAATCATTCTAGCTTCGATGCTCTTTAGTGGTGTCTGCTACGTAGGATGCCTGATAGCTAACATAGGTCACTGGATAGCTACCCCTAAACATCTCATCTTCGACATGTCTTTCATGTGCACGGCACAAGTATATGAAGGTACAGTGCAGTATTCCTACAATGATTTAAAATATGACACGTGCTACAGTCGCAGTGTGATCGAGGTAATAGTGTTGGCCATGGTCAATGAAGGATATTGGAGCAACATAGAAGTAAGTCTGCAACTTGAGACTAGAAATCATTACCAGCCGCTAGTTTTTATACCTCCTCTCTATTTCAGCTTACTCTTATGTTTAAACACTACGATGGTTCAATCAGCTGCGAGAGCTGGTTCAATGATAAGTCGTCCCCTTTCGTTATCTTGCGAGGACTCCTCTAGTAATCTAACAGCTATGACGGTGGAATTTTCCGTATGGCTGCTATGTGAATGCGAGTTTTATCATGACTCGCGCACGAAAAGCTGTTGTCACTACCTGGTCGACGAAAAGGGGAGTGACTTGCCAGGCTTCGGTATCTACCATCATTACTACTCTTTCTGGTAACTATTTTTGGCATCAGCTATTATTACAATTCGGACCACGAGATGCTAGATAGTCAACTTGAAGTGTTTTTCAACAAATCTCGTAAAAGACAAAGAAACACCGTAGAGTAGCTGCTGGCAAGAGAGCCACAACACTATACAAACATATCTTGTCATCACTTTCTACCATTTTTTTTTTCTCAATTCTTCCGCGATTCTCCAATATCGAAACACAAATCCTTCAAATTATAGTTGTTGGCACCGTCAACAGGATTCCCGCACGCATTCGCCACAATGGCCTAGAATCACGATAGACCCCCCAGCCAAAAGCTCGTGCAGAAACTTCACAGTGACAGCAGGGGCATTCTGCCCACAAAAGATTAAGAATACTACCTCTGCCGTTTCTACCCGCGTCGTCCTCGCAAGATTGTCACCCTCGGATCGCCTTCACAGGCCAAAAGTCGATTAGGAATAGCGAGGATGCAGCAATCGGCCAGCTTCGGGATGCAAGCGTCTTCTCGGCCGGCAAGGGTGTCAAAATCTACGAGAGGCACATCTCGGGTCTCGGGATCGAAAAGTGGCATGTTCCGACACGGATATAACATGGGAAACCCAGAAAAGGTTAAAAAAAATCTTTTCTTCAAATGTCAGGAGATCTTTAAGCAATTCCAGATCTATCTAATACTCCCCGCATTCTGGGCTCTGGCCCACAGACACATGGGAGAGGCAGCCTGGGGGGGGGGGGGATTCCCGACCATCGGTTCCGAAAAATCCCTTTGGGTGCCGGAACGCTCATCCAATAGGCCTCGAGGATCGGCCGGGACTGCGGTGTTTACCCCGGATCTCTTGCCATTGTGTAATACTTGCCGCCCGAGCATCAAGTGGAGCTCGGCTTCCGTGATATTGCATCTCCATCTTTGACATTTGACTCTTGGCCGAGGCACCGCCTTTGCTGCTCCGGTGGCACACACTCGAAGATTGAAGATGAAAATGGTTGCGCCCCTGCCCGGTCGGCAAATCTCTGGCTCTATTATTTTATGTTTTTTTATGCAAATGAACTCGGATTCATCACGTCACTTGCTTTAAACCCGATCAGCGCTAGGGCTTTCGTAAATTCGCACGTGGGCTCTTATCTCCCTTTGCCGCGAAGACCGCCAGAGCCCGAAAGAACCGGAGGACAGCCAAAGAAAAAAAATCCAGTGAGACCAGTCCGGACCCCATCCAGGCGTGGGGGGAAAGATCTCTGCCATTGGCGCCAACAGGGAGAAGAAGGGGGCCGCTACCATGGAGAGCTGCATGACGGAGATGCCAGCCAGCTCTCAAGCGGACGAATTATCCCCTGGCCTTTGCATCCCAGATGTGCTGCGGGCGACGCGATGCAAAGCGCCTTGACCCAATGGCGGCTCGGCCAGGGCCACCGCTATGGAAAACCAGAGGGGCAGCACTTGTGTTCACATGATGATGATGTGTGTTTTTGGGATGCTGAGAAGGATGTGAAGGCTGGTGGGAGGCGAATCGCTGCCCGTGTGTCGTCAGATCCGTGGCCACGTCTCAGCCCACCTCCTGTGTCTGCTACCTCCCATGACACCCCCCTTGACGGCATGCCATTATCCATATCCATATCCATATCCATGACAATCTCTCTCAAGCATCCGTGGTCCCGATCTTGCGCGGGTCCCCCCCATGTTGTTACTGTAGGACGGCCGGGCTAGCGTCAGTGGCAGCGCTGTCTGGAGGAGTTACGTACGTACGAGTACCTCCTTGGGATGTACACATTTCAAATTGCTGTGACACCAGTGCCGGAGCTTGGTGAGCATAAAGAGCACGTAATCCGCTCTTCCGTGAGATTCTTTCCTGCTCTTCTCTTCATTCATCATCCATCCTCTCCATATATATTCCCAAGCTTCTCTTCCTTTCATCTCTCTCTCATCCAACTTTCCTTGTGAATAATCTCAATCATACAACCTCTCTTCCTCGCCTTACAATCTTTTCCAAAGTCAATTATACTCTAAACATCCACAACATTCAAGATGTCTCTCGACTTTGCCCGTGCTGCTCTGGCTGAGCGCCGCCCTTCCTTCTTCCTTTCTCTGGCGCCTGCTACTTCTTCCTCATACCCGCAACCTGAGAACAGACGATCCTCCGTTGCCGAGGGCTCGTCCAGACCCCGACGAGCTTCCATCAGCTCCCCTACCGGTCTCAGAGTCCTGAAGCTCGGCCCCGTCTACTACGGTGAACACATGGGCCAGAACAAGGACGACTTCTACGATGTCCCGTCCTCTCCTCCTCTCCCGGCTGTCACTCCCTCTTCTTTCCTTTCACTGGCACCGGCCACTTCTGCTTCCTACCCTCAGATGCCTGCCAGCAGCCCCGTTGCCCTTCCTGAGAGGCGACGATCCTCTTCCAGCTCCACCACCGGCTTCAGGGTGTTGAAGCTGGGTCCCGTTTACTGGGGACAGCACGCCGAGGATCACAAGGACGACTTCCACGATGTTCCCTCCTCTCCTTAGAGCGGACAATGCAATCAAATCAAAAGACAAAACACTGGGAATTAGCGATTGAATTTTTTATTTCATCATTTTTTTCTTTAAACACCCCACGAGGGATGAAGCGAGCGAAGCTACTGTTATTATCAAGACACTAAAAAAAGTTTTCGGCAATACACACACAAAAGTACAAGACGCTATCAAAATAGCGGAAATGACTCGAGAGACAGATTTTACCCTCTCCGCCGGCATTGGCGCCAATTGCTAGCGCCTGATGCTCCTGGCTTGGCATATGTTATTGGAATGGATGGATGGATGGATGGATGATCCGGGCGAATTGGGTTTTTTTTTTCACTGGCGAATGATGAGAAAGATCTTCCAACTATGGAAAGAATGTAACAGTTTGACGGGGCTATTTTAGGTATCACCTACTACTAGTTTGCAACATTGTGCTACGGGAAAGCTTCTTGGACAGATTGGTTTGATAGCAAGATATGCAGTATGGAATCAATACACAGGAAACTCTTGAACCTAACGAACACGTCCCAACACATTTTACTGCTGCTCTTGATCCTTTCCGTGGTGGTCATGTCGCCTCCCACTCTTGGCGTGGGACTGTGTCTCAGTTGAAGCGACGCTGTTGGTGCAATTGCGAGTGAATGTCAGTTTAAGCTTGAAATGCCGTGTCTCTGGTAACGTGAGGGAACGCTGATGTCTCTGCTTTAAGATTTCTGTGGCACTTTGGGAGCGAGACATTGTGGCGAGGCTGCTTGGCAGCCAGCGAACACTGAGACGGCTGGAGGATTCACGGAGTTCGGAGTCCATGATTGATAATGCGAGTACAGAGTGTAGGACTTATTCGGCCTTGTTTAACATCTACATGCCGTACAGGTACCTTACGTAGCTCTCCGTGACCTCCGTCAAATATGCCAAAAAGAGGGTATAGCGATTCAGGGGTCCGGAGCCAGCTGCGTCGCTCACTAATACACCAAAAAGGATTGTACCAGAAACTCCACGGACTCCTCCGTCCGAGGGGGATCCCAGATACGGCCATCCGGTTCCCATCCGGCTCTTCCACTTGACCGCCCGGTGATAGCCGGGGCAAGCATGGCAAAGAAAATATTTTCTTTTTTTGTCTCGTGTCACTTTCACTTCCCCGTATGTGCTGCAAGATATATGAAAAATTTCTTTGCCGGGCTGTGTAATATCAGTAGCGAGCGAACCAGCTGCTTGCAGTGAGAAAAAATGGTTCGCTTTTTATGCGAGCATAGCATGATGTGAGCGAGATGGATGGGACGCCATGGCTGGATTGGGTTACCCCGAGGCCGGGATTCCGAGGCAATGGGAGATGGCAAGCATGCTGAGCTGCGAGGGATGAGGATCTGGAACCTCCGTGCATTGGGAGCTGTCTACACCTTGTCAACTTGTGAATGCATGTATGTATGTTGTATGGATGGCTGTATGTTATGTGTGAGAGCATGTCTGTGTGCTGCAGGGGGTTTGAATGCGGACGAGGGGAAGAGAGTCAAAAGTGAAGAGTGACGAGATAAGCGGGGTATTCTTTTCTATTCTATTCTTTTCACTCTGCTGCTTGATCATATCTTTTCCGGAGTTTTTCGGTGGTTGCTTTCAATCCAACGGGCGAGATGGTGATACCAATGGTCATCCTGGATACAAAGTACACAAGTCTGCCACACTGCAGCTAGATGGAACACGAAATCTAGAATCTGGTAGGCTGTTTGTTTTTTTCACTTCGCCAAGTGCGGGGAGGGCGAAATACGTCGCGAATGGAAAATTCAACCCCCACGTCCAATCCTCGCCGTCCGTGTCTTTTCTTTCATTTCATTGTTGCTTGGCGGCGCCTCCCTGCCTTCGGGTATCGCTTCCCTGGTAAATCCGAAACGGCCGTCGCACAAGGAGAGAGAGAGAGAGGCAGTACGCCGTGGTTACATGGCAAACTTGCGGTGAATGAGAGGGGAGGGGAAGTAGATGCCGAGTAGCGAGCGAGCGGCTGAAAAGGCACATCTACGATAAGGACTAAACTGCAGTGGCTTCTTTTTTCTGCCAGGTACCACCACCAGCTATCTGCTAGTGCTTTGGTACATGTGAAGCACGTATCCCAGGAATTTCAATGGCTCTTATGTATACCTACATAGGTATGGTACGTGATTGGAGATGCTGGATTGGCCATTTCCTGAAAATAAAAACATCATCAAGAAATTAAACCAATTAGAGACTTGGAAAATGCAATCCTACGCGTCAAAGTCGTTGGTTGGTAGGTACGTACTCGCGCTGGCAAAACGGCTCTAGCTGTAACTGTAACCGAGGGTGTGAAGGAGGAAGGAGGCAAGACGAAGGAGGGAAGGAGTGACGGGTGACGGAGCGTCGGCGGACGTGCAACGGGGCAGGCACGTTGTGCAGGCATTGGCAGGAGAGGATTGGGGGCGCCAAGCACAATCTCTGTAGGCAGCCGGATTTCTCACCATTCTCTCTTCTCCCTCGCTCATCTTGCCTATCACGATCATCTGTCTTGTCCGTGGAACCTATACGAGGATCTGAATTTTTTCCCTTTTTCGCCATTGACGTGTGCCTTGCAGCTGCAGTGGCGAAGCAATAGCCTGGCCTGGACTGTACAGCAAAGGCACATTATGCACATGGCTGGGGTCGTCAAGCATCAAGCACGGAAATGCCCCGAGAGCTCCGTCATCAAGGTATCTTTGCTGCATTGCATTGATTGCGTCGCACCTCCATGGATGCCTCGGAGGGACAGGGACCTTGAGGGACCCTGATCTGATCAGAGGCCATTGACCCCACATGAGATCTGAGGAGCGAAAGGGGCCCTGACAAGCCTGACTCTGGCTAGTTGAGCTGCTGGAGCACCGGAGCCAGGACCAAGCTTGGGCCCTTGCCCCTGTCACGCGCGATCATGTTGCACAAAGTCGCCTCTGCCATCTTTGGTGATGATCGTGGCCTGGCCAGGGTGCTTTGCTATGGCTTGAGTTCGTCTCTCTGAATTCAGCAGTGCTACTACGAGTACTGCTACGACTATTCATCATGAATGCCCATTGACGGTGCTGGCTGCTACAGACGCATGTGAGAGCCCTACAGCAAAGTACCAGCATGCAGACAGCCCTTTGAGGTGGATTCGCGGTAGGATTTTGATGACGGCATCCGCCATCTCGATCTCGACTTAATATGCAAGCGCATCCTGCCAAGCTACACTCCAAACGCTCCTACGTTCCACGTCTCAAACTGGTGGCAATACAAGGTTGTTGGGAATAGTAGCTGATTAATCTGATCAAGGCATCACCTTGTTGGATTTTAGCAGCGAGCTTCAGTATTTCATCTATCAGCGAGGTCGATTTAATCATTCATCAGCTGAGTAAGAATCAGAGCTGTCACCAGCCACGTAAAGTTAATTCATTACGGCCATGTTATACTAAACCTTATCAAACATTTGCACAGGGCCTCTTCAGATTTGACACATCCATTGATCTTTTCGGGCTTTAACCGTGATCTACGGGCAGCTAAAAATAGCGTCTATCGTCTATCATGGAGTTTCAATTCCGTGTAATGCCCGATGGCATATTTGCCTCCAAACCAGATCTCTTCTTGCTCATACCAACGGCATCAAAAGGATGAAATTTATCGCGTGGAGCCATAGTCGTCCAAAGATGAAACGATACAATGGGCTCTCGTCAAGGAGTGTTCCAAGACAAGTGAGCCGTATCAATTATGAATACCAACTCCATGTGGCATTTCTATTAGTATGCGCACCCGCATCGTTCATCCACATACCTCGTCTTGACAACGGTTATGTAGCCATTGGCTTCACAGCGTGAGCAATCTATCTTGCGAGGGGGTCCATTGTTGCAATATGGGCAGTAGATTGAGGGGCCTTGACAGCAGTACACCCAGCACCTCCCTCGGCAAACATTGCACGACGCACGTGTTACCTCCTCAATTGATATCTTATACCAACCCTTACCACGGCACTCTTCACAGGTTGGATCTGGTTTTCGTTCGCGGGAACGGTCAGAGTCCCTGGACGATCCGCTCCGAGTTGAGTAGCTTCTGCTTGACCGGGGCATTTTGAATGGCAAATGACGATTATAGAATGGCTTTGGATACGAATAATCTGTCTGCAAGAGCGATTAGTGTGGCAACCTGAGGTTCTCGGAATTTGCAATCAAGAACTGCCTGACTTGGAATTCTGATCGAGCTATCAAAGACGTAGAAGCTTGTTGTTGATTCTTTTACACGCAAGCAACAGCCCAGGATACTGACGATACTTATAGCAATGCCCTTGCGATTTGATGGCGTTGGAAGATGCAGTTTTGTGATGATATTTTGCATTTCTTCATTACCGAACTGTGAAGATTGTCGTTATTTGCTGCCACTGTTGTGTATCGTGACACTTGGGAACAGCTTCTAAATGGCTCCCATTGTATGCCGACATTTTGCAATACAGAGAGGCTAGCAATCAGGAACTCGGGAGGGGAGAAAAATGGAGCGCCGAGTCTGCATGTTGAGGAGTTGCTTTGAAGATGCCCGGCCGTTTGTAGAAGAGGAAGATGCTTTTGTTGACCGTGACTCGTCACATGGGCTCTTGATGGAGCATTGACTCACACATGAAGTACAAGTAGACGAGGTGCAAAAATGAAGATTCCACATATGAAAACATTTTTTATTTAATATTGATGGCGAAGCTATAAATGAGAAGCATATAAGAGTTGGCGATGGAGCCTCCGTTGTGGTGTGGTTGCGCAGAAAACCGACGAACTGAACATGCACCTTGGGCAGTCTTGCCCCCTAACCTACACCAATACCAGAAATGCCATAGCTGTCATTTCGTTGCCTTTTTTTTTTAATTCTACAATATTTTCATGACATTCTGCAGTCAAATAGGATGATTTGATGTACGTTGCATTACTCCCAACGGTCTCTATACATGTTCTGTATCGGCAGGCGGTTGTTATAGTATTTATTCAATGAGTTCACATAACACGGCAGATGTTCATACGAAGGCAATCAACTTCCTTAAAGTATACTTGCACAGTTCTCGGCTATCATATCATACATCAACAAAACAAGAAAATGAAAGAAGACTCCCTAGAAGCCGATCAAATCCAACTACACCTGCCAGGCCACCGCTCTTCTTCTCCCTTCCGGATCAATGACTTTCAAGATTGCCCTCCAGTCAATCTCAATCACCTCCTCGTCCTGTTTCTTCGCAGCATCATCATCGGCCTCGTCATTTCTCCGTCTCAGAAATGAAAATGAGTTACACTGCTTGCCCTGGTGAAACTCACACCACGCCCGCTCATGCCTCCCCTTGACCCTCAGCCTCGCCTCCCTTATCCCCGGATCCGCCAACAGCCTGACCAGCCCTTCCAGCGGCGGCCTATCAAACACCCTTTTCTTCTGCCGCAGAAGCAGTCTCGAAGCCGAATGGGGTCTCTCCTTGGTCCCAGTGCCATCCTCCACCACCAGGGTCAAATCCGCCATCTCGCCTCTCACAGCCATGTCCTGTAGGAACGGGCCCAGATCCTCCCAGAGCCATCCTCTCAGCCTATCGATCCTCATCTCTAGCTTTCGCACCCTGCGCCTTGCATCTTGCGACAACAGGAGAAATCGGCCTCCTGTCTGTCGCAGCAGAAGCTGGCTCTGCGCCTGTTGCTTGCTGCTCCTTTCCACGTCATCCGGCAGATCCTCCGCAGCGTCATCGATGAAGTGACGCACATGGGAGGCGTGGTTGCCCGTGAGATCTAGAAGGAATGTGTTTGACGGTCCGTAGAAGATTGGGTGGGCGATTGCGTATATGGATGGGTGGATGAGGAAGATGGGCACTGGGCTGATGCTGAGGGAGCTGGCTGAGCAGGGACAGAGGGGGATATTGCCGTCGTTTGGGGCTGTGAGAAGTTGCTTGAGGATCAGCGATAAGATGTCCACGGGAAGGTCGAACAAGTGAAGAGACTCGGGCATCGTGGTGTGATTCCAAAAGAAGAGAGCACTCAAGGTTTATTGGTGCCCTGTTGCTTGCCTGTTGCGAGCGGCACGAAGGCAAATTCGCTGTGCAGTGTATCAGCCTAATGAGACCAGGAGGCACGTTATAGATGTCCAGAGCCGTGAAAGAAGGTGTTCTTTTGCACTATGTAAGTGAGAAATGAGCTTTCATAAGTCCAAGGTATCTACAGAAAGATACTTGGGCAATGCGACTGTGCAGATGGAGAATGTGGGGTGACGGCGTGCATGTTTTAAGGCTGGGATTTGCCCTTCGGAGTTTAGAGCGCCGAGTGCGACGCTGAAGTAATTGGCCAAACGTCTGCGACCACCAAGTTCACGCATGAAGATACATATGAATGACCTTAATTTATTTATCATTACGTACAGAATAAAATTCAGTTTTATTAAAAGAGTAATAAAAAATGCCTTGCATAATTGCATCATTAGGAAGAAACTTGAGTGTATCGAGAACATCAAGATGGCACGGTAAAGAATTCTTTGCAGTACGACGCAGTAGTGGAAGCGTATTTGAATGTACATGTATATTCATCACATAAGAATTGCGTCTCTCCTGCAATAACCCTGCTACTTGAGCTATTCTTGAGAGCAAGTAACCTGTATATAGCTATGGTAAATAAAGCAGATGTGGTATTCGCTTTTGATTGAAACATCTTTTGAAGTTTAAGTGCGATCACAGCGCGCATTATCAACATGGCTCCTATGGTCCATAGAGAGTTGTTTGTAATTCAACGACTGCAACCTCGACTATTCTGAAATAATCCATGAATAGGTCATTTTCTTTTTCTAGAGCATCAATTTTCATGTTGCATTTTTTGATGGTCTCTTTGTTTCGTTTCGTCCTCTCCTCCTGATTGCGGATGGTTTCTTCAAGGTTCTCAACTCTCTGCATGAGTTTCTCGACTGTTAACTGCAAGTCCATTCTGGCCTTCTTCTCGATGCGGTCGTGTTCTTGCATATGGGCACAGCGGTCTTTGAGCGATCTGATCTGCACGTCGTGAAGCTTTACGCGATCGAAATCATGAGCGCAAGCTTGTTGATTGGCCAGATACCCTTTGGCTTTCTCGCTTCCTTGTTCGTTCTCGTCCTCGTCATGCTGCTGCTTGTCTTCATTGTGGTCTTGTCCGTCTCCGTCTCCGTCTCCATCTCCATCTTCATCTTCGCTTTCTTGGTAGTATTCAGCCTCATCGTCTCCTTCGTTCGCGTTGCCATCATAGGTCTCAGAGGCCGCAGCACAACAAGATATTTTCGATCTCTTTCGATATTCGTTCATGAGAGTTGAAGTCTTTTGTTGTGCTCCCGTCAACGGAAAATTGGCAAAAAAATCCATCTTGCGTTCCCCTGGTGCATGATTTGAGCTTGGTAATGGGGAAGTTGTAGTGCTTCGTACTTGGTTGTAGTATTAAAGTGTCCTCCAAAGGAAAATAAGTTTTGACCTTGGTTTGAAGAACGATAAAGAGTTGAAAAAGAAGAGAACACTGTATAAGAAATAAAGTGCATCACGTTTGAGTAAAGAGGAGGCATGAGAGTCAGTGGCACGTGATGCATAGAACTGCTGGCAGTTGTCAGTGTTTTCTTGAAGCTCATATCAAACGGAAAAGATGATTGACAACTGCCTCTTTTGTCTGGAAGTAAAGCATCGCATACTCGTACATTCACTAAACAATATTCAAGCCAAAGTTACCTATTCAATTAGCCGTAAAGTAAGCATCCGTATTCACCGCTAGTTGTCATGAATCGGCGTGTTTACATGGCCATCAAAGATAATGTGAATCAATCGATTAGGCATCACTGTTCCACAGAGAGCATTCACATTATCGAGAGTGAATGACTCCTGCTGTAGCTTTCCGCCTCTATTACTACACACAAATATAAAACCATGCCCCCTTTTGAACATTCCATTTGCTCTTTTCTTTCTGTTTTCGTTATAGCAAAATGCTTCTCACATACTGCAAGCATCATGACTCTTCCTACTTAGAATAATGTAAGTGAATCGTCCAAAAGCTCGTTTTTACGGTCATATTGTCGCTCCAACATCAGCCATAGTCACACTCCGTACCGAATTTACTATACCAACTCTACCACATATAAGATGTTGCGCTTTTGAGTCTTCAGGTGGACAAGAGCCAACACCCTTGAGATATTACCGAATCCAATGTTCACTCAATAAGTGACTCCGTCTGGTGTGGTAACGAGACTCCACGACAAAACGTACACACCTACTACAGCGCCTGGTTTGGCAGCCCTCCGTTGTCCGAAACTCGAACCGATCTGAAGCATCTGGCCAAGGTCTACAAGCGTGCCCGCAAGTGTTTCACCAAGCTCTAGGAGGCTGAAGAGGGCTACGCTGCATCTCGTTTCTACTTCGCCCAAAAGGAACGAATGACCTACATCATGTTACACAATGCCCGAGTGAGTGGAGCGCCAGCAGTCCACCGCCACTTGTGCAGGGTTTGGCAAAATTGCCAAATCGAGGGAATGAGAGGCGTTGACGTCCTCGATTTCTTGATGGAGAGGAAGGAAATTGACTCGACTCACACAAGTGTCTGGGTTTGATTCAATCGTTAATTCTCTCAAACAACAGGAGCTTGCGATTGAGCCCCCATACAACGAAAGCAGCTGCTGCCAGCGTCAAACCAGAACAATCTCAGTCAAGCCCTACAGAGAGTTGGTGGCTACCAAAGCAGAGTTGGCGACTATTAAAGAAGAGATGACGACAGTAAGAGCAAATATAACGACTCTCAGGGACAACGTCGTTCAGATCAAGGAAGACTTAGAAGTCATCGCGATAAGTGTGTACATAATGCGACGACAACTAAACCTACTTCCTTAAACCGACTTCCGATCACCTTTGACAAAGAGAAAACCGCAAAACAACAACTGGCAGCTTTATTTTTGCCTCAACTATTTTACCACCAACAATTCACCGCCTATGCTTCATTTATTCTTGTGGAAACAATTGTGGTTCTATTTTCTTTCTTTCTTTTCTTCTTTAGTCAATCAGACTACTGGCATACGACGCATCGGAGAGGCACGACTACTATGGGCGAGATAAAGAGCCACAAGCCACCCCGTCTTACTTTTCAGAGCTGAATGTCAAACCGGGAAACAAAAAGCGGTTTGAGGCTTTAAGATCTGTCTAGGCCTACCGTCGAAAAGATCTTTTCAATTTTGTCTTGCCATACTAAGCCTCACCAACGTCGTCAACATCAAAGTATAGCTTCCAAGGTCAATTATAGCACTATGGTGCCAACCTGGCACATTACCTTACACAGAGGGGATGCAGCAGTCTGGACAGCATCTAGTCGTGACGACGAATACAGTGTTCTTCAAAACTTTACGGCCGACGACGATAGATACGACGACGATAAATTCCACGACGATGCCAGAAGCTTTACACGTGTGCGAGTCGCCACACCTCCCACCCCTCAGGATTGAGCTAAGCGATCTTGCCATCGATCATACCGATGAACAATTTCTAAATGCTCAGGCCGCAGTAAAAGCCTACTGGAGACAGGCAACTAATATGACCGAGGACGAACAAAAAGAGTATCAGCGCCTAATCAAGGACAAGATGTATAAAATAGAAGGGAGAATGATTACGAGACCCAGCCACCATAACATCTATCGAGCTTGTCGCCATAAGCCTAATTGGGCGCGTTTTATTTTCCTCCATGCAATCTATAAGGATTTAAGGAACCTAGACAACCTAAACAAATTTCTTGCTGGTGAGCGTGGTTATACGCACCTTGGGCGCAAGGATTTAACATCCACTTATCGCAAACATCGCCCCGTCCCAGTCGAGGGGACTAAACGAAAGAAAGTACGACGAGCAGCCCATTAAAGAACAAGTTCAAGAAAATCAAGCCAACGACGTTACCATAGCGATCTTAAAGATGGATGAGAATGCAAAAACAGAACGAGATCATCACTGTAAAAGAGAGAAACCGGGCGCTCAAAGCCTCGAGTTTATGCAGCTCTTAACGCAACGAGCAATGGTAGATTAAGGGAGGGAGGAGAACTTTGAAGAGAAAGAATGACGGACAGTCTTTGTTTCAGTAAGGAATTAGGGACGCATAAGGTGACTGGCAAGGGGCGCCAGGATGGCAAAGTCATTTGGGATACTCTATCATAACTTGCAGAGAGAGGGATTAAGATGTGTCAGGATTACAAGGTCTATTGAGATACTCCATCATAGCTTACAGACAGGAGGAATGGGATATAATCGCAAGTAATCATCTCAGACTCATAGTAGCAAATAAGGCGATCGTCTTTCGGAGAACGAAGCTGCAGAGAAAGAGGCCTTTGGAAGAACCAGCATGTTATCCATAAGTATAAGACCACGAGTAGTATCTTTTGTATTGTCAGCTTTGATCAAGTATTTAACACTTTTGAAGCATTCTCAACCGCATTACAGCCATCGTCTCCTCCCACCAAAGATGTTTTCCAACAGCTTCCCAATACTTTCTCACATCTTGCTCGCTCACTTCGTTCACGTTTGCAGGGTTGGCGTTTTTGTAGATTCTCTACAGTTTGCATATTCATTATATGCTGCCTCCTGTGTCATGTGTTGAGCATCCGAGGCATGCAACTGACGAAGCGTATCGAGAGCATGTTGTTAATGGCAAAAGTCTCATACTGAGGAAGCCTAGCAGAAACGCTGACTTGACCACTGATTCCAGATCCAATGTATAACAAGAGAAGACATCTCGGCTTCTCCATAACGATTGCATAAACACCCCATTGGCAGTGGCATTCTGTGGGAAATACCTGCGCCAGTACCAGCTTGACGTACACCAGAGACTTTTTGTCAAGGTTGTTAGTAACAGTTGCATTTAATTAGTTACCAAAAGTGAATGTAATAAAAATATAATGGTGCAAGTATATACTAGAGAAAGTAGCTAACAGTGCAAATAGTGGCAATACTAGTAGATAGTAACTACTAGGTAGTAGTGAAAGAGGGCAGTAATAGTAGCAGATGGTAGCCGATATAGAAGACAGATACACTCTCTACTCCTTGTCCCTAATAGCATCTCTAAGGACTTTACAGCTCCCAACTCATGTGCAGCTTGGAACCCCATACCCCAACATCATGTCCTATTGCTTCAGCACAGCAGCAGGGGGAGGCCCCAAAGGAACTTCATTCACCGGTAAAGCATTTTCCTCATCCGGCCTCTTATTGAATTCCTGCACCGAATCAAATCTGTCGCCTCCATATGTATGGCTGGGATATGCAGTATACCCTGTAGAGTCATTTACAGGCCCGGGTGTCACATTGGCCATGTTATAAAAATCGGGGGGACCGTTTCCCTGTGCCGCAGAGGCTACTCTCCGTTCATGTTTCCGTATCACTCCTCTGAACAAGAACTGTGAAAGACTTCGTTAGTATCATTGCCGAACTTTACTATATTGTTGAAGCAACTATTACTTTTTCGTACGCTCGTGGCTGCAAGCCCTTGTTGAGTCTTAGCTGGAAATTGATAGCGAGGATGACGTGGAATATGATGATTGCTGCAACGATAGCCACAATAATGTAGTATTTTGTATAGGAGTGCTGATGTGGTTGTTAATAGAATGGATATTATTCAGTACGGGGAAGCTTTACTCTTTCTCCAACGTAAATAAGTACGTCGTTGTGAATCAGTGAGCCGAAAGGCACATGCTCATTTCGCGTCTTAAACGCTGTGAATACCATTCTCGGCATAGTCACCACTGCTTTCTCTTCTCAGTCAGTCCGAAGAAAAGGTTCGTAAGGTGGTATATAGCCTCTAGCTGTCAAGCATATATACTATAGTGCCAGAAGGAGGGCAACTGTATACTAAATACAAGTTTGCTGAGCTACATATCTCAGTGGCATCAACCATTTGACGGCCCTTGCTTCTCCCTAAAGCGGAAAAAAAAAAAAAAAATTCAGAAAAGAGTCATACAACAATTGTATGTCTAGCGGGTGGCGGAGCACAAGAGTCTGTGCTTTTTGAAGTTTACCTAGGTCCATTTTGAAGATTTGTCTGAAGATGTCTTAACTAGAACTAACTAGGGATCCCTCAATATATATCACTCCTAGTTTACTGATTTAACTATCGTTCCCATAGTCTACTTGTCTTAATTTTTATACGTAATTAGTCAAATTAATGCAATATTTTTGATACTTGTCCTGCGATGGTGCTCAAATATCGTGGGATGATGTCTATGGAGTAGATCTGCCTAAGTGGGGGAGGTGATCTGAGCCAGGGGCTAGAACTTCATTTTTCTTTGGTAACCAACAAGAAGCCGTCTGACTCAGATAGCTCCAGCTATTGAGAAGCATAAATCTTTACTTTTTTAAAGTATACTCTACGATAGATGGAGTACGACGTTGGTGGCACTAAGGAATTTGTACTAAGCCTCCTTGACATAGAAAAGCAAAGAAGAAACACTTGTAGAGAGCCGTATCATTCAATAACCCTCTTGTAGTCGCTAGATACAGATACTATCAAAAAGAGAGGGTACCGCCGCTGTAATACTTTTGCATCCTGTAACGCCTGCCATAATATATATGTACGCAATATCTGCCTATAAACCCATCCCTCCTCCGGCCCAGGCGGGAAAGGCATCCTCGGGGTTAACGGCGTTGCCTTGCGGTTGCCTCTGGTCTTGACGCTCCGCCTCGTTGTTCTGGACATGCTGCTGTTGCATTCTCTGCCTCCACCACAGGAGCAAAACAAGGGCCCCCGTAATGCCGATGATAAGAGCACTCTCGATAACTCCGTCCAGAGGGTCCTCGCCGTCATCCTCGATAGTGCCATCGTATATGTCATCATAGTAGTCCTCGTCGTACATGAGTTCATCGTCCTCTAGGAAGTTGGCAATCCACTCTGACAGTGACCAGTCCTGCTTTTTCTCTGTACAACTTGTCAGCAAACATCCTTGACTCCCACCTCTCTGTTCGGTTATTAACTTACTGGGCTCGTCTTGAATGGAGTGGATTGATCCATTAATCAACGTGTTCCAAGCACTTCGTATCCGAAGCTTAAGCAGTCCAAGGGTAACGGGGAGGTACGCTTCATCATTAACCGCCAACGCATGGTCGTAGAATCTCTTGGCAAGATGGAAATCCTGTGTCAGCCCGACGCCATTTTCATGCATCCAACCCAAGTTGAATAGCGCTTGAGCGCTTTGCGAATAGTCGGAAGCGCCTGTGTAGCACTGTACCGCTTTGCCGATATCCCGCTCCGCGCCAATACCATAAAAGTAGTAGTCGCCCATCTTGACAAGGGCATCGACGTTTGCCTGCCTAGATGCCCGCGTCCAGTAAATGAGGGCGAGTGCAGGGTTATCGAGGAGCCCGGATTTGTCCTTTCGTTTGCGCAGCAACTCGGAGAGTGGGAGTTTGGATCGAATCGTGTCGAGGACATACGCAACATTGGTCTGCGCCTTCTCGTAACCCTGCTCAGCCGCCAAAAGGTACTCAAGAAACGCGAGGTCGTAGTCTCCAGCCTCATACGCGTCATTTGCGTCTGCCCACGATGAGACAAGGGGCTCTGCCTTTTCAGCCACGCTCTTGTAGTAGCTCAGCGCCATGCTGCACAGCTTTTCGCGACCCAAACCGTGGAAAACCAGTTCTGCTAGATAATAGTTGGCTTCAATGTTGCCATAACGAGCGGCTAGCTCAAAGTAGTTGTTGGCGATGCGAACATCTTCAGTGCCGCCTTGGTCGAGGTATAACTGTCCCATCTGGACCTGCGCTGGGGCATAGTCGTGGTCAGCGGATACTCTGAACAGCTCTACAGCTTTGACAACATTCTCCTTGACGCCGTAGCCGTGCAGATACATGAGCCCCAAGCCATATCGCGACAGTGCATCGGCTTGTGAGTCGCCGCGATCAAACCATAGCTTCGCTCTATCAAAATTCTGGGTCACTCCGTCTCCTCTTAGATACATCCGGCCGAGGTAGCCGGCTGCCTTACCGGCCAATTTCTCGATGCCTGATTTGGCATTGTCTACAACGCGTCCATTCCTCCAGTATCTCGACGCAACTAGTAGGAAATATTTCCTGGCGAGCTCGTAGTCGTGGTCCAGCCCTCGCTGACCCTCGTAGTAGATGCGTCCTAGGTTGAATGAGGCCTTTGAATCGCCCTTTTGAGACATGAGATCCAAATACTCAATGACATCGCCAATGGCAGCGTTTGCATCTGAGTTGGGACTAGGCTTAAAGGCATTCATGCCGGCACTTGAAGCACTTGCTCCTTCTCCATATAGCCCACCGTCGTCATCTGCAATGCGCCATGCCTGTGATACCCACGACATTCCACCTGGGGGACCAGAGCGGTACCACTCGATGGCCTTGTCTGCTACGCGCTTGTAGTACTTGACGGCAGTCTCACAGCTCTTGGTAGCTCCAATGCCTGCTAGATGGCGGAAGCCAGTGGCCATTTCGGCTCTGGTATCTCCTCGAACGGCGGCGAAGGTGTAGTAGAGGAGCGCTTTGCCTTGGTCTCGAGGGACAACATCGCCAATACCTGTTGAGTAGTACAACCCAAGCATGTACTGCGCTGTGGTGTTTCCATGGCTCGATGCCAACTGGTGGTAGTACTTGAACGCAGCCCCAAGGTCTCTGGGGTGGCTGTAGTTGCCAAAGAAGTTGAACTCGGCAAGGGTGTACAAAGCATCGGAGTTGTTTTGGTTGGCAGCCTGCTCAAGGAATTCCACCGCATTCAACAAGGGACCGCTGAGTGTTGTCTTCGATTGTGATGGCGCAGTGACGGGTCCGGTTGGGATGGTCCTGAGAAGCAAGCGCAGGACTGAGCCGAATATTCCGGACGACTCTCGCCTTCTCCGGGGTGGTCGTGGGATCTTTCGGAGCTCGGCAAATGCTGCATCAACGAAATCGTGTCCTTTGGCTATGTCAGCGTCTTCCACAGCAGCTTTCGCATGGAGAAGTGTCTGCTTACCAGGTTGCGAAAAGGCAGCACCTTCCTGCCCTCCTGCAGCATCTAAAAAGGATTCAACCGCATGTTTATCAGCACCGGTTTGCGCCGAGGCGTCGCTATGGCTGCCGAGAGGTTGCTGATCGGGGGAGCTGATGACGGCTGAGGCCTGCGCAAGCACTGAGACAACCCGCGTGAGCTTGAATCCAAGCAATGCACAATCCGGATGAGCAACTTACGGAGTAGCCAGGCTATCCAGCCTCTCATTCTGGGCAATTGCTATGTGCCTATGTTCGGAATAGATGCCCGCGGCATGGCTATCGTGTAGAAAAGAGCAGGCGGTGCTTGTGAGTCGCAAGATGTTGCATCCGATCCAATTCGGTATCGTACAAGCTGTCCACTACTCGGAGAGTAATAGGTAAGCTTCCGCTCCCCATTCCGCGCCATGGCGTGAGATGACTAATCACTACTGTACTGTATCAGGAACTGCCTGACTGCGTGTGGCGTCATCGCCGCAGCCGGCACGTGTGGCAACGGCATGAAGAAAGAGCAACGATTCACGTTGAAGACATGAAAAGTCAAAGCCACTACATGCATGGTGATGACAGCTGCATTATGCACGTCTGCTGCCCAAAATACATTTTTATTTATGTTGTCACGGCCTTGCATAATCTACCAAGAAGCAGCTGCACAAGATCAATGGCGAGCTGCGGGTTGGAACAGAGATGCCCGGCGAGGTGGGGCCGATTCGGCCAGGGTCTCCCCCAATACCCCAAGCGCTGGCTGAGATCCAGTGGCGCTGCCAGGCGTCTCATGCGCTGAACGGACCAGAACTGTACAGAGCACAGAGCACATTGGAGGCACTGGCTGGCGAGTCTCCCTGCCTGGAGCTCACAGCGCTAACGCCGCCACTTTTCAGCCGTTACGCGTGAAAACTCAGGGCTGCAGCGCGTTAATGGCTGCCCTAGCCCGCGTCGGAGGACGCGCTTCCTGGCAGCTTTTAACAGCCCAGCCATCTCTCAATTCCCGTCAAACATCTTGCACGCATCGGCTCCTTTAAAGCTCTTGGAAGTTCATCCCCTTTTTTCTGCTTCTTACAGACTCTATTCTTGTGCCACTCTCTTCAGCAATTGAATATTCCCTGTCAATTCCTTTCTTGTGGCTTCAATCGTCAGTCCGCCGGCAGTTGTTGCATATTCCCTCTTCCGACGACTCAGCCGCCCAACTCCACTTCTCCACAGCCTTCAATTCCGCACAATGTCGAATCTCAAGAGAAAAGCGGCCTCGACAGGCAACGAGACGGAGGCGAAGAAGACAAAGGCCAATGGCAGCATTGCTTCCTTCTTCGGGGCTGTTCCAAAGCCTGCCGGAACCAGTGCTATTTCTGCTTCTCCAGCCGCCAGGTTTGACAAGGCAAAATGGGTTGAAGGCTTGACTGCCGAGCAGAAGGAACTGCTCAAGCTCGAGATTGAAACTCTTCACGACAGCTGGCTTGCATTGCTCAAGGATGACGTGACCACTAAGGAATTTCTCGAATTGAAGAAGTTCCTAAACCGTGAGACGGCGGCTGGCAAGAAATGGTTCCCGCCAAAGGAGGACGTCTACTCCTGGTAAGTTGCCCCAATGGTCTTCTTCACATGTCATGTAGCCTAACATGCCCAGGTCTCGCCATACCCCATTCAACGAAGTCAAGGTCGTCATCGTCGGCCAAGACCCTTACCACAATGTGAACCAGGCTCACGGCATGGCCTTTTCCGTCCGACCGCCCACTCCGGCGCCGCCTTCGCTCAGAAATATGTACATTGCCTTGAAGAAGGATTACCCTAGTTTCGTCGAGCCAGCGAATAGGGGCGGACTGCTGATACCGTGGGCCGACCGAGGCGTATTGATGCTCAATACATGTCTTACTGTCCGTGCCCACGAGGCCAATTCACATGCCAATCGTGGCTGGGAGCGTTTCACACAAAAGGTTATCGATCTCGTCGCCCAGAAGCGGACACGAGGTGTCGTATTTATGGCATGGGGAACACCAGCGAGCAAGCGCGTACAAAAGGTGGACAAGCAACGCCATCTTGTGCTCCTCAGCGTTCACCCTAGTCCCCTCAGTGCATCTAGGGGATTCTTCGATTGTGGTCACTTCAAGTCGGCAAACGAGTGGCTCATTTCTCGATACGGTGACGATGGTGAGATTGACTGGGCTTTGAGACCTGACAACACGACCAAAAAGGTCATCAAAGAAGCTCCCAAGAAAGAGTCCAAAGAGGACACAGCAGCCACGAACGGAGAGGAAAAGAAGACAAAAGAGGAAGACTCAGAAGAAGACTCCTTGGAGAAGCCAAAGGGTGATGCAAAGACCAACGGCGAGTCCAAGGCAAAGAAGCCAGAAATCGACGATGACGAGGATGTCGATTCCGATGAAGAGGCGGCATTAGAAGAGGCCCTTAGAATTGCGGAAGAGAAGATCAAGAACTAAACAGCTTACCTAGAGCTATTGGGTGGGAATTCTACGAATCGAGGAAGAGCGACATGTTCATGACTTTTGTCAGTGTATTTACGAACTATAATGGCAACTCAGGTGACACTACTATTGGTAGCGTCGGCGGCGCGAGGTTTGGGACTCCAGATTGAATTACTTGTATAAGAAACGAAAATGATTTGAGACTGACAACTTACGGGGCTATCAAAAGAATACATTGTATCGAATTTTGTCCCAAGTGCTACTCTTGACGTCTTGTGGGACTTGAGGACGGAGGCAGGCAAGGGTTTAGCTGCCGAACAATTCATCATAATCTTCAGGGCTATAATGATTTCGCCTACGGGGCACGGGTTCTTCCATACACCATGCAAAATGCAGCTCTATATATCGGTAGGTATGGCGCTGGGTTATAGTATTTCGTAACTAAATCAGAGATAACCCAGCCAGAGATCCTAGGCAAGGCAGGCCGTTTATCTGATGTCAATTTCGTATTTGGATTATGAAGGGCGCGGTTAGCCGTCGCTTCGAACCGGCCAGCTATTCAGCACTCAGGGAATTTTATTCAATAGCTTCCCGCAGAGCCGGGACAATGGCTGGCCTCTCCCGCCATCAATTCCTTTTCCAAGCCTTGGTGACCAGGAACCCAGCAGGCAATAAAGCAGGGGGCTAAGGTAGCGTGAGGTAGCCAGCTGAACATCCCAGCCATCACGCTCCATACCCGAATAAGAGCTTCGAGGTGTAAGAGTATTTGGTGTGTATGTGTCAAAGCTAGCCTTCTCGGCAACGACAGCCTTGCCTGGGTGTTAATTACCCTCGCTTTGTAATAACAGCCGTCAATTATAGGGGCTATCTTCTTCCGGGGTACTATTCTGTCTTGTCAACGTTGATGTGGCCACCATCTACGATGCTCAATCTCAATCTCTTGAGTTGGAATACAGGCATTTCTACGCGTATGGACATACTAGCCTAAATCGTATACAACAGACGAAGATGTAAGTCAATTTACATCAAACGGCGTCTCTTGATAGGACGGGCAACTCGCGGCTTTGCACCAAGTAAGAAGCTGGCTGCTGACAGCCCTAATGGTAGGCTGAGAATTTGTTTCAAGAGATGCTAGCGCAAACAATCAAACAATATCGCCAGTGGCCCAAGCTTGCCCAATCCCTGGCTCGTATGATTTCATGTTTACGGAGCAAGATTCCCGCCCGAGTACTCGTACTTACATATGTACTCCGCATGGAGAAAGCTGTTCGCACCTTAGTAAGATCAGATACCCGACTCAGGCGCCGTAATATTGGGGCAAAGGTGCAAGTCTGAGACAGGACAAGATAAGCCGCCGTTAGACAAGTTGGTGTGCATGTGGCGCTGGCATTGCATCGTGGCTAGTTGCTGTAGCATGAGAGACAGTACTTGCATCTGCATGTGCCCAATCCAGCCTCACGAGGACAGTACGAGTAGTTACCTGTAAAAAACTTGAACACCCATGTACACACAAGTGATGGAGGTGATGAGCTTTTGTACGGAGCTCCAGCTGGGACGCCCAATGGTCTGGCTTCATTTAAATTTCAGGGTTAGGCCGTCCGCTGGCTCCCGGGGCAGCCATGTTTGGCGCCCAGCAAGTACTGGTACTCGCAAGTTTTTGACAGAACTGGGCATCCGCCGCCAAGGTACAAGCATCATCTCTGTTCGCTACGGCGTAAAGGCCATTCAAAGTGGTCATAGCAACCCCCACCATTGTCTCGGCGAAGGCTGAAGCCACTACCGTCTCCAGGCACAAGTACCGGTACTTGTTGCGATGCAGCTCCACCAAGCGTTCGTCTCTATCGTATCGCATCGCATCAACATGTCATGGAATCATCAATACGTGTCAATACTTTCTGCATGTATGTAGGCACATGCATCGACAATGGAGTGGCACCTTGCGCTATCAGACTATCAGGTACGGTACAACGCACCACGGCCAATCGCCCAAGTCTTGGCCCGGCACCAAACATCCATGCCAGCAGGACAGGAACAGAGCCCAATTGGGCCTTTGTGACATCAAGGTAACCAACACCGACTGTGATGCTAAACCAAATCAACCAGCACAACCACTCACTGCAGTTGGCCTGCCGGCAGTAGCTTCGATGCCCGCCGTGCCCAAGCAAAGTACCTTTCCGCAGTGACTTCGCCGGGTGAGTACCTGGCCCCAGCTGGCGCACTCGCGCGCTTCCCACCAGACAATTTAGCATCTAATCTTAGTCGCATAAAGACCCGTAGACTGGCCCCTGGTCTGGTCGCTGGTCTGGTCGTGTCGCGCCCCTGAAAGGCAGACGAGCAAAAAGATTCCCACCATCTTCTTCGCCATCGCAAACAAGCGAAATCATCCTCTTCTTCAGTGTGCGGGACGGCGTCCCTTCTTGAGGAATCGTGATCACGCCTTTTGTGTGCGCGCTGGCTGCTTCCCCTCGTTGAAAGCTTCACTTCATCTGAGCCTTCAACAAGTGCCCCTCCTTTCTTTCGTTTCTCTCTGTCGCCTTTGTTTCTTATTCAACCTACCCACACACTTATACGACATTCGCAGCGCGAATTGATTGCCTTCTTCTTCTCTCCATTTCCATTGTCGAGGTCGGTGGTGTGATTGGCTTCTCGGCAGGCTCACATCGCTTCGCCTGGGCCCTTCTCCCCAGACTCGGCTTTGCTTTTTTCTACTTCTTCTGTCTGCAGGCTATAATCCACCGCTTCTTGACAAGCTGGAATCTGGCAGCAGCAGCAGCAGCTTCCTAACAGCATATTTCTTTCCTTGAATGATTTATGCCAATCGTTGCATCGACAGCCCATTCTCCAGTCGCTGATAGAATTGCCCAAAATGCCTGGCATCTTCTCTCGTCGCAAGAAGGACGCAAAGTCCAAGAAGAACGGACTCGACGACGCAGATTTACTTCCGCAGAAGAAACAATGGGACGATGCTTGGACCCGCAAGACGGTTGAGCCCGAGGAGATTCGAGAGCTTCTGCACGGCTGCTGCGAAGAGCTCAAGTCGCGAGGTAGGCCGTTCACCAACGCTGGACGTTGGGCAGCTTGTCACGATTCTGGTGATTCTTTGCACATTTACCTTTGACTAACGATTGCGCTGCAGGCCTCGATCATCCATTCTTCCTGCTTCCTTTCCGACCGACATCGAACCCCAGCGCCGTTCGCACGTTTGTTCGAAACTTCTTCAGCCAAGACCCTCCGATTAGCGGGGAGATGCTGCTCCAGGAGCTGCGCATGACAGAGCCCATGGTACGTATCTATGTTTGCATGGCAAAGTGAATTGCTCACAAAAGTGCAGGTCATCTCGGGAGTGGTAAAATGGTGCTGGAGCCGTCTTCACGGAGGCCTCGTTGGCTGGGATGCGTATGAATTGTTCAAGGTTGGAGAACGAGGTATGTGATAGGGACTACTAATAAGCATTTACGGTTACATGCGGGTGCTGACTTTCTGGTGCTACCCAAGACTCCAACATGGCCCGCGATTCCTTCAAAACCTTCATTCCCCTCAGCGTGGAAAATGCGGCGCGCCAGCAGATAATCTTCGATTTCTTTGGCCTGATAGCGGCAGTCGCAGCTCATGGCAAGAACAATGGCTTTGGTGGGCGCAAGCTGTCTCGTATGGCCTCGTGGTGGGCCTTTGACCACAATGATACTGGTAAAGGTTTCGACGGTGGTTATGGGGCATGGCTTAGGTACGACGACGATCTGCCAACTCTGAATACGGAATATCGCTGGAGCTTCATACTAATATTTCTTGCGCTTGCAGTGCTGCCGATGCCACCAGTCATCTCTTTTTCGCTTATCTGAGGTCGCTTTCCCCTGAGCAGAACCCCACAGGAATCACCATGCTGCCCAGGTCCCTCCAGAAGCTGCTCCAGGAAACCGAGTATCCTCCGCAGAGGCCGGAACTACTTTTGGTCAAGACCAAGAAGGTGGTCATGATTGTTGACACAGTTTCCCCAACCCCGTTCGCCTTGTTGCGCCGAGCAAACCACTTTCAGTATCGTGACTCCGATAGCGAACTCCAGGAATTTTCCAGCTACGAAGACCCAGTGCAGGCACTAACAGACGAATGCCAGCGAGTCCTCAAGGCAATCTCATCGGCTAATCAGTCACAAGCGTCGAGCGTCAAAGTGTCTACGAGCTTACGAGATGCCTCTTGGTCTCGATTCGAGGATATTGGATTCGCCAGCTCCCTGGAGGAGGAAGACGATGACGAAGGAAGCGTCGTGCCAAAGAGAAACCAACAGCTCAAACAGTTCCAGGGTCTCCGCAACAGCCCTCTCTCCGGCGGCAACGGATTGGCACGCCCGACTACGCCTTCGTGGGCTGACTTTTTGTCGGCCGGTTTTGTTGACGATAACCAATCAAGGCCCAACTACCTGCTGCCTCCCGACAAAATTCTCCCTCCACTGTCGCCAGATAGCCGTCAACACAGCTCGCAATCTCATAACCCAAGGCTCGAGAGCGAACGTGATGTTGAGCCTGGAGAGCTCGCAAGTATTAGGGTTATCGACCTGGACGACGCTTTTTGGTGGGTGTGGATGACCAGTCTTGCACCAGAGGAGACCCCCGAACGCAAGTCGGCTTTTGGCAGATGCGCTGTTGTTGAGACTTCCATCCGTGGTTGCCGCTGGCTTGTTGTGGAGGAGATCATCGCAGGAGCAGCTCCCGACGCTCAAGAGGGAGCCTATATTGCGGAAAAGAAGGGATTGTTTTCATGGACGAAGCGCTCCAAGACCGTCTCACGACGCAAGAAGTCTCTTGACAAGAATGACAAGACCACAACCGCCAACGCCAACGATAGCAAGGCCAGCATTGGCCCGGATGCTCATGCTAGAGTCCAGGCAAAGGCTGCCCAGCTAAGAGCTCAGCAGGACCGAGAGGAGAACCGCCCGGCACCTGTTGTTCGCCGCGGCCGCACAGATGCCGAGTTGATGGCTGAAAAGACTAATAGTGTTATGACCCTTCAGCCCCATATTCTGGGCGAGGCCTCCTCAGCCATGAAGTGGGTTAAGAAGTACGACAAGGGCACCATCAAGGATATGTACATGGCCAACGACAACGCGGGTCGAGGAAACGCAGTTCCCGAACCTACCGAAAACCACGAAACTTCCAGTGACAATCTTCCCTCGCCCGCAGTGCCTCCCAAAGATACTCTTTTGACACCGGCCGCCTCACCTTTGCCCCATGGACACTCTGCCTTATCATTGGTTCCCGAGAATGTTTTGGAAGAGGCGCGATCTCGCTCTCCTCTCCCGGAGCAGGCTCAAACTCCTGTATCTGCTACTCCTGAGCAGCCAAAGGCAGAGCCCAGCCTGCCAACGCCGCCCAAAGAAGAGCCCGCTGCCCGGGTTACGTCGCCTACCTTTAATGGCAAGCCCTCGTCATTCGATGCTCCACGGAGTCCCGAACCAAAACAACAGAAGGGTGGCTTCTTGAAGATCTTTGGCCGCAAGAAGCGTGCTTCCAAGAATCTGGAAAGCGTTAAGACTGATTTGAACAAGATGCTTGAGCAGAACGCTGGCAAGAAATCTATGGAGAAGCCAATGGCCAGTCCTGCCGTTGTCTCCCCAATTGAGCAAGAACCGGACACGCCAGCAGACGGAGAGCCGATCTACGAGCCAATTTACGACCAGCCAGCTGACGATGATGCTGCAAACGATGATGCCCCCGATCAACCAGAACCTGAGCACGATTTCTCAAATTTTAATCAAGGCCCTCTGGATGATGTGCCGGCCTTTGTCCCAGAAGACGATGATGAGGATGAATATGAGGATGCGGTGCCACCACCGATTGCTCGTCCTGCCCCCAAGTTTCCCTCGAAGCTGCCCGTGAAGGAAGCAACTCCTGCTCCTCCTGCGAAAGAAGGACTCCCTGCTGGAATTAGCCCAGGCATTCAGGACCGTTTTGCCCAGCTCCGCAAGAATGCGGCCGAGCGAACATCTTCCCGCCCAGATGACTTTCCCAAGCCCGCAAAGACTGAAGGCGAGGATGGAGAAGAGAGTACGTACTGACGACGATCCCCCCCTGGGCTATATCACTGGGCGTGCAATATACTGACTTTTCTGCAGCCATCGAATCTCGTGTCGCTCGCATCAAAGCCCGAGTCGCCGAGCTCACCGGCAACATGGAGGGCACATCAGTTCCTCTCCGTAATAACTGAGCGAACAAGCTAAAGCGCTTCAATCCGCCCGATTTCTTGTTACCAATAATTCTTCTCGTTACTATTTCTGCCGCAATTTGATACCACTCGTCGTCATTTTCCCTTGATCGCAACCAGAGATACGATGCAATGTGCAGCGTTTCATTTTTAATACTAGTCCATTCTCTCTCTTTGTCTCTCTTCCTATCTTTATCCCATCTTTTATTTCTTTCAGACTTCTGTATGATACCACCCCAAAAATAGGAGGCGAGTGTGGGGAACGTCCAAGCAAGTCGACATGGGATTTCAGCTTTTTCATATTACTACGCACGACTTTGATCATCTTTACACACAAAAAAAATTAACGTTGAAAGGGTCTATGCGTATGGAATTCGGAACCTGTCTTTGGCGTTACCCTCTCCTTCCTCTATCTACCTGCCGTTTTGATCCGGGATAAAACTGTCTGTCATATTTCCCTATTTTCTTTTTTCTCAATTCTTTTTTTTCCGCCGAGTTTTCTTGATTTTGTCCTGTCCTCAAAAAGAAGAGCGTTGGAGGGTTCCATATGGAGATGAAAGATGATGAATGTCGTTTGATACATAGTCCCTCGAGGTTTTGAAGTCTGATATAGAACCTGAAAATGCAAGAAATACTACTCGTGCTTTTATACTTTTTTACTAACATGCGTGACTGGACTTTGAGCATTGTTGTGATGTATATATTAGGGGGGCATTGCTATTCCTTGTCTGCTCATGCAAAGGTAGATACTTGTCTCCAGTTGAGTTCATGCTATGGAGGGAGAGCAAAGTGATGAAAAGAGAAGGAAAAGAATCAAGCTTCTTGCGAGAATAAATAGAATTTAAGCGGTGAAATAATAGCGGTAGAGTAAATACGGCAGAAACAAGAGTGCCTTGACTTCAATAAGTTCAGTTGGCAGCTGGCGGCAACTGGAAGAATGTCACACGATACCAATTGCCCTTCTTTTCTCCTATAAAGCCCTTTTCCTCTTCCTCCTCTTCTTCTTCCTCTCTTTCTTCCTCTTTCTTCCTCTTTTTTTCATCCTTGTTCGTACATTCGTGGCATACTCTTCCTTCTCTGTCGACGTGATAGGTACTTCTTTCTACATATCTCCGTCAATCACCGTCTGCAAACAAACACCACCATGCCGATAAGCAACTCTCAAAAAGGCGCCGACGATGACACGAAAGTATCTCCTGCTCGCCTGCTCCCACACGATGACCCGTGCCCAAACCCGCAGTTACCTCCTTTGAGGATCGAATTTCACAATCCATATGTCTCACAACAAGGAGGTCGGCATGAAATATTTTACGCTTCTGTTATTACGGCCTACTAGGAGCAGGCTACAAACATGACGCAAATTGACCAGATCGAATATCTGGGCTTAATTAGGGCTAAACATTTCATGATGTCTAGTAAAACTATGCGAGGACCTACTCATCACCCTCTTTATTCGAAGCTACAGAATGAGCCTACATGGGCTAAATTTGTTTTTCTATCGGCGCTTTACCCAGAGATCCAAGATATCAAAGGACATCCAACACCATTTCAACAGCAAATGATATCAGTATTTAAATCCCTTGAGATCGGAGTTGACTATGAAGGCTATTTGTTATACACACCCAACCCTCAGCGCGATGACCATCAAGACAAAGTATTGTCGTCACCATCATCTGCTCCTTACCCCGATCTGCTAAACACAATATCAACTATGCAAAATGCAATTACGAAGTTGGACGAGAAACTTGACGCAACAAGAGAGGAGATGAGACAGCAACGCGAACAACACGAGCAGCACGAGAAAACTATGCAAAATGCAATTATGAGTCTGAATGAGAAGTTTGACGCATTGAGAGAGGAAATGGGACAGCAAGGCGAGGAGTCGAAACAAAAGTTCAGAACAGGAATCGAAAGAATCCTTCAGCTATACTCCTGAAATGTGCCGAAGTTGTCGATGCTGCACGCAATAACGATATGACGGCGATCAAGTCGGAAAATGCGTCGACGACATCTGCAATAGAGTCATATATGGAAGGCGGTAGTCGGACATCGACTTGAGAGTGCTGCCGGAATTGGAATTGGTGATCAAATCGTTGATCCGTCAAGCGGTCAACTTTTACTTGAATCACACTCTTCTCTTGCATCTGACCTGAGGGATCAACTTTCTTTTGCTTTTGCTATAAAAAGGGGCGTTACGGGTATAGGAGGTTTCCGTAGGATTGGGCAATGGTAGTATGAAAATAATAACAGTCATGATGGTTTTTTAAAAGAGACCGCTGTCTCAAAGCGAATGAAAGCAAAAGTGATTACTTGCTATCGTAGCTGTTTTATGCTCTCATCGTCAATTAAAGTATATATTCAGCAAGGGGGTGGTGTATAAGGGCGATAGCTTAGTAACAGCAGAGAGAGTTTTCATCATGTTTTCTAGCTTCATTGATGTGATTCAGTTCCCAACTAGTACCTTCTGCAGTGATGAAGCAATAGGACATGATGTTGGAGAACGAAGTTAATAGATACCGGTGAATTGAGTGACGTTTAAGGCTTTTGAGATGCTATTAAAGGCAAGGATGAGGTTTCGGGCGCCCCGGAATGGCAAATAATGCGTATTTACTACGGATAACAATATCCTAATAGATGGTAGTCAATGTACAGATTTTGGCGCTGAAGCCTCTTCAAAAGGCAGAAATGGAAAGGAAGCCAACTTGCTAAACGCCGCCGACGAAGAAAAAGAAAGAATCAAGACAAAAAACCAAGTAAAAGCCAATGAAGCAAACTCCCAGAATATTGAACCCTCGGGTATAATGCACGTATATCGTCACTCGCTGCGGATCAGTCATCTTTGGTCTTGCACTCGTACTCGTTAATCAACCTCCATGGCATCGCACGGATCGTCCACGTGGAAGAACGGAGCTGGCGCAGGGTCGCTGCGCGGCATCGTTATGGCGGGGGTCTGGAAGTATGTCTGAGACGCCATCTGAGGCGGCATGACATTGTTGGGTATCTCGTCGGGCTTGACTATCTTCTTCTGCTCCTCTCTCGCTCGATGTCGGGATTCGATGATGGCTCTGCGCACGCTGTCCTTTTCTTCGGGCACAGAGAGAGACTTTGGATCGCTGTAGAGGACCAACTGCATGCCAGCCAGCTCTCCTTCGTCGTTGGCCAGGATGTGGCGCGGGATGCGGTTCTCACGCAGATGCTTCTCAATGTCTGGCAGGAAGACGAGCTTGCCGTCGTCGTTTTCGCTGTCTGAGGAGAGCTCGGCATCCAGATCGTAGATGTACACTTTGTGCTTGGAATCGTCGACTTGCATCGTCTCGTTCTCATCCGACGTCGGCTTGGGGCATGTTGACGATGCGGTGGCAATGGCCGGTGTTTCGGCCTTGACGTGGAGCTTGGACTTTGGCTCTGTCACAGGCGGTTAGCGAATTGACCGCTTACGGAGGTGGTTGGAATGCATTGGGCCGCCTCAACGTAAAAAAGACAAGAAAAAGAAAAAGAAACAACAAGACGAAGTAAAAGAGAATAAAAGAGAATTAACCAGATCAGCTGCAGATCTCACCTATATTGAGCCGGCTGAGGCGCTTCGACAGGCGCTCGCGATCCGAGTCGAGCGTCTCGGCCTTCCTCTTGCGCCGCTGCCTCTCCATAGTGAGGATGATGCCTGGCGCGGGCGCGGTCCCCAGCATTGTATGTTTGGTCTGTTTGTTCCGTTCCGCCCTGCTTAGCCGAGCCGAATTGGAGAACAAGAAAAAAGAGTCAAACTGTTACGGAATGCCGCCGTTCAAACTAACTCGCCGATTGCATTGAAGCCCTGCCCGTGTGACTCCCGTCTGTGCTGATGCGGACGCTGGCAAGGTCGCGGCTACAGTGCAGCAGCTCGGCCAGAAGCGGGCGACAGACGTCCTTTGTAGGCTTGAGTCACTCTTGTAGAAGTTTCTACAAAACCCACCCGCCACAACCCCGCCGATTGCTCTCCGAAGCATCGCATCTGCACCCTCGCCTTCGTCTTCGCCTCTGCCTTCGCACTTTTGCAACCACGCGCGCTGCTCTCCAGCCAAGACTCCAGAACCAGACTTTTGCAAGCATGGCGGGCAACTGGCCCGAGGCGCAGGTGCGCAAGACTTTTTTCGACTTTTTCGAGCAGAGGGGCCACACGCTGGGTAAGTAGTGAAAAAAATATTGAGCCGTTGGACAGGCATCGCCATCACCCCTCCAGAGTGGCGGGGTTGACTCGGCCTTGGGGAAATGAGGATGCGTCAACTCGCGATGGGCCGCAACGACAGAAACAAGATGCTGGTTGATTGTCTGCAATGCTTGATGTCAATCTCGTCTCTTTTTCATCGATTCCATTGCCTACTCTACATCATTCATCCTATCGCGGCGAGCCATCCATCGTCACCAAAACTATGACTGACACATGCTGATATTTTTTTTTCTTCTTCGCAGTACCCTCTGGCTCCGTCGTCCCTCACAATGACCCGACCCTGCTCTTCACCAATGCGGGTATGAACCAGTTCAAGCCCATCTTCCTGGGCACCGTCAACAAGTCCGACCCCATGAGCAACCTCAAGCGCGCCGTCGACACCCAAAAGGTCATCCGCGCTGGTGGCAAACACAACGATCTCGACGATGTCGGCAAGGACAGCTACCACCACACATTTTTCGAGATGCTTGGTAACTGGTCATTCGGCGACTACTTCAAGAAGGATGCCATCGAGATGGCGTGGGAGCTCCTGACCAAGGTCTATGGCCTTGATCCTACTCGGCTCTACGTCACATATTTCGAAGGCAACCCGGCTCTCAACCTCGAACCCGATCTGGAGGCCAAGGACTTTTGGCTCAAGACTGGTGTACCCGAGGATCACATCATTCCTGGAAACATGAAGGACAACTTCTGGGAGATGGGTGACCAGGGTCCCTGTGGCCCTTGTTCCGAAGTCCACTACGACAAGATTGGAGGACGCAACGCCGCCAGCCTCGTCAACATGGACGATCCCATGGTTGTCGAAATCTGGAACCTCGTTTTCATGCAATTCGACCGACAAAAGGACGGCAGCCTCAAGCCCCTGCCTGCCAAGCACATCGATACCGGTATGGGTTTCGAGCGCTTGGTCTCTGCCCTCCAGGATACCGCCTCCAACTACGCCACCGATGTCTTTACTCCTCTGTTCAAGAAGATTGAGGAAGTCACTGCCGCAAGACCTTATACCGACAAGTACGGCGCCGACGACGTCGACGGTATTGACACTGCCTACCGAGTTGTCGCAGACCACATCCGAACCATGTCGTTCGCCATCACAGACGGTGCCGTGCCCAACAACGACGGCCGCGGCTATGTCATTCGACGAATCCTCCGACGTGGTGTCCGATATGCCCGCAAGTACCTTAATGCCGAGATTGGCTCATTCTTCTCCAAGATTCTGCCTGCCCTTGTTGAACAGATGGGCGAGCAGTTCCCTGACCTCGCCAAGAAGCAGGGAGACATCAAGGAGATCCTCGACGAGGAAGAGGAGGCCTTCTCCCGAACTCTGGACCGCGGTGAGGCCCAGTTTGAGAGATATGCTGCCAAGGCCGCCAAGGACGGCGTCAAGAAGCTGGAGGGAGATGTCGTCTGGAGACTCTACGACACCTTTGGCTTCCCTGTCGACTTGACCAAGCTGATGGCTGAGGAGCGAAATCTGGACATTGATGAGGATGAGGTTGCCGTTGCCCGTGAAAAGGCTAGAGAGGCTAGCAAGGCCGTCAAGGATTCAGTGCAGACTTTTGCCAAGCTTGATGTTCACAAGATCGCCGAGCTCGACTCAGAGCTCAAGGTCGCAAGGACAAACGACGATGCCAAATACCTCAGGGGCGACAGCAAGGGCAAGGTTCAGTACATCTTTGATGGCCAGGCTTTCGTCAAGTCAACCAAGGATATCCCTGCCAACACCGCCATTGGCGTCTTGCTCGACAAGACCAACTTTTACGCAGAGTCTGGTGGTCAGATTGCCGACACCGGCCGCATCGTCATTGACGATGTCGTCGAGTTCAAGGTCATGGATGTCCAAGACTTTGGCGGATATGTCCTCCACAGCGGTTACATTGAGTACGGAGTGCTTTCTGCCGACGATGAAGTCATTTGCGAGTACGATGAGCTTCGCCGTTCACCTATCCGTAACAACCACACGGGTACACATATTCTCAACCACTCTTTGAGAGAGGTGCTTGGTGAAGACGTCAACCAGAAGGGTTCCCTGGTGGACAATGACAAGCTGCGTTTTGACTTTTCACACAAGACTCAGGTCAAGCTTGATGAGCTGAAGAAGATTGAGGAGCTCTCAAATAAGTACATCCGCGCAAACTCCAAGATCTTCTCCAAGGAAGTGGATCTCGACCTTGCGCTCAAGATTGAGGGCCTTCGTGCCGTCTTTGGCGAGACTTACCCTAACCCCGTGCGAGTTGTTTCCATCGGCATGGATGTCGATAAGCTGATTGAGGACCCCAAGAATGCCGAATGGAGAAAATACAGTGTCGAATTCTGCGGTGGCACCCACGTCGACCAGACCGGCTTGATCAAGGACCTCGTCATTGTCGAGGAGAGCGGCATCGCAAAGGGTATTCGTCGTATCATCGCATACACTGGCGAGGCTGCCCACCAGGTCCAGCGCGAGGCCCAGCTGTTTGAGCAGAAGCTGGTCGACCTTGAAGCCCTTCCCTTTGGCCCCGAGAAGGAGGCCCAGGTCAAGGCCGTCTCACAGGACCTTAGCCAGCTGGTCATCTCAACACTCACCAAGGATGAGTTCAACCAGCGTTTCCAGAAGATTGCCAACGCCGTCGTTGCCGAGCAGAAGAAGAAGCAAAAGGCGGAATCCAAGACCGCCGTCGACACCGTTGCCAAGCACTTTGAGGCTAACAAGGAGAGCCAATGGTTTGTTGGCCGACTCCCCATCAGCGCCAACGCCAAGGCTGTGGGCGAGGTCATCAAGCACTACCAGTCCAAGGACAAGTCAAAGTCTGTGTACTTGTTTGTCGGCAGCCCAGAGGAGGGCGCCGTTGCCCACGGAGTTTATGTCGGAACTGTAAGTCATTTTGTTGCCAACCCCTTTGCTATCATATTTCACGAGAGACAATATCATGATATGAACATTTCACTAACCTGGGATCTTTTTCTAGCATTTGTCCTCACAAGGTGTTACCGCTGAGCACTGGGCTGCCTCCGTGTCCGATGTCATCGGTGGTCGCTCAGGCGGCAAGGAGCCTTCCCGCCAGGGCCAGGGAACTCAGCCGGAGAAGATTGACGACGCTGTCGAGACTGCGCGGAAATGGCTGAGCGAGAAACTGAAACTGTAAAAAGTTTTGTGTATTATATAAAGGAGCATGATTTGTTTGTTGCCAAATTGAAGAAAAAAAAGAAGGTACATATGAAATTTGGGAGAATGGGTCTATTGGGTGATGGGATGGGCTATGGGTAAATAGGTAGCGCCAGATGAGTAGAATGATATGTCACAATTATTCATCTGAAAGTCGAATTGATAGATGTTGATTTTGTGCTTTTCAAATGCTCATAATTTGTATTGATACAAAGTCATCAAAGTTCGGTTGAGATGTCTATATACACTACTTATACAGTAACCATGACACTGGCGTTTCTATAATGCGACAGGAGAGGATTCTCTCCGCTCCGCGTCTCCGTGTCCTCGACATAGGCCCACCGCCGCATGAAATCTCCGTGGGACATGACGCGGGTCAACTTGCCGGTGATGGCCCGGTAAATGGCCTCGGTGATGTTGAAGTCTGTGGGGAAAAGAATGTCAAAGTACCCCTGGTGAACCTACATTTGTCCAAGCACGTTAGTCTACGCCCATAAAGTTTCTAATTTGAGACTGCTTTGGAACTTACAAGGGGGGTTGTGACGGGGACCATTCTTCGCTGGAAACGGGTCTGCACGACGGGAGCGTTGAGGCCCTTGATGGCCTGGGGGAGAGCATCGAAATCGGACGTGAGGAGACGGTGCGCGGGGAAGTACTTTTCCAGAACATCGAAGAATTGCATGAGCCTAGTGGGGATGAACTCGGCGTGGGAGAGGTTGGCGGCAAAGGGCATCTTGGTAGAAAGATAGCGGAGGAGAGGGTTGTGAGGATACGGCTTGGGATAGTTTCCGCCGGTGGCAGCGTGGCGGACGCGGAAGAATCTCGCCGCCAGGGGATCCAGCTCATGGACGTAAAACTCATAAAAGTCGCCGTCCCCGTCGATGAGCACGTGGCCCTGCAGCGGCTCCTCGGTGGTGACGTCGTACCGGATGCCGTCGTGGGAGAAGTTGTCAAAGACCTCCATGGCGAGGAAGAAGCACGGCGAGGGGACGTAGCGGTCCCACTCGAAGATGGACTTGTTGATGATCTCGACTTTATCTGCGTGCCCACGAGATTCGGCAGTCGAGAGGAGGTGGCGGTTCTGCATGGCGGCGAGGGAGGAGGAGATTTCGATAATGTTGAACTTTGTGCGGGCGTAGACTTGGGGGTCGGCGGCGCGGATGTAGTCAAGGATGTTGAGCATGAGGGTTCCTCGCCCGGCGCCCATCTCGAAGATGAGCAGGTCGTCGTAGGGATACGTCGTGAGGCGATAGTTTGAGACGAGGTACCGGGCAATGGCCTCGCCGTAGTATGGCCTGAAGAGCTCCGTGGGCGTGTGCCACAGCTGTCTCGTCGGGCTCTCGCCTTCTTTCTCGTCGAGCAGGTCTTCGAAGTCGGTGTATCGCTGGCCTAGCTCGGCCTGGAACTCTAGCTCGTCACGCATGGCATTGAAGTCGAAGGGCTCGCCTGGGCTGAAGATGACGGCCTCTTTGGAGAAATAACCATACGAGGGATTGTATAGACTGTCTGTGGTTTCGCCCATTGTCAGTCAGGCCTTTCCAAAATCTTCGCATGTGAGAGAGCGCATGAGGCAACACAACACAACACATACCGTCTATAAAATCCCGAAGCAGCATCTTTACTTTCCGGGGCCGCTCCGTCCTCTTCTTCAGCTCCTGCAGCGAGATATACGGATACTGCGCAAACTCTTCTCTTCGGTCCTCGGGCAGAATGTGCGTCCGCTGCTGCCAACGACTCTCGTTGGTCTTCATGCCGCGATCTATCGACGGTCTTGTGCCGATGCTGCGACTCGGCTGTCTTTGCCTGCTGGCCAAGCCACTGCGCAGGCCATTGCGCAGGCCTTGACATCCGCGAGGACGGTGTCGAAACAGCTGGCGGAATAGATGGGCCACAATGGGAGAATCCATGATGGCGAACGGTCACGATGCCTTCACAAGGTGAAATGTTTCTCGTCCCAATCAGGCGCTTGTAGCTATTAGCAGATCCCGCAGCTATGCCCGGAAAGTGGTTTGTTCCGAGTAGGGCTGCCCCGCGAGTTCTCGGTACGTACCTTTTTTCTTTTTTTGCGCTGCCGGCAGGGGATCGGCAATGACCTCAGAAAGTACAAAGTTTAGTCTATCCTACAGAATTTAGCACTTCTTCACTTCTTCATCTATTGTTGACCTCAATAGCCCGCAGAAAAATGAGGGCATTTTGAATACAATTACGATGAGGCATATCCGGTCACGGCCTGTAGCATGTCATTGAGCGACCATCCCAAGGCCTATGGCACGGCTGCCATTGCCGTTGCCTTTACAGCAGGCATTATCGCTACCCTGGGATTCAAAGAGCTGTATCCCGAGCTCGAATCCCGCTACCAGCACAAGAGCACCAGCCGTGTGAATGATCGCAGGAGATCAAGTTTCTTCTGGGGAGCGCCGGTGAAGCTCGAGGACCATGAGCCGAAAACTTCGACGTCTCGGTCCGCCGGAATAGCAACAAATGGCATTGAAGGCTGCATCGGCAACACGCCCCTCATTGAAATCCAATCTCTCTCCGAGGCCACTGGCCGGGTCATCCTGGCTAAAGCCGAGTTTCTCAATGGCGCTGGAAATAGTCCCAAGGACCGAGTGGCTCTTAACATGATCTTGGAGGCCGAGAAACAGGGCCTTTTAACGCCGCATCAGGGGGACACCATCTATGAAGGAACCGTGGGCAGCACAGGCATCTCGCTTGCTACTCTGGCTCGCGCAAAGGGATACAAGGCTCACATTTGCATGCCCGACGACCAGGCATTCGAGAAATCGGATCTTTTGATTCATTTAGGTGCAACTGTTGAGAGAGTCCCTGTAGCTCCAATTACCAGTCCTGATCATTTTGTCAACTTGGCTCGAAGGCGCGCCATTGAGCACACGCGATTTTCAGAGGATGGCAGCAAGGGCTTCTTTGCGAATCAGTTTGAGACAGAATCCAACTGGCAGGCTCATGTCGTCAGCACAGGCCCGGAGATCTACCAGCAGACAGACGGAAACCTTGACGCATTCGTAGCTGGCGCAGGAACTGGCGGAACGATATCAGGAGTGGCGAGATACCTGAAACTCGAGGCCAAGATGAAGAATGTCAAGGTCATCCTGGCGGATCCCCAGGGGAGCGGACTATATAACAAGATTAAGCACGGCGTCATGTACTCACCCACCGAGAAGGAGGGCACCCGGCGCAGACAGCAGGTCGACTCTATGGTGGAAGGAATCGGCATCAACCGCATAACCAACAACTTCGAAGTCGGCAGAGATCTACTCGACGATGCAGTCAAGGTGACTGATGAGCAGGCCTGCCGCATGGCGAGGTGGCTCGTGGAGAATGACGGCATCTTTGTAGGGAGCAGTAGCTCTGTAAACTGCGCCGCTGCTGTCATGGCGGCAATGAAGCTGCCCCCCGGGAGCCGGGTCGTTACCTTGTTGTGTGATTCCGGAACCCGGCATTTGAGCAAGTTCTGGAAGAATATCAAAGAGATGGGCTTGGAGGAAGGGGAACCCACAGATCTATTTGCTGAATTGGGTATATCAAAGTCATAAGGAAAAAGCCTTGACCTTTATCTTGTATATAACGGAGCTAGCTCCGTAAGCACCATCGCATGTTGCCCGAGAATGATTGATAGAAAACCGGCAGCAGTGATCTATTAGATGATCTAGATAAAACATATTGCATAGCCTCGCGGCAACACCAAGTTCATGATGTGCACGCCGACGGAAGACATGCCGAAGAAGGGGTAAAAATATGATGAAGGGAAAACACTACATGGCGCCCGAAGGTCTTGAGTTCTTCATATCTTACCCGAAAAAATAAAAAGTAATCAATTTTCCATAACTCCCATCCCGAAAAAAGTTCCACCCCATTCGCTCCGTAGGAAACATCAAGCAAATCGAAACAGCGTCCTCATAGTCCTCGAGGCAGACGTGGCGCCTTTATTGTAATTTTCTCCCTCTTCTCGTTGCCTCCTTATGAGAACTGCACAAACACTCCTTGTTAGTATTGTAACATGAGAGGGGAGGAATGAATAGAAAACATACCTTCCACCGGTTGCCGCAATTCATACACTCGCAAAACGTCGTCATCGGCTCATCAGCACTTCGTGTCTGTGCCTGAGTGTAGCTGACCCTCTTCTTCTTGCACTTGCCGCACTCCAGGCTGTCGCTGATGCTCTTCTCCGCCATCGGAACCTGGGCCTTCTTCATGTTCTCCTTCTCCAGCTCCAGCTCCATCTTCTTCCGCTCCTCGCTCTTGAGCTCATCGTCTGTCATGCTAACGAACCGATCGGGCGAGATATCTCCCGATAGGACTCTCTTGCCCAGGTCCCGATTGGACTTGCTCTTGAGATTCTGGAAGAGCGACCGGATCTTCTTCTTGTACTCGGCGCCCTCGCCGTTGAGGAGGGTGAACAGGGCGCTCTCAACGGCAACGGCCTTGGCGATGACATCGCTCTCGGACTCGGTGGATCGGTAAGCGAGGCCGTTGTACAAGAGGCCGATGCACTGGTTGCGGACGTTGGACTCGGTACGCTTGATGCTGACGCCGTCGGTGTCGAACTTGCGCTTCTCGGGGTCGCCCTTGAACGCCTTCTTGGCGCCGCCGCTGGGCGCAGCGTTGGCGGACGACGGGTTGGGCGGCGATGCGGCGGCGGGTGCTGACGGGGAGCCCATCTTTGCCTTTTGCAGCTTGGAGTTCTTTTCCTGCTCGACGAGCTTCTTCCACTTGATGACGAGTTCGGAGGCGGCTCGAGCAATCTCCTTGTTGGGATTTGACCGCAGTTTGCCGACAAAGACACCTGCGCGCGTGGCCTGCAGTTTTGCGACAACTAATGTCAGAAGAAAGAATAACGGGCAATGAAGACATAAAATGAGAGGCCATGATCATGGTGACGAGAAGCTGCGATTGGAGGCGATGCCTGGGAGCACAATCGGTGGGCAGTGACGAGGGTGGGCATCGGCATCCAAACGTGACAGATAATCAGATCGAATGGATCCTGCCTGAACATGCATTCACGGCCCTGTATAAGAGGGCGCACACAATTCACAGCCTCGTCTCTGCCCATTCTCAAGCATCTCCCTCTCGTAGAACGGCCGCAAAAATATGGCGACAGAATTAACGTACCCGTAGCATCTCCTCAGTCGGTGACGCATCCTTCTTGAGCGACTCCAGCAGCTTCAGCGCATTCTCCGGCGGCTCGTTGGCGGCCACGACCTTGGTCAGCGCCTTTACGCGCGACTCGAGCTCTCGCTGGTCCATGCCCGGCATTGCGGAAATTCTCGGTAGCGAAAACGATTCTAAAGCTGACGATGATGATTCGAAAGAGGGCGAAGACAAGAAACAGTTAGGCTTTTCGGAATTAGGGAAGCAACAAAAAAGAGCGAGACTTGACGGAGGAAAAAAAAGGTAGCAGTACGGAATCGGGATCTACTAAGTTTCTCTCTTTGCCCACGCGGCGCGCGGCGAATCAATCGTCGCATACGGAGTTGGTTTGGACGGCTGTGGGCGGGATGAAGAGCCGGGGTTTAACCGTCCGATTTCGTAGCAGAATGCTTGAGGCGGGTCACGTGGGGAGCTGCCGAGGTTGGCTCTCTTATGATTGCTGCAGTTGAAGCAATATAGCAAAACACCAATGCTGTATAAATGATGTGATCTTATGTCTTATAAAGGAAGTTTATGCTATATTTGTTGGTAAGCAAGATTATTCAAAACATTGAATGCATAGAATTTGAATTACGCCTTGGATGTTGTCTTTGTGAAGCTGAAGCGGGCACGTGTTCATTCTTTGGGATGCATACCAATATGCCATATGTTGGGTTGAATGCTCTTCATGATAACTAAATAATCATATATGAATAACTACTTTGTAATTAAATGAGAAATATGACTGATGATAAGATCAAGTTCTTAATAACAGTAGGAAGTGGCTATACAATATCCTATTTTGGTTATCCAACAGCCTAGCAATCATGCGAGGTGCATACTAAGATGTCTTCAAGTTAAGCAACAAGAAGCTGGATGATGGCCACTCTTTCAATCTATTTTAGAGAATTATTCACAAGATGGGCTAGATACATCCCTCAAGCGCGCCTCTATCTGTTTGTTTTCCTACGTTTGTTAGTCTCTGAACCTTCTCCTGATTCCGGAGCCTCCTCTTCCCCAGCCAAATTCGCCCTCAGTCTATCCACCGCAGCCGCCATTCGCTTGCTCCCCTGAACTCTCTGCCTAGGAGCAAACGTCTCCCTTGCACCAGCGCCAACACTCCCGCCAAAGAACCTCGTAATGTTGCTCTGCGTCCCTTCAATCTCCCGCTTATTCATGTCCCGAATTACCGGCACGAGCACCTCATCCGTGCGCTCCTTGCCCCATCCGATTGTGGCCATGAGATACTCTCGCAGCCCTGCCACATCAGGCACGCCCCATTGAAACGGCTCCGTGCTGCTGTCGACCATTGGGTGAAGGTAGGCCTCGTAAACGGCTGGACTTGGGAAGCCGAGCGGTAAGAAGAGCTTAGTGGCCTGTGACTTGCGGAATTTGCGCCTGAAAGAAGAGGATGCATCGGCCTCCTTGGGCCGCGTTTGAGATTGAACCTCTTTCCACCATTCGCGGAACTTGTCGAGGCCATCTTTGCCGGGAAACTCAGAAAGAATCTCGACGGCGGTAACTGGACCGACGCCAGGTAGTCCTTCTGTGTAATCCGACCCCAGGAGCTGAGCGAGAGAGATGAGCTGGTCCCGGGAAAGGGACATTTCTTTATCGAGGTCTGCACCGACATAGCATTCAACAAATTTGTTGCTGTTAAACATGTTTTTGTAAACTCGTGTCCCTCCAAAGAGAAAGGTATCAGAGTCATCTGTGACGATGCCGTCAACCATGCCAAGCCGGACCAGCTCCGCACACTGCGCTTCCGCTTCCATCGGCGCGGTGATATAAGGGATACCAAAGAGGCGAAGCAAAGCCTGACACTCTGTAATCATGGTCTGAGTCACTTCGTCTGCGTCACGACGATCCTTCTTCTGCTGGTTTCGAAGCGCTCTCAGTTCTCGCTCATAGTCTTCTTTGTTTTGCTGTGTAGACTTCTTGTTCAGTTCGCTAGCGAAGCGTGCGTGTTCCTCTGCTTCCTCAGCCATCTGTGCTAGGAGTTCTTCGTCCTCAGGGTCACTAAACTCATCGTATTCTACCTCGGCAAATAGGTCATCGTCATCGGCAATGCCATCTGCTGGAGGTTGGCCCAAGAGAAGGCTTTCAATTAAGAAAGCATCTGCTTGCGGATCTCCCTGAGCTACTGTGCTGTCCGCTGGCTGGACGTCTACAAACTCAGGTTCGGGTGAATCATGGCTCTCCTGCGCTTCAACAACCGGTGGAGTCGGAGCAGTGGGAGCCTCGAGTATGGGAATTTCTTCAAACTCAGGCTCGGGTGATTCGCTCTCTACTCTTCCCTTCTCCTCAGGAGCAGGCTCAGTTGTAGGTGGCTCAATGTTTAGATCATCCTCTGGGACTTTGTCGACAGTAGGGCTAGGAATCGGTGCCAGTTCTGGCGATGGTGGTATCTCAATAATCTTGACATCATCGCTAGCATCGTCATCGTCATCCTCAGAGGGAATCTCGATCAACTTATCCCGTAACTCTTTTCGTCGAAGATTTTCTTCTTCCTCCGCTTCAGCTCTATCCTGAGCATTGATTTCTCTTTCGACGTCTTGCTGTTTCTTGATTGCTTCTCGGATGTCTGTGTCATCATCCACTAGCCAGGGAGGTAGCGGCTTGGGGCCATCTTCTTGCTGAGGTTCAACAACTTCGAAGCCGCCGCCTAAGCCATCTTCTTGTTCTCCCTCTTTAGCCAGTTGTCCGTCATCTCCACCCGCTGTAACCACAATTGGTTTCTCTTGAGGCGTCTTTTTCTTAGCGAACAGAGATGAACCCCAATCCAGTTTTGGAAACGGCAGCGGTCCATCAAATGGGTTCTTCTTATTCTCAAAAGCTGGCTTTGGCTGAGGTTTCTTCATCTTTCGTGACTTTGCTAGGATTGCCTGCATATCATCACCGCTGTCGCTCTCTTTTGCCTTCTCTTCTGATATTGGGGCTTCTTGTCGTTTCGGAACAGCTGCATTGGCCCGGTTGTTCACAATGTGCGCAATCATTGAGCCACTACTACGACCGATAGGCTTTGGCGCTTCCACAGCTACTTGAGTCCACTCAGGTTTGTCTCGGACATCCTCATCCTCGTCGATGTTGTCTTCTGGCTCCTGACCAATTCCGTGCTGGCTTTGCAATGATAAAGCGATTGCAAGATTGATATCATGCTCCTCTTCTGGGTGCATATGCTCCGCAGGCTGTTCCTCGAGAATATTTTCAGTCGGATCCAATCTTCCCCCAACAAACAAGGAGTCTTCGTTGGCGCCTTCGTCATTGACGGCATCCTGTCTGTGGCTCGCGTAAAATTGCTGTCGTCTGCCACTGATATCTTGAGCAGCTTGGAAGCTTGCAGTATCTGACTGGGACAGTTTGGGTAGTCGATTGACGCCCACAATTGGCACATCTTCAAAGTCTTCTTCTTCGCTCTCTTCTTCCTTTGTCTGGTATTGAAATTGAAGAGCATCCACATCAATTGGCTTGTGGGCTTCCCCAACATCTTTGTCTTTGCTGACCACTCCAAGAGCCCAGCCTCCTTCCACACCCTCGTTCTTCACCAAGATGTATTCTCGATCTCTTTCTCCCGCAATACGTGCATTGACGCCGAGGGTCAGGTCAGTGCCTGACATTCCGATTTCATACATTAGTCGCTGCGTCAGATGATTTCTCTCCTGGACTCTTTCAATCTGAAACCTCGAGAAAGCCATGCGATCAGGAAACATGTCGTCGAGCTGTTCCTTACTCAGACCCATTCTGAGTCGACTCCGCAATCTCGCCGCGTTGAGAATGTTGTACCTATCTGGCGGCGGAAGGCTCTTGAAGAAGTCGCCGTCGAAATCAATCTTGCTGAAGTCGTACAGGTTGATGTCTTCTCCGTTGTTGAACTGGCGCGCATACTCTTCCAACTCCTCTACACTCATGATTCGAGGATCGTCTGGCTTTCCCATTGATGCTATTCCACCCTCGATTTCCGGCAGGTGATAGGCATCTTGCTTATAAAACTTGCGATTGCGCAGCCTCTCCTGCTGAGACATGCCAATCTCCTCAACGTAGACTAATTCGTTGGCTTCGGGTATTTCTTCTTCTGGTTCTACTGGGCGCGGCCTCTCTTTCTCCCTTTTGCGGTTTTCCTCCTCTTCCTCTGCGAGTCGCTGCATTTGAATAGCCAGAAGCTTCCCAGCGGTCCGAACGGCATCTTCTCGTCTCCCCTCCCGCCTCTGTTTACGCTTCTGAATGGTTGCTCGCTTCAACGCTGGAGCGCCGCCATCAAACACAAAGACGGGCTGGATACCGAACCAGAGAAGCTTGCAGATGCGCCGAAAGAATCCCACAATATGAGAGTTGCGAAGCGCATTGCCTTCTTTATCACGAACAGCCTTGAGAAACTGGTAGATCCAAATCGATGCATCCACGGCCAGACGCTTTCGATTGAGCGTTGCCAGGTTGGTAGGCCGTGCACACGGCTGGATCACCGTCCAAAGCCCGTTAACACCCATTATGAGAGTGCGGGCCTACTGATAGCCCGCGACTGGTTGTTTTGGCTAGTGAGGCGGTGATGGCATTGCGGTGAGGTTTTTGCGAGGTCGACTCGCTTCCACCGCAGCCGTAGAGGCGGAATTGCAAGTACTCGATGCAATTCCGTGTGATGAAGAAGAGTTGAAGATTCACGATGATCGATCGACTCGTGCAGTGACGCTATTGTAGTCAAGGCGGTGGGGCTGTCCAGCGCAGATTCAGCCCTATCTATTGGCCAGCTCGACTTATCGCAGCGTCCCTCTACCGGATCAGATGCAGCTTTTCCCCCACGCTTCGATTCTCTTGCACCTCCATCCTTGCGCTGCTCCAAGCCAAGGCTAGTCTTTATCATGGATAAAGATGAGGCCCTTGAGTATATTTCATCTCTATTGAATCAGAGTTTGCGCGTCTACACGACAGATGGCCGCATGTTTCGGGGCACTTTCAAATGCACAGATCCGGTTCGTTTCCCCGAGCAAAAGGAAGGGCAGGCTTTGTAATTTATCGTGCTCTTGATGCTAAATCTAGTTTTCGATGACGTAGGATAGGAATATTGTGCTGGGAAACACACATGAATACCGTCAGCCTTCGGAAGAGGAGCGTAGTGCGGCTGCGGCAAATGCCTCTGGTAGCTCAACTATCCTGGATATGACGTCTCGATATCTAGGCCTAATCGTTGTTCCGGGACACCACATTGTGAAGATGGAGGCTGAACAGTTCTTGAGCCAAATGAAAACTCAGTCTGCATGAGGCCATGGTGGGAGGGCGTCTACATGTATATAGAGCTACGAAAGATGTTTCATGACAGAAGCAGGGCGGCGTTTTGAGGTTTGTGCATTCACCTTGGCCAAATGGGGATTGGCTACGCATACATGATACAGCGGATATGATGATTGGAGTTATTTTTACTTCATATAAAATTATGTAACTCATACCAGGTATTAATGAATAGCCACGCGCCAAAAGACTATTCGAAAGAGACTAAAGCACATTGACCCAACCGGTGATTGTTCCAGCCTTGTCCAAAACTCCCCCGCCGTTCGGCGGCATTCAAATCGAAATTATTGGCGATTAGCCCTTGCCCACCAAGACTGTTTCCCCTTTTGTTGTTTTGTGTTCGCACGGACGATGAGCCGGCATCCTAAGCTGCGAGGATTTCTTGAGTGCGGCCTCGGGACTCGCCGTTCATTCCTCCGTCGCTACCCAGGGCAGAGTGACGCTCCTCCTCCTCTTCTTCTTCCTCTTCGGCGTCACTATCCATTCTCACGCCCTGCTGTTGTTGAACCCAAGAGCCATTGTCGTTCAGCGGCACGTCCTGGTGGGACAAGTCGTGACCCTCTTCTCTAGCTCGGATGGTGTTGCGCCGCCGCTGAGAAAGATTGCGGGATCGGGTAGAAAGCTTGGAGCTCACGGCAGCGTTGGAAGTGACCCAGTTGGTGAGAGCATCTTCGCAATCCTGGATGATGGCCTTGCTAGCCTCATATCCATCATACGCAGCTCGGGTCTCGCCGGGAGTCACGGGAGCATCATCGATGAGGTCGAGCAGATGTTTTCCGTAGCCAGCAATAATGGCAACCTTCTCGCAATGCTCGCGGAGGGCGTCAAACTGGTAGATATAAGCAGCCTTGACCTTTTCGCGTGTGATATTGGAGAGCTGAGCCTCTGCCACGAGCGATTCGGCCTCAGCGCGGACCAACTCCTGTTCAAGCACTACAATCTTTGGAGAGTTTGGCTCTTTGTACTTTAATTGGGCGATTTGATCGGTGATTTTTTGTTTGCCTGGTGATGGTTAGCTTTTGATATGAATCATCTATTCGACATTGGCTTTGTCTTACGGTCTCGGCTGGGCTGAACCGATGCCTCAATGTTGCGGATGCTCTTCATGGTAATGCGGTATTGGTCGTATCGGTCAACGTACTGGTCCTCTAGCTCGCCAATTTCGTAGAGCAAAACGCCGATCTTGTCAGTGACGTCAGAGACATCTTCGTCGGTAGCCTCGCCCCAAAGGGACAATTGTTGCTATACACACGTCAGTTTTTGCAAGACAATGAACGAGGGGTGCAAAACGTACAGCGACTTCCATGCGCTCCTTGGCGACAAGCTCCATACTTCGCATCACGTTCTTCTCCATCTTGACAAGCTGGGACAATTTCTTGGCCAGGTCTGGCCCGAAGGCGCCACCGGCATTGCGACGAAGAGCATGGCCTGCACCATTGATTAGTCGGCGTAAACACGAGTCTCGCGGTCAAAGCAGGCGTGAAAGAAGACACAACGATCGAAGCTAAAGTCATTCGATCGGTGCTAGCGGGGTAGCACAATGCTAGAAGAGCTATCGCAGCACTTACCCAAGCTTCCCTTTCCGAAGAAGCGGCCGGATTTGGTAGATGACGGCGGAGGGGGCGGACTCTATTCATCAGACTTGTCAGTTCCCTAAGCTCCAACAACAGGAGGTCTCAAGATGGCAGATGCCGGCCGATCCATACCTGGAGCTGCGAGGCCGTCGGCGCGCGGGACTGGCGCATGGAATATGTTCGATGCATTTTGGCGGTGTGGCTGAGCGCTAACTGCTAATAATTGCGATGCGTGAAGATGGGGAAATAGAATAGACAATGGCGATGCGATAGGGATTGAGCGCACAGAAAATAGCCAGCTAATGGTGTTTGTAGGCGGTATCAATACGGGAAGATGCCAGAACAAGCACGGGAGGGGACGGATGGGGAGATGATTATAAGAATGTCACGGCTGGGCTGCTTTTTTGGCGGAGCTGGCGGATCGTCATCGGCTGGACAGCTGTTGCGCCTTCGCTACGTCATCCCCGCAGCTCAGGAGCCTGTTTGAGCCTTAACTGAAGAGGAGTCCCGTCCTCATCAACCCAGCGCTAGACCCAATCCAACGCCTGTAGTACTACGGCGACGACGTCAGATCAGGGTCCGGGACCTACGGACCAGAGTGATAAGGCGGGTGATTTTGGGTACCTCTACCTGGCAGCTGTCCAAACTGCATGTCTCAGCCGGTGTGGACTCAACTGGAAGATTCCTGGGCTGAGACTCGGCCGCCCGTGTTGTTGGCCATGATGCGCCATGCCGCATTCAGTTGGAGGACGCTGCTGGGGAAGATGCTAGCGCGGGCTAGGGGAAAGTGAATCGCAAGCACAAACTCATTTCTGCCTTTCTTGTTTTTTTTTCTGGGGGGAAGCATCTGACAGAGTGAGACACGATGCGTCATGGATTGCTATCGAAGTAGTGGCAGTGGAGGTCAGTCAGTCCACAGCGCTCGCTTCAGTGAGTACCTGTGGAGGATTGATCCTGTTTAGTTGCAATAGCCAAGCTATTCTCCATCTCGCTGCTTCAATTGGCAAGATTACCAGCTTGCAAAGACATAATAATGATGTGTAGATTCTCTGATCCAGAATCAATTGACTCAATGCATAGGTCAAAGAAAGTAGGGGTCCTGCAGCCTCGACTCCCGCAGTGGGGGGGAGTTAATATCCAGAGCTGTGAAATGGAGACACATCTCATCTGCAGCTGTACTCCGTATGTAAACCTTGTTTCCTTGACAGGCGCACATCAGATGCAGAATCTACAAACGTGGAAATTAATCCCTGATGCTGGGAGACTCGCTTAGCCCTTTTGCTCCTACGAAGCAACTCTACAGCCTGGCGAATCCATCCATATCTGGACGGGGATCCACGAGAGCCTTGGAGTTTCATGCAGGTACACAGCTCCACATGTTCGGCACTTGGACTTACGAAGTACCATAGTAGCAGCAGTAGCTTGATGACATATCCATCAGATCTAATTATCAGATCGTAGTACCTCTCCGGTGTAAGGTGAAGAACCTGTTTCATGACTGGTGATGGTGCTTTACTGAGCAGAAGGGGGAGAAAATGTACAGTAGTACACGCCACTTGAGCAGAGGAATTGGTTGTTCTCAAACGGGTGTAGAGCCTGATTTGACAAGCGTCCACTTCGGCGATAGTGGCTGAGTGGATACAAAGAAAAAGCCAAAAATCCCTAGTAGACAAAGAGAACAAAGTCGACAAACACAAAATGCGACATGTGTTGATGCACAAGTACCAACATACCCATTATTCTATGCAGACAATGAAGCTGGTCTTTGCTGCAATATACCGTGCCCCCAGAAACGCGTCTCCAAATCTGGCCTAGCCGACCGATTTTCTTTGTGGACTTGGATCATAAACTCTGGCCAATCACCAACAGCCCGGCCCGGCCAACCAGGGCTCGCGTGCTCCGGGGCTCTCAATTCAGAACGCGATCTGGAAGCCTCTCAATTTCGCGATCTTTATAATCCCAAGCGCCAGTTGTTGGGTGGCCCTTTGTTGATCAGCAGCGCTGCACTGCATGGAAATGCTCTGTTAATCCAATCCCCCCCTCTTCGGTGTAGCGGTCGCTGGGATTGGGCTTGTGGTGTGTTTTGTGGCTTGGGCTCAGGAATCAGAGGCGGCGCCTTGCAGTTGCAGTTGGACGACGGTCAAATCTCATCCATCCAATTTCACACAGAAATCTTTCACCCTCAGCCTCACATGAGTATCGCACCGCCCATCGCTCACCCGCCTTGATTCTCGTCGTCAATTCTACAGCGTGCTAAGACTTGCTATCTGTTCCTTCGTTCCATTTCATTTTTAACACACTCTCTCGGGGCCTCTCATGCAGACCTTGACCCTTTTGCGAACCTCGGCCGTTCATTTAGACTCGGGTCTGCGGCATCCTTCGCCCGTCTGGCCGAGAACGAGAACACTACTGTAACACAAACACAAACAGAAACAGAGCGACCAAGAATTTAATTTTCGACAGGCAAGGATGATGCCCCACGGCGTACCAGTGCCAATATTCGCAGCATCGGAAGATGGCAACCCAAGCCACCTGGGCCGTCTAGACTTGACTAGCGGATCTGGCGTCGCGGTTTCAACCAGAGGTCCCATTAGCCCTCCTCCGTTATCCAGAACCTGCGCTTCTGCTCCTCCTGCTCCGGCTACCTACATCACACCTGACGTCCACCCCAGCGGTTGGACACCTGTACCTCTCCCTGAGCGCGCGTCTATGCCTGTGACAGATCGCGTCGCTGAACATGCGCCCGTCATGCCAGAGAACCCTGGCGTCGCATCTAGCGCCAGTCCAGCTCGCAACATGCCTCCCCCAATGACCGCAACGCCGTCGCGAGATGGCCACCGCCAGCCAGAACCGGTGCAGACTCCCAAGGCTCAGACGGTTCCTATAACGGAATGGACCGTCCCGACACTCGCCAAACAACTCACAGCCTTCAACCAGGAAGTTCGGAGGGACCACGCATCGCTCGTCGCCCACGCCATTGAGTCCGCCAAATGCAGAGAGTGGCGCACGCATCATGGACTGGATCTCTTTCGAGAGCTGGAGACTCATCCTAATCCAGAGCTCAAGGGAAAGCAAATTAAAATCAAATTCAAGGTCAGAACCCATTGCCAACATTTGAAATTTGAAGCTTGAAATTGGACGTTTGAGCATTGAGAATTGACTTCCCCCGCTTAGCACCACAACAAAAACAAAAAGGATCACAAGGACGTTCGGTACAACGTGGTTTGCATCAAAACCAACAAGGACGCTGTCCCATCTTACAGATTCCACCACGTGGAAATCAAGAAGAACGTGCTGATGCCAAACACCATGCTGACATTTGTTCCTCATCTGCGCGATCTCGAAGGCTCTGAAGAGGCCAAGTACAACCTTTGGCTCAAGGAACTAGAGGACATTGATCTCAAATCAGGCTTCAAGCCCATGAACCGCGACGAAAAATTTGTCGCAATCATCCAGGCCGAGCGCGCTGCGACTCTTTCGCTCTATTTGGATATGTGGCTTAAGAAGCTCAACATACCACTCTGCAACAAGTCCACTCTCATCAGCTACATGGCAAGCCAGGCATCCGATGACGCGATAACTCCCCAGCAAAAGACGGATATTATCAGATCCCAAGGCGATGGGAACAGGATGACGCCAGAGGCGCGTAGGGCCGCAGAGATGTTCACCGCTGCATTTCAGCTAGCCTTTAAGGAAAATCAACCGCAGCTGAAGCAGATTGAATTGCGCAAGGTGTTATTTCTCGACGAGTCTGTCGATAGTGTCATGGACAATAAGCCCGCGGCCAAGGACGTTTCTATCATCCAGCAAGACAGCGAAGATGAGGTTGTCGAGTCCAATCTGGCCACATACTGCATTCTGGGGTGCCTCATCTGCTTCAGTCATTCTTGCGATCACGGCGAATACGACCACCAAAATTGGAAACGCACATTTTCCTTGTCGTCTTGCGCGCCGCTGTCAGATATTTTGAAGAGAAAACGAATAGCGGCAGCAGGCGCTAATATGATTGCTGACGTGCCTTGTCAGCGAAGGTGCTATCGTCTGAAAATCCCCCCTGATCCAAGTGTGACGGTGAAACCATGGACTGAAGACGAGCGCACTCTCCTACGGTCTTTGTATATCACGACTGATTTCAGCAAAACTACGATGGACCCCATCTGTCTCGCGACCGAATTCTTGAACCGCAATTGCGATGAGGTGTACGCGGAATTTCTTTCCTTAAACATCATCATACCTGAACCGGAACCCACAGAACCCCCTCGTCAGAAAACCATTTCATGGTATGACCGCAAGCGAAAGATGCTCCTCGGAGACTGGCAGGACCATACCATCACTCACGAACATCAACGGCGTGAATTACTTGAACCATGCTCTCACGATGGCCCATGCGCCCCCAAAATATGCTCATGTGTGGATGCCGGGGTTTTGTGCGAAAGGTTCTGCGGCTGCACGGAGGCAAACTGCCTTTACAAGTTCACAGGGTGTGCCTGTCACTCTCAGGGCAAGACGTGTCTTTCGAAACAGAAAGAAAAGCCCTGTATATGCGTGCAGCTCAACCGCGAGTGTGATCCGCAACTGTGCGGTCCATGCGGCGCCTTTGAACGTGCCGATCCTGCCAACGCCGAAGACGAATGGCTGCATTCTACGGGGTGCCAAAACTGTGACTTGCAGCGCGGACGACACAAGACTCTCCTTCTCGGACAAAGTCAACTTGAAGGAGTTGGCTACGGATTGTTTACTGCCGAGGATATTGTTCAAGATGAATTCATCGTCGAGTATGTTGGGGAGTTGATCACCCACGACGAGGGTGTCCGTCGTGAAGCAAGGCGTGGCGACGTGTTTGACGAAGACTCCAACATATCATACGTATTTACTCTGCTCGAAAACGAGGGTATCTGGGTTGACGCAGCCATCTACGGCAATCTGAGTCGATACATCAATCACGCTTCGGAACACGACACGCGGGGATGCAACATCACTCCGCGCATTCTCTATGTAAACGGCGAATTCCGCATCAAGTTTACTGCTCTCAGGGATATCAAGGCCGGAGAGGAGCTCTTTTTCAATTACGGCGAGAATTTCCCCAATCTTACCAAGAAATTGCTTGATAATAAGTCTGGAGAGAAGCCTGGAGGGCCAAGAAAGGCTGGTCGGCCAAAGCGTGCCGAAACTGGCGATCGAGTGGCACGCAAAGTACCCAAGATCGAACACAAAAAAGTGGGAAGGCCAAAATCGAAAAAGAAGAAGGAGACGACAGTGAGGACGACTACTACTACGACGACTACAACGACGACTACTTTGATGGAAGCAATGACGGTCTCGGATGAAGATTCCGCGGCGGTCCAGCAAATGATGGAAGAGACTCTTACTCGCAAGCGAAAGCGTCACACGCTGATCGACTCAGAGGAGGAGGAATATCACCCACCTAGCACGAACGCAACGTCATTTGTAGCTGAATCGGGTGTCGACTCCGAAGGAGGGGATCTTCTTGGTTCGAAGCGGCTTCGGAAGACAACTAGATCACAGAGAGTCAATCAGCCCGAAACACCATTATCCCAGGCTGTGAAAGGAGAGGAGCCGAAACCTCGAGGCAAACGAGGAGGAGCCCGACCTGGTAGCGGGCGACCTAGAAAGCACCCTCGGATCATCCAAAGGCCAAAAGAACCATCCCAGCCTGTTGAACCTCCTCAGCCTGCTCAACCTCTTCAACAGTCTACTCAAGAATCGCAGCTTGGGGCAGAAACCAACGTGCCTGTCCCCGTACAGACGCCAGTACCTTTACCCTCAACACCGAAGCAAAGCAGAATAAGCCGTGGGCACGAACCTGAGGATGCCATTGAAATCGAAGACAGCGAAGACCAGGACGACCAGGACGATCAGGATGACCAGGAATCAGCCACGAGGAACAGGACGTCTAGGAACAGACGACTACCGGCAAAGTTTAGGGAGGAGGCATAGGCGCAACGGGGTATCACTGGGGTTAGGAGTTGTAAAACGAAAGGAATCTATACTCATAGAACTATTTGCAGGGGCTGATCTGGGTTGTGTATTGAACCAGATAACAAATGAAGCTAGAGCGTTGCTTTGTATGAATTATTAGATAATGTTTATATCTTGACAGGAACAGTCCAAAGAATCATCATACCGTGGCCTCAAACAGCAAACAGGGTGCTGGGTAGGTAAATTACAGGCATGTGAAAACATGTGCTCAATATGACGACGCCAGCTACGAGGTACTTTTCCGTGGACGTTTGTAGAAATGTGGCGCAGAGCTGTCTGCCTTGGTCAAAGCCCTGTTTCGGCGACTCAGGCTATGTATACCTCGACTGTGAGCAACTCCAGGTGCCATCGTGTGTCTTTGTTTATTTTGTATATTTACAGCGTTCAATGATATGAAGCTATACTCTGTTGATATTAATATTTAGCCAATGAAATATTGCCATCAGAACCGTTAGAAGATAGCCAGAGGCAGTACAGAGCACTTCCAGGGTGCTAGCATTGAAGCCACATCTCTGTAGCGGGGGCGGGGCGGATCCCAGCCACAAAACAGGAAACGATGACGTGGGTGATTCGACACGCAACGGAGCTGCACAAGCTGAGGTACCTGAACCCACACGACAAACTGAACACTTCGCCTGGAATTCGGGTTTTTTCTTCCATCTTCCTCTTCTCTCATCCCGCCTACAAAAGCTGCGAATTGCTTTTGCAAATTTTTCGCATTTCTCTAAACCAAACGTCTATCTATCGTCTACTTCTAGCTGTCGAGAGCTGAATTGCCGTTCTCGAGCTTCCCACACTGCCCCCGCCGAAAAAAACAATCAGAGCTTGCAATTGGAGGCCATTGCCCCGACTCCACGATGACGCTCTACTACACTCTTGTATGTTTACGAAATTAGATGAAGAGAGAGAGGCGTGCTTTGATGGGCTAACGAGATACAAGGTGTTTGGTCTTCTAATGGCCGAGATGGGCCTGTTTATGCTGTTGCTTATTCCCCTCCCGTTCAACATCAAGCGGAGGATCTTTACGTACGATGCCCAACAAACGCCCGATATGCTTTTGAAGCACGCGCTGACGAGATTTTCATAGCTTCATTTCTGAGAGCCCATTGATCGCCAAAGTACAGTACTGGATGAAGATTACCTTTGTCTTCATCCTCATCCTCTTCGTCGACAGCCTCAACCGCGTCTACCGGGTGCAGCTTGAGGTTATGGCTGCGCACGAGCAGGGCATTAAGGGAAAGTGAGTATTTCTTGAGAAGCCCGGAAATAATACGTCTTTTCTAACGACGTCAATAGCGCTGCCGCTGTCATGGGATCCGAGCGTCTCGAAGTCCAGGCCCGCAAGTTTTACTCTCAGCGCAACATGTACCTCTGCGGCTTCACGCTGTTCCTTTCCTTGATTCTCAACCGCACCTACGTCATGATCCTTGAGGTCATGCGCCTGGAGGACAAGCTAAAGACCTACGAGGGCACCAGCAAGAACACCAAGGAGAGCGAGAAATTGGCTGTTGCCGGCAAGCCCGGCGAGCTTGCTGCTCTCAAGGAGAAGCTCGAGAAGAAGGATCAGGATCTCCAGAACCTCAAGAAGCAGGCCGAGCAGCTCAACAAGGCCTACAGTGAGCTCAGCGACAAGTACGCTGCTACTCAGGTTGATGGCGAAAACCGAAAGAGCAGATAAGCCATGTAATCATGTGCTTTGCAAAAAAACTGATGTTTGTGGATGAAGACTGAATCTTTCAGTGACAAACAAATTGATTAAATCCACAAAGAAGTGAAATAAGGTGGAATTATTCCAGCCGATCCATCGGCTCTTCCGGTTTTAGGACACTACTTATTACACTGTTGCGGAAAGCCAAGGAAGAGCAAGATTATCTGGCTAAGTGGCATAGAGTGGTTTGGTATGGGTTGGGATGTGTGTGTTTATCTGGTTTGGAGTCTCCTGACTAACTCTGTATATTACTCGATTCAAATTCACAGTCTTCATTGGGGACTTTTTCTTTTCTAACATTGGACCCTCCAAACTCGTGCGTCGGGGCATCTTTTATTTACTGCTATTCAACTATAAAGCTCCTTCTTTACCATGGCCATTCTGCGCCATTGATGCTCACAAACTTCCTAGTATCGGCGTCTCTCTTTCCCTCAATGATATCTCGACAGCTCTCGCCGCTCACGCTCGGCTCAAGCGCACCTCGTTTGCGACGCTCCTCGGGTGTGCCCGTCAGCTCTGTAGCCACAAACTCTGGGTCAAAGGCAAAGACCTTGACACCGTGGTCCTTCAATTCGAAAGCGTCGCAAGCGGCCAGCATATTGAGAGCCGTCTTGCTCATGCGGTACTCGGTACCACTAAACCCATAATAAGGGTTTTTGGGGTCCAGCCTGGCCCCGATGGAGCCCAAGCCGCTCGATACATAGACAATGCGCTTCTCCTTAACCGCGCCCTCTGGTTGAACTGTCAAGAGGGGCTTGAACGCCTGGGTCACTGCAAAGGGCGCAATGGTGTTGATCTCGAGCGTGTTTCGGAGCCGGGTCAGCGAATCGGGGCTTTCGTCGACGATGCCGGCGTTGTTGACGAGGATGTCTAGGCGGCCTGCCTCTGCCTTTACGGCGGCGGCGGCATTGGAGATGGATTCGGATGAGGAGACGTCGAGGGGGAGGACGGAGATGGAGCTGCCGCTGCGAGGGTGGAGTTTGGATGCGGCGGCTTTGCCTTTGGTGATGTCGCGGGAGCCGAGGAAGACGTGGTAGGGGAGGGGGGATTCGACGAGGGCTTTGACGATTTCGTAGCCGATGCCACGGTTGGCGCCTTGTTGTTATTTGAGTGTTAGTCTTTTTGGGCTTGAAGGGTGGTTTGGGTTAGATGGAGGGATGGGTGTACCAGTGACGAGAACAACGCTTGCAGACATGTTTGATAAAGTACCAGTATGTATGAATATAGAGTGTATGGATGTCTATTTCTTTTTTCTGACTATAGGTATCTCTCTGGTATGAAGTCTCCCCCTCAACCTTTATATCTACGCAATTGTCGAAACTTTCAGTGCCATATTGAAGCCATATTCACGCCTTGTTGTGAAGGGCTCGGCCTCCGGAGTTAAGAACGTTTACAAATGCAACCACATGAGAAGACGAGACATGTTCCCAGAGTATTCGGCGTCCGGCAGTGATCGGACATAGACCCCTGCCCCCGTTTCCTGTTGAAGGTGCTTCACGCGAGCCGAACCTTAAGACCGTATAGTAAAAGTCTCCGGAGCGTATTGGCATTTAGATGTGATTTTGCCGCTTTGTAATAATTGAGACTGTGATGGAGCGGATCTAGGAGGTTTGATTAAGCGAGGTGCGTGGGAACTTGATGTGTGCCGATTTGTGAACTAATTGAGTGGTTGACAAAAATAAATAGACAGGATAGCGAGTCATTGTGAGGGCATTATTATGACTAGTAATAACATTTTTTTTACGGAGAGAATATACATTATACGGTTAAAAGAAACTACCTTCTACATAGTGTAACCCTCTTTTTACTTTTTTATCAGATCACTGTATTCGTCTACTCTATAAGCATCGTCTATATCAAAAAGTTGACCATCATCAGCAGCTAATTTTGTCCTTGTTTGAAGACATCCCCGCTATTTCCCTAGCTCGGCGGACGTCGATCCTAGGGAGCTGCTAATAAGCACCCAATCTAATCCGCTTTCCAACATACTAGCACGATCAGCTCAGCTTCAGCTCGAATGCTTCAGTCAACATCGCGTCTCACCAGGAACCTCGCACCCCGAAATCCGAAGCCTCGCTGTCCATCTTCAAGGCATTACCTAATATCCACTCTCCAGAAATCTATTTTTGACGCGTTGCGGGATTTCACTGGTAAAAGAATGAGTTCTTCAAGTGTAGTACCCCACAGCGAAATCACAAAGGAACAGTTCGCGTCTTGTCTAAGCCAATACCCAGGCCTCATTGAGGCGATTCCTGGTACGTGAGCATTTCATCTTTAGTCATGTTAAGAACGGGCATATTCAGCCACGCGTCTGATGTACTTGGTTGGTGTTGAATTGGAAGGGACCATTGAACTAATCGGAGCAAATAACATGCGTGCACAATAGCCAAAAATGGACAAAAGACGCTATCTGAGCTGGATCTGTACCGCTATGTAGATGCGGTGGACACGTTTAACCTGAAGAATCCCAAGCGCGAGATGGGCCTTGATGATGTCAAATTGCTGGTAGAATGGAAGCTGTAAGTTTGCATGTGGTTTCGTTGTTCCCACTGTCTTCCATCACGATCTGTATTCACGCTCGATTACACACACCGATATACATGAATCTTCACTCGCTCGATATAGCCTGCCGTTCACTTTACATCTCACATTCAAAATTACATTGTATGCGTACGAAACTGAAATAAAATCCCTCTCATCATAGACGACATGGCAAATTCCGCCCAACACTCATGTCTCTCGTCTCCTCCAACCCTCCCTCAGCCTCTCAAACAATCCAGTTCGCCATCAAATTCTACTCGTCTTCCAAAGACATTGGCAGCGGTGTCAGACTCCTCTCAGAGCTCAAGGGCGTCGGCCCCGCTACGGCCTCGCTTCTCCTTTCCGTCCACGATCCCGAGAGGGTCATATTCTTCTCCGACGAGGCCTTCTACTGGCTGTGCTGCGAGGGAAAGAAGGCACCCATCAAGTACAACCCTAAAGAGTATCTGGCCTTGCGTACCGAAGCGGAGGCTTTGGCGAAGAGACTCGGCGTGTCGGCGATGGATATTGAGAAGGTGGCGTACGTTTTGATGAAAAAGCAGGAGACGACGAAAGATTCAAAGGCAGTTCCTGCAGTTAAGGCTAAGGCACCAGTCAAGGAGTCAGTGTCCACCTCGTCATCAGTGAAGAAAAGAAAGACGGCTTCCGGTGAAGAGAAGGAGAAGAAGGAGAAGAAATCAGTCGAGAAAGTCGTGAAGAAGGATTTGGCGGACGATAGCGCATCTTTGAGAAGGTCAAAGAGATTGAGAAAGTGAAGAGAGCAAAAGTGATCCAACGTCGTTATTCTATGTCAAAGAGGCTGACGGGTATGTAGCCTCCTCATTGTATGTACATTAACCATACCTTCTACCATTCTGTGATATTATCTAAACTACGGTAATAAATCAACAACTAATCTTCCTCCACTAATTTCACCCGCCCTCATCCTATCTAATCCTTTGTTGACGCCGTCGAATCCGCTCTCTACGCCTAATATGGGAGGCGGCTTAATGAGGCCCTGCTCCAACAACCGTTCCAGCCACAAGACGAGTGCTTCGCCAACTGAAGGAACTGAATGGAAGATCTTGATCGGGACGGTATGGTAGGCAATCCCTTCTGGAGCTGCCTCCTTCGGCAGCCCTGTCAGTCCCACAAGATGGGATGTCTGGCTCTTGGACTCTCGGGGCGTGTCTGGAGGCGAAGGAGGCGCATCGGCGAGCTTCTTTTGGCGTGTGAGGGCATCGAGCAGGATTGTGGCTGACTCACGTCCGCGTGTGTCGAGCGCGAAGCGAAGCTGGGTGCCGACGCTGGAGTTGATGATTTCGACTGCTCGGTTGGTGTCGTGGCTGTCGATGAGGAGGTCTGGTCTTTGCGCGGAGCAGCCGGAGATGCGGAGGCCGTGCTTGGCTGTGTCGACGATGGTGATGACTTTGAGGCCTGCTAGGCGTGCCAGCTGGACGGTGATGTTGGCTGATGTGGATGATCCTATAGGGTGATAAGTTACATATAACTGAGGACGGATACTCTAGTAGTTGTTTACATACCTCCCCAGACAGCCACCCAGTCTCCTGGAACAGCCCTTTCGGCATCACTGATACCATGCAAGCACTCCGTTCTTACATCTTCTGGTATGCTTTCTGGCGGAACAGAGCGCATGAGCTGAAGCAGGTCTGGACCGTCGAGTATAGATGAAAAGTCAACTCCCATGCATATTCCTAGTGTTATCGCAGCAGCAGAAAAGGCGACACCCAAACCGGCAGCCTGCTGGAATGAGATGGACGGAGGTATCCTTGCGACATTGTAATCTGAGGAGACGACGTATTCTTGGTAAGCAGCTTTGCGGAGGTCGCGGTAGTCGGTTGATATGGCTAATACCTGTGTAGATGGCTTGTTAGAATGCGCTTGCTTGAGACTTTGTATTCGTTTCTTTTGACTTAGGAATTTCGTACTCTGTCGCCTTCTTTTAGACGAGAGTCTCTCCGGGGAGTTGTTACGATCCGGCCGGCGAGTTCTCGGCCGGCGATATAAGGCAATGTTGCGATGCCAAAGTTAAAATCTCTATAATACGATGGCACGTGTTAGTGATCTCTGCGCAAACAAATGAAATGGGCCTTGTCATACGGTGATTTCCAGTCGATCGGGTTCAACCCTATCGTGTGTGTTCTGATAAGTGTCTCGTCCACCTCTACCAACTCAGGTATCTCATATTCGGAAACTTGATAAGCCTGTCGTGGTCCGTGAAGAAGCAGGACGCTTTGTGCTTTTACGGGCTCTCCCGCCATGATGGAATTTTAGATGGAAATAACACCAGAGACGATGATATGATTTAGGAGAAGAGAAAAAAAAGAAAAGAAGGGGAATAAAAAGTTGCTTATCAAAACAAAATCGTATACTGTAGCATCGGTGCCGAATCCCACGGCTCTCCGCGCCTCCCCGGCTGCATCTCAAATCCAACCCCAGTCGCTCCAGATTTGACTAACGAGATGCATAAGCAGTCATTCGGCATTATCTCCAGTGAACGATGGGAACAGCTCCCGATAAAGCCGCTTTCGGAGGCTCGTCAGCGCGGGAAAGCCCAGATGGCCTGCCAAGCTACTGTAACGAGGGTGTCACTTTGGCGAGGGGCCTGTTTTGGGCCAGGATTGCGTGATTGCTCACCAACCTTGCTCATGGCCCGGCGGCGTTTGCGAGCCCACTCGACTGCAGGTCACAACATCGGCTATTGGGATTGCCAAAGTACAAAATGGATGGGAAAATGGATGAAGTTAAGGATGATGCGAGCGCCATGCATGGTTAATTAGCTGCTAGATCTCTTTGTTTTCCGTTCCTTGATGCTTGACTTACACGCAAGCTAGGAGATAGCACCAAAAGGTCAGCAGCGCCCGCGTCACTTTCAGCTGAACTATCTCTTCGCCTTGATCGGACTATTATCCTCCTAAACGCCTAATTTCAAAAAGGCTTACAAGAGGGTGTTACTAAAAGAACAAAGAAGAGAAAAGAAAAAGAAATCTTTTTACGGCATGGCGACTGTTGATCTGCCAACTCCCCCGGCTACTGCGCGGGCTTCCCCCAAGCCTGGCGCAGCTGCTAGCTCGACATCTCCGGCCTCAGCAGCCATCCCCAAGCCATATGAAGTCCCAAAAATCAATATTTTGAATCGCTTCATCGATGAACCAAGAGAACTGACTGTAGTTGTCATCGGAGCTGGGTTAGCAGGGATTTTGGCCGGCATATTATTGCCTAAGAAAGTTCCGGGGATTAAACTCACCATCTATGAGAAGAATGCGGATGTTGTAAGTCAACACCACAACAACACATCGCCATGACAAGATTTACAGTTAACGATTGATAACAAGGCTGGAACATGGTTTGAGAACATTTATCCTGGTGTAAGGTGCGATGTGCCAGCTCATGTCTATCAATCGACATTTGAGCCAAACACACAGTGGACTGAAGAGTTCGCCCAAGGTCCCGAGATCCTCGAGTACTGGAAAGGATTATCGCGGAAATATGACTTGTACAAGTTCTTGAAACTCTCTCAGAGAGTTGACGCGCTGGACTGGGATCCAGCTACCTCTCAGTGGCTCATCAATGTCCACGATCTAAAGTCAGAGACGTCGCGAGTTGAAAGGGCGGATTTTGTCCTCACGGCGATTGGAAGATTCAACGCCTGGAAACTTCCCAACTATCCTGGTATCAATGATTTCAAAGGTCTCTTACGACACACCTCCAACTGGGATCCGACATTTGATGTCACCGGCAAGAAAGTCGCCGTCATCGGCAACGGAGCCAGCGGTATCCAGCTCGTTGCCAACATCCAGAAGCGAGTCAAGCAGCTAGATCACTACGCCAGAAATAATACCTGGGTAGCAGCCTCCTTTGCCGGCCATGAGACGTCTATTGAGCCCAAAGTCATCCCCAAGGAGCTCCGTGAGTCGTTCAAAGACCCGGAAGTGTATCTCAAGTACCGAAAGGAGATGGAGCAGACATATTTCAGAGGCTTCCAGGGCTGGTTGAAGGGCTCTGAGATCAATGACAAAGCAAAGGAGACTTTCACACAGCTTGCTAAGACGCGACTAGCAAGCAAGCCGGAGTTGTTTGAAAAGATCATTCCCGACTTTTCTCCTCACTGCCGTCGACTTACACCCGGGCCGGGGTACTTTGAGGCCCTCTCACAGCCCAATGTCGAGTATATTCAGACACATATCAAGAGATTCACTGAGACGGGCATCGAGACAGTAGATGGGCAGATACGCGATGTCGACGCCATCTTCTGTGCTACAGGAGCCAACTCTGACATGGCACCTCCTTTCCCCATCCGCTCAGGAGGATCCGATTTAAGCTACGACTGGAGCCATGGAGGCAGATACGGCTTCCCATACGCTTACATGGGAGTTGCCTCACCAGGTTTCCCGAATCTGCTCTTCATTCACGGCCCCAGCGCCTCGGGAAGATCAGGCACTGTGCCGCACAACGTCGAGAACCAGATTACCTTTTTCGCAAAGATCCTTCGCAAAGTGAGTCGTGAAGGCATCAAGAGCATCACACCATCCAGAAAGGCCACCGATGACTTTGTAGCCTACAACGACGCCTTCTTCGAGACTACAGTGCTCTCTGAGAACTGCAGCTCATGGTACAATGGCGGCATCCCAGGAGGCCGAATCCACGGCCTGTGGCCCGGCAGCGCCACGCACTTGACCGTTGTCCAAAAGGATCCACGGTGGGAAGATTGGGAATACGAGTACCTCTCCGACTCGGGCAACCGGTTTGCATGGTATTTCGGAAATGGAAGCACTCGGGTCGAGGCCGATCCACAGTCGGACATCACTCCGTATCTCACTGCCGGCGAGCCTGATTTACGACGCGTTCACGAAGACTGGTGGGTCATACCGTAGCCTACGGACCTCAGATTGGGAAAAATCAGATGTCAAAGTTATTTCAAAGTCTTTTTTAATAAAATCCACAATATTCAAGATCTAAATTCTTTTGTAGCTTTTAACCGACGCTTACTCTGGGAGTGGCCAAGCCCCCTTGTCTCAGCGCCTATCTCGGTAGCAACTCCATCGAAGATGCCTAGATTCAGTGATAGATCCCCTTCTCAGCTAAGCAATAGCGTAATGCTTCACACGTGGAACCTCGTCTAAGTGCGCCATCGGTTTTTTCGTAGATCTTGTGTAGAGAGTGAATGAATGATTGCTATCTGATGCCCCTCCGCGATGACGTGCTGGCAAGCATGCGTTTCGCAAGCCGCAACTAAGGGTCCAGTCCATCGGTAGTGGCAGACCCGATGTCGCAATCAGTCAGCATATGGGACTGAAGAGGTTCGGCAGTCGAGTAAAATCCGGCGGTGTTGAATAATTGTGTGATTGGGGGAATGGTTGATATTGAGGAAGATGCCCGGCCTTGAATAGCCTCTTGTTACGCGGCTTGTGCTACGTTGTTTTACTTCGTCTCGATACCGCTGTTTCTCTCATTATTTCCTAAAAGAGAGAATACTTTATCTCATTGGTCTTCATACATCGGTTTCTCTCATTGCTCCTCTAAAAGAGGTTACTCGTGGTCAAGATGTCGGACAAGGAAGACACTTTCGCGTCTGATGCTGTTGCCTTAGACGCCGCCCCTTTGCCTAAGGAGCAAAGAGTAAAGGTGAAATGGTACAGGTCCACGGCGTATAACATGTTAATTCTGGGACTCTGCAATTTAGCAGCGCCGGGCATCTGGGGAGCCATGAATTCACTTGGAGCTGGTGGAAGTCAGAGTCCTCAGCTTGTGAACGCGGCCAACGCCTTGACATTCTGTCTTATGGTCGTGTCGTGCTATTTCTCAAGTGTCCTGGTTCGTTATATTGGAGTTAAAGGCGCTCTCGCATTTGGAACGTAGGTTTATACTTGATATTCTGTTGTTGTCTGTTGCCGTATGCTAAACGTTTCTCCAGAATGGGATATGCTCCCTACGCAGCTGGCCTCTACACCAACAACAGATTCGGCATTACTTGGCTCGTAATTCTGGGAGCAGCACTCTGTGGGATCTCAGCCGGTGTATTTTGGGCAGTTGAAGCAGCTATTGCCATTGCCTACCCAGAGCCATGGAATCGTGGAAAGGCTCTGGGTTTCTGGTTAACCTTTCGCGTCATGGGCCAGATCATCGGTGGTGCCGTCAATCTGGGCTTAAACAGTAGCAGAAACGAAGCCGGAAAGGTTTCTTACGCTGTCTATCTTGTCTTTATCGCAATTCAAGCGGCTGGCGCTCTGGTTGCTCTGCTGCTCAACAGGCCTCAGCACGTCCAGCGCCAGGATGGCAAGAAGGTCCAGCTGTCCATCACAGAGAGCCCCTGGTATGAGATCAAGGCAACTGCAAAAGCCTTTGTGAATCCTCAGTTTCTCTTGATCGTGCTTTGGATTGGGCAGGCCGTGTTTTCAGAGGCCGTATACTTCACCTACCTCTCTCGTAAGTCTCATTATGGCATCTCGTATTCTAGTCATTTACTAACTATTTATTTCAGTGTGGTTCTCTGTCAGAGCTCGAGCTCTTGGCTCATTCTTGGGTGGTGTTGTCGCCATCATCATTGGCAATCTCACTGGGGTATGTTGAAACAAGTGAAATTGAGTTTGAATCCCCGACTAACATGTCTCAACGTAGTGGTGGCTCGATCAACAGCGGGTGTCGTTGAAGGCACGCACAAAGTACACTTTCTGGTTCATCGTCATCACTCAAGGCGCATGGTGGCTTTGGGCCACAGTGATCTCCACGCGATATCGACGCACTCTCCCGACATATGACTGGGAAGATTCTGAATTCGGATCCGGTTTTGGCGTTTACATCTTCCTCACTTTCGGGTTCCAGATCAACTACCTCTTCCTGTAAGCTTAATTTCCTCTATGACTTCTTCGGCAAGACATGACTGACACCTTTTCTAGTTACTTTATCGTTACCCACATCGCCAAGGACCAAGGCCAGGTTATTCGATATGCCGCTCTGCTACGTGGCACTGAATCTGCTTGGCAAGCTGTCAGCTATGGTCTTACTTCTTTGACGGTTTTTGCTCAGGTCGGTGGAATTTACATGAACTTTATCTTATGGGCCATTGCCATTGCCCCAGCTTGGCTAGTAGTGAGACGCATTGGCGGCAACAAGGACGGGCAGTGGGATCGAGAATCAGGCGGATCAAACGAATCTCCCGCAGTCTTGGCTGAGGAGACTTTTACTCAGACGAAAGCCCACGAGTCGTGAAGCTGTTGCGGAATCTGCCGATGGCTTATGAAGGGATAGATTACATCTGGAGTTACGATACCATCATATCAATTAATACCAAAAGTTTTTCGTGTTTAAAAACGGAGTGGTTATTCAGCGCTTTAGCGACCCCGTAGAGTTGAAATATTGGAAAAGGATGCAGAGGAGAACGTTTAGCTGCAGGGACCTACTACTTAGCTCAGTAGATGCTCGGTTTATTGAGTATCTTCTACTGCCACTACCTTCTGCTACTATTGCTATGTTCCTTGAGTATCTACTACTATCGCTATATTCTACTACTCTAGCTACAGTCCACTAGTGTCTGATATTAACATCATTTGCTCTACATTTTGATTGTGAGAACCTGCAGTTAGTCGGCCCCAGGTCCAGGAAGACGTGATGAAGCCAAGCCCCGATGTAGGAACAAAGAACTTACAATATGATGCCATATTGACAAATTATCTTTCTCGACATTTTACCGTATTAGGAAGTCTCATTAGAGAGAGGAGGTCTGGATGTCCGTTACGTCGTATGGCATCGTGTGCATGAGCAATCCCACTCCAACCCACCGGGATTCCGAGAGGCATTAAGCTACCGACTTTAATTTGGAAATAACAGAAATTCGTCTAGCTCATGGATATACTGGCGGGCTGCATGCTGCGGGATTGGCCGAAGCTGCATGAACTGTCAGAGTCCGCATGTGAAAGCAGTCTTATTCGCCGCCGCTACTTGACCTCCGTATCCGTACCATATCCCATTCTAGCAAAATATACGCACTCCACCAGTTTAGATAACTTTCTTTAATCTATAAAGTAGATGCCTGTAAGACAGTGGGTAACTTTAGCGTGCATCTTTCAAAATCGTGGCTGTTTGGCTGTTTTGAAGATTGATTGCTCAATGGCGGTATCCCCACCCGCGCTGACGTGATTTCAGCAACACGGAGCTTGTCTCGCGCATCGCCAGAAAGGGTAATCTGGGGGAAGCTATTTCAGGACCTCAAGTCTGATAGGACACATCCGATTGAATCTGCCGTATTTACCCAGAATGGCAACCATTTGAGATCATCGTCTGAAGTGGAGAGGGCCGTCTTGCGTGATTGTCTCACTTGAATTGCACCATCGTAGCAAAGCTGTTGAGTCTTGTACGGCCATGACGACCGCTCGCATAGCACCGAACATCGGACATGTGCTCCCGGAGAGCTATGTAGAATATATGTGCCGTATCGGCAGTATCAGCAAAATCTCTATGAGATTACATACGTGCGAGCTGCTTCAGGAAGTGCCTCCCCCTCGAATAGCAAACAAGCACATCATCGTCTTGAGGACATAACATCATTTTTTGGGCAGCCATGGGTTCGCAAACCGGGAAAAAGAGCTTAGTGCTCAATGCCTTTGTAGAGATGTGTGCGTCCAATAATTATCCTTGCTAACTTTGCAGAGCAAAAAGAGATAGTACTGACTGTCGCAATTGGTGGGATGCAGGCAGTGGCCACCAGTCTCCTGGACTCTGGCGCCATCCCGATGACCAGTCTTCGCGCTTCAATGAGATTGAGCACTGGACTGAGTTGGCTAAGCTGCTCGAAGAGGCCAAGTTCCACGGCATCTTTATTGCTGATGTTCTGGGTAAGGTAACCCGGCTATAGTCGAGGCCCAATCTCGGGGCAAGAGACTGGGATTATCATAGACATTCTAACCTGATGTTGGTGTGTAGGTGGCTATGATGTCTATTCCGGCTCCCTGGATCCGGCCGTTGTCTCCGGTGCTCAATGGCCAGTACACGAGCCCCTGGCTGTCATCTCGGCCATGGCTGCAGTGACCAAGAGCATTGGTTTCGGAGTCACTGTCTCTACGACATATGAACAGCCTTACCATCTGGCTCGAAGACTTTCCACTCTCGACCATCTCAGTAAGGGACGGTAAGGCTAAGCTTGTGACTTCATCCCGATGTTGGATGTATCGCTGACAACCTCGACAGGATCGGATGGAACGTAAGTCGGGAAGATCTGGCTTATGCAATGCAGCCAACAAGGGGGTCGAGTATATGCTAACGGTAGATGTAGATCGTCACCAGCTACTTGGACTCTGCAGCCAAGAACATGGGCCTAGCTCAGCAACCCCAGGTCAGTAATGTTGCAATAGCTAATGCAGGGCTGCCATTTCGTTATGTGCTGACTCATTCGTAGCATGATGACCGATATGCCCAAGCAGAGGAATACATCAAAGTGATGTATAAGCTTTTTGAGTCGTCGTGGCGAGATGATGCTGTTCAGCTCGATCGTTCTTCGGGCGTTTATACGCATCCTGATCGAGTCCGTAAGATCGACCACAATGGCAAGTTCTTCACAGTCCCTGGCCCTCACATCTGTTCGCCTAGCCCCCAAAGAACCCCCCTGCTGCTGCAGGCCGGTACCTCCAAGGCTGGCAAGATCTTTGCTGCACAGCACGCCGAGGCTATTTTCGTCTCTGCACACGCCCCGCAAGTGTGCGCCAAAAGCATCGCGGAGATTAGAGAACTGGCTAAGACACAGTTTGGCCGTGATCCTAGCAACATCAAGGTCCTTGCTCTTGTTTGCCCTGTCCTCGGCAGGACGGAAGAGGAAGCCCAGGCCAAGCTGGCAGATTACAGGCAATATGCCTCGCTCGAGGGAGCCCTTGCTCTGTTCGGCGGCTGGACTGGCATTGACCTCAGCCAATATGGTGACGAGGAAGAACTGCGGGAGGTTGAGAGCAATGCTGTGAAGTGAGCTCCCCTGTCTCTTCTGTGTTGCAACTAGCCCCGATCCTAACATTCCATGACAGATCTACCGTTCAAGGCTACGCCAGATTTTCCCCAGGCACTGCTAAATGGACCAAGCACACCATTGCCGAGCATGTGAGCATCGGCGGCAACGGCCCCGTATTGGTAGGAACTCCAGAGCAGGTGGCCGACGGTCTTGAGACTTGGGTTCAAGAGGCCGATATTGATGGCTTTAACTTTGTCAGTACCTCCTTCATCAAATCATTTCATGCTCTCTTTATAATTGATAGCTTACTAACTGGTAACATGCAGGCCTACACTCTCTTCCCTCAGTCATTCAAGGACATCATTGAGCTTCTGCTCCCAGAGCTCAAGAAGCGCGGTCTCTTCTGGGACGATTATGCCGTTCCACAGGGCACTTATCGCGAGAACTTTTACCGCAAAAGTGGACAGGCCGGGCCATTGGATGAGCACGTTGCATCAACGTTTAGGTGGAAGGCCGGAGTTTCTGCAGAGGAGGCTGTTATTCCTGAGATTTAGAGGAACGTCACGGCGATGAGGACATCATGAACAAAGGAGCCCCGTACAGTGCGGATATTACAGCTCAAGTTGATGTGTACATTCCGCTGCCGAAAGATAAAAAATTGTAAATAAAGATAACATTGAGAGCAAAATTGGCATCTTGTTTTTTAATTACAATATTTCTGCATTGCGCAATATCATTGACGCCTTCGAGGTGTAAATCGCATTCTGAGCTTTACAGTTTGATCGCGATGTCTCAGTAAAAAGTGGCTTAGTCACCGCTTTTCTCACAGTGCGCCCAGTTGGATATGAGATTCCTTCTTCCACTCAATTCAATCACGGACGGGAAGCTCTCATCACGTACAAACAGCGAGAAGAAAACATCTAACGCGAAGAATTGTTGTCGCTGTTCAATTCCAATCAACTCTAGATTGAGTCAGGCCTCATTCAGACACGCTATACGCCATGGCGCCCACACAACTGCCAGAGTCAGGCAACCCTCTGTACGTTCTTTCAAGTTCTCATCGCTCCGCATCTATCGCCCAAATGATGCTTGTACATCCATCAATGCTCACTTAGGAATACGCAAGACTAATTGAGACTAAATCAGGGTCTTTTTTGACATAACTCTGGGAGGTAAGTCGAAATGCTGCTGGGGGAGAATCTGGCGACCGAGTCTGTTCAAGCATGAAGCACCACTGTTTGCTATATCAAACCAAGTGCTCAACGTGTTGTTCCTCACACGGCATAAGCTCTCAATCCACATCACAACTGCCTCCGACAACTCTAATCTCATATCTCGTCACGTCGCTAACTCTAACTCTCACGCAGGCGAACCCCTCGGCCGCATCACATTTGAGCTCTTCAAGGATGTAGTCCCAAAAACTGCCGAGAACTTTCGACAGTTTTGCACTGGAGAATCCAAGGACGCTGGCGGTCGCCCGCAAGGATACAAGGGTTCCAAATTTCACAGAATTGTAAGTTTTTCTCTATACAAGCCTACTTCCTAAGCCCAAAGCTCATCTATGTCTCTAGATTCCAAACTTCATGTGCCAGGGTGGAGATTTCTTAAAGGGCGATGGAACGGGATCTACCTGTATCTGGGGTTACAAATCATTTGACGACGAGAACTTTAACCTGAAGCACGAACAGCCCGGTCTGCTGTCAATGGCGGTATGTCAAAGAATCCCTCGTTGCCCCTCCATTTCTTGTGACTTATCGATCGCTAAATTTGCCTGATGTTTCTAGAATGCCGGACCCAACACCAACGGTTCTCAGTTCTTCATCACCACTGTTCCCACCCCCTTCTTAGATGGCAAGCATGTTGTCTTTGGAAAGGTTGTTGCTGGGATGGATGTGGTGTCAAAGATGGAGGCAACAAAGACTGGCTATCGAGGAAAGGATGTGCCCAACATGGACGTCACCATTGCCCAGTGTGGAGAGATGTAAATATTGTTAGGAAGGTAGCAAGAGATAATCGTCACGAAGGTAAAGTCAAACACAGTGCCGTGAGAGAACATGAATGATGAGAACCAAGACTCAAAATGTAACAGCTCTCTAGAGCCTCCACTTATTACCATCATTCAATATATGGTCCCTCTGGATCCCTCTCCATGTGTATGGCTGTACCATATGTATCCATCATTCCATATAGAATAATAACTCTAAACTTGCGACCGTGTTTACCGCTCCGACCACTGTATTCTCTTCATGCAGAGACTCAAAATTCACAACAAAATGATCATTCTTGCTTGGGCTTGTGGTGGTAAGTACGCACTTCAAAAGAGGACCCATTATAGAAAATTCGGAAGAAAGTAGTTTCACCTCAAGCTAAACAAGATTGAAAACTATCAAAAGATTGAGTTACAGTAGTCATGTAGTTAGGTGGCCTGTTACAGTTCCAGGTGAGAAGCGATACCGTCGTTGGCTGAGTTAAGAGGAGATTCTATGTCTTGTCTCTTTGACAACTTGGGAAGCTTTATGTGCATATATTCATATTGACAGTTAAATAAATATGTACAAATTGAGGGCTTTTTTGCGCAGCCATCTCCATAGCGCGTTATATATGGCCATTGATACACTTCGTTCTAGCTCAAGACTCTGAGCTCATTCGAAGCATCAATTATGTGGTGTAACGGCCAACATCACCACCGCCGGGAGTCCAACCGCCAGTGTATCCATTCTGGGTGTTGATAAATGTGCCGTCGCCCAGACGCAGTGTGTTGACGGAATCCTTGGAGCAGAGTCCAAAAGCCTGAAGGTTGCTTGGGGTGCTGGCAATCCAGTGCATGGTTTCTGTTATTCAATGTTAGTCATATTCTAAGAAATGAAAGAGATATCAGAGCTTACGTTGACATTCGAATTGAGCGCAGCCCTGGCCAGGGCCGCTGAAGAAAGCCCATGCCGCGGAGGCATATGTGTAGATGTTGGAACCTCCGTTGATGAAGTTTGCAGGGCCCATTCGGCATCTTTTATCGCCACCGTTGCACCAAGCGAAATCAGGATCGCCCCAAGTACCAATATTTGCAACCCAAGGAGCGGGAGGAATCTGCTGCGTGTTGGCGCCTTGGTGGTAGTTGGTCTCCGCCTGGAGCAGAGACACAACAACGTTGGCAGCATTGTGAAAATTGAGTTGATACAACCACCAATGCTCACTTCCTACCGCATAAAGCCATGTAGCGCGTTGACTCTGAATGAGTATCCCACCTTTACCAGCGATCGAGGTGCCACCGCTGAAGTTCTCAGCGATGTGATCCGCAACCCAGTTCCAAACGTTTTGAATGTAAGGAGATGATCCCTTCGCAACGTGGATACCAATGAAAGCACCCTTACATTCATTGCTATTGTTGGTACAAGCATTAGCCAAGGCTGAAGCACCTCGTGTGCCACCAACGGTGACCAAAGAGTTCCAAATAGCAACATCACCAGGGTTGTTGCCAGCCATATTGAACTGAAGCAAAATAGCACCAGGCAACACATCGTTAACGCTGATTCTTAGGTCCTGCAGCTGTGCAATTCCGACATCGCCTGCACGGCCAACTGAGACAACGGGTTGTGGGCTGTTTTCGTTCTTGAAAAAGTTGCCGTTGCCGGTGATGGTGGCCCAAGCCTCACCCACGATACGGGAACCCTTAGGGATAAAAAGAGTGGAATCCACCCGGTACTTGCCAAAGGGAAAATAAGCAACCTTATTCTGGCTTGCTGCAAGTTCTAGAATGGCATTCAGGACGCCTGACTCATCCAATGTGTTATCTCCCTTCACGGATCTCCCTCCATTCTGAGCTGGGTCCTTGACGTTGAGGAAGCTCGAGATGGGCAGATCTCCATAAGTAGGGGGAGCCACATAAGGGTAACGGCCACCAGGGGCAAGAGCACCAGGTCTCGTGTTACTAGACGTAACATCGCCATAAGTAGGGTTTCTGCCCACGGTGTTGCCGAAAGAGTAAGTGTTGATATGGCTAGAAGCGCCAACCAAAGTTGAGCCTCGGGCAACAACGACAGGTGTGCCATTATCTTTTGTCAGATTCTCAATCATAAATGAAGGGAACTGAGTAGTTGTAAAAGTAACACCGGAATTGATTGACTTTGCATCAATCAGGGCGATCCAGGGTGAGCCGCCAGTGTTTGAAATGCCGGTTCCACAGGTGTCAAAGGTCGACGAGAAAATGCTGAAGGTATTACCACCGCTGATGAGCATAGCGACTGTATTTTGAAAAAAGTAAATACTGTGGAAGCTGGCTTGTTGATGTCCATCAATCCAAATACCGTTCTGGCCGCGTTCAACGCGAACGTCGGCGAGGCCGAGTGTTGAGCCGCGACCCATCCGGATGCCGGTATGGCCGTTTCCACCCGAGGAGGAACTCATAGTAATGCGTACATTCTGCAGATGCGCAGCTTGAGCAACACCCCACCATAGGGCAGTAAATGAATTTCCACCTGGTATAGCCGTAGTGTCCAATACCACGTTCTTAATAGCTACGGCGAAAGAAAGCTCTCCCTTCTCGTTGGTGGAGGGGTCTTGAGCACTGATAAGAGTCTGATCGCCTGAGAAACCGGCAGCAGCCTTAATAATGGGAGGATTAGTTGGGTCACCCATTAAAATGGTATCAGTGTTAAATCTCAGTGTCTTAGAGATGGTATATGTTCCCGGGGGAATGTAAACAACCTGGACACTAACGTTAGATACCCGTCTGTACAAGGATTTACATCAAAGTCATACTCGTGGCTGTGAAGCAAACCACTGTGGGTGACGAGAGCCACCCTTTCCATCAGTGGTGATAGCATTCTGGAGAGCATTTCCATCTCCTGCGTTGACAGTCTGATAGATGGGGTAGTTGAAGTCGCCATCCAGGTCAGGAGCGAAACCCCTGGGCGCATTGACATGGTCCATGTTGGGGTAATAGAAGCTGGTGGCACGCTTGGTGATGCCCTCATCGCTGGCAGGAGGGCTAGGAGTCGGCGTAGCAGACGCCGCGCCCAGCAAGAGCGCAACGAGCGCCGTGAGCTTCAACATGATGCCGGTCAATGATCAACAGATGCTGGATGAAGGACGATCGTCAGGACAGCACCCACGACGGAGGAATATCCGCCTCTTTATATTTCAATCACCGCCTCCGAGTATAAGACCCCTGCTGAATTCGAGTCCTGTCGTCTTTAACACCCCTCACATACTGTTCATGCATGCATCCATCGTAGTCTCGTTAAGAATCTGCCGGTCAGCCCACAACTCCGCATCAGATTCGACTACCATTCGGCCCGGATCTAGCCCAATTGTCAGCTTTATTGTCCAAAGAGGCATCACTTGGCGTGGCGTGAATTACTCCGGAGGGGATGGTGGAATATCGGGGACATCAGAGGTCGAGGCAGCCATGTCTAATTGTGACTGGGCAGGCTGCGGGGTGGATTGCATTCACCCCACCGATATAACATTGAGCATAGACGAAAGAACAGCAAAAGGCAAGTCTAAAGCTGATAGTACTCTCAGTCAAAATTGTGTTGTCCTCATACTCTACTAAACGCCTTGGCAAAGATCCAGGACTAGCAGCTGCCAGACTCTCCCCCTTGTCGTCAAGTACATTTTAAGGTCGAAATTCACCTTGGAAAGATTAGTGGCCCCTGTCAAAGAGCAATCCCCTTGCATAATGGGAGCCTGAATCAATCGATGCAACGATCCATTGAGGTAGGTAGATAAACACATAGTACCACCCCCGGTATAATGCGGTCGGATTAGTCGCCTACCTCGCCTACTTGAGTAACTGCCTACCTACATATATAATCATCGAATTTTATAGACAAGATTATTCATTAATTAGGTGACAGTTCACGTATAGAAGACAGACCACCCATCGTATTGCCAAAACGGCACACGAATAACATACAGTAACATACAAGACAAACCATGCTAGCCAACACACAGTTGAACAAATCACAGGGTGGGGAGACGAGCTACCTCAATACGAAATGCCAAGAAATAAACGTGAGCAGTTGCAAACGAGCATTGAGTAGCCTATGTAGCCTATATCATTCATTGGTGGGAAATGCCCGGAATCTGCCGCGTCGAGACCTCGCACCAGGCAAGTAAGAATAAGAATAGAGTTACATAACCTTATGAAGTCGCACTCGATACAGACCAGGATATTTTAGTAGCTAAGGTACATGGTCAGTCACTAATGCACCTCCACGCACCACACCTTAGCATCGGCGCCCATTGAGCTACGTACAGCATCATGAGATCGTCTAGAACATGAACATGAGAGGGTCGGAGCTCTGCCAAGCAACGCCGGCCGTCTAGGTGCGGTGATGCCGGCCCTTTCCAGCGCAACTGCCTATCCGAGAATGGCTGCGAATGGCGAGAGGTGACATGGGCCGCAGTCAGGATGAAGTATCATTCTAAGCTTATTTCTGCCGGCTCTGCGTAGCGAATGAGTCTGGGGTTAGCAGCGGCAGCGATCCTACGAGGAATCAACCAGGATTGTTGCGACAAGTTTAAAAGTTAGTAATTTGCTTACAGCTGCTTTGTCTCTTACAACCGGTACTTGCCTTAATGGCGTGCTCCATCAACTCTTCCTAATACTAGTGATAGGACAATGGCATTCTCTCCCACATCCTGGTACGTGATATAAGCCGCTCCGGACTCCCGATATAGCCCCGTTGGCCCAATCGGGTAGGTGATTAATTCTTGGCTATTGTTTCTCACCAGCCCACCTGGAATCATTCAAAAAGGAGGAAAGCTTCTGTCAAGTCAATTGATTGTGAAGCCTCCCTACGAGAAGCGAGAGACAAATTAATGCAGGGCACTCAGTACATGTAACGAACCATTGCAGCTTCTTCTGAAGTCCGTTGGTGCTCGTGTAAGCCATGAATGCCGGGTGTAAGTGAAGTCGGGAGTGGCGCAGCTCCCTCCTGTGGCGCTTTCCCGTCAGCAGTTCCAGACCACTAAAAGCTGCACGCTCAGCACACTTCTCCCCTAATGGCGCCCTGTCAGCGGACGCCGCCCGCCATTCCGCTCACTCGGAATTCCGGCGGCTCACCTGACCACCCTATTGGTACGGAGTACAGTTGCAAATTTTCCAGGCTTATCGCATCGTCTTATCGGCTTCTTGGCTCCAAATGTTCCTCAACTTTGAGACACCGCATCTCACGATAATTTGCTTTTCAGTGCATCAGAGCAAACAGTTCCGCCCAACGCAACTTCGCCTAATAACAATCAATCAATCATCCCTGTCTGACTAATAGCTTCGGCTTGCTCCCCCGCTCTACAACAGTTTCATCCCACATCCGTCACAATGGGCAACGTAAGACATATTCCCGCTACTCCACGGGCCTCTTCCGTTGCATCACTCCGGCGGCTTCTGACCTGCATGATGAATGTTTAGGGCGCCAAGGCACAGCAGAAGCGTGATCGCAACAACGAGAAGGGCGGAAAGGTTGCCAAATCGCAGCTCAAAGTGGTGCGTTCTACACCTTGATGGCCCGTCCAGCCACCTAGCCCCGACTACCGCTGACCACCCGCATAGAACGCCCAGGCTATGGACATCCAGTGCCAGATCTGCAAGTCGACATTCTTGAAGACTACAAAGGCTCCCGCGTACGATATTCCTCCCTCACATGATATATCCAGATTGGGCCATGGCTAACGAATCACGACTCCATCTAGACTTCTGGAACACGCCCAGAATAAGCACAGCAAGGGCTTGCCCGAGTGTTTCCCGACTTTCGTCGCCAGCTCATAAATGGAGAATGATTCATTCTGACCGTATAGAAAAATGGGTGTTTGCCAGGCTGCTGGCAAGGCGAAGGGAGTTTGGTCTGGAAGCGAAGCATTATAGCGCTGATAGGGAGTCTTTGGTTCACAAAACACAATGAGACATAGCATAGCACAGGCCACTTCTGTGGCGTTTCTTGTCATCATGGCCATTTTCCCTTTGTTTCTGCGTGTTCATTGGTCTGTATATTCCTACATTGGTCCTTTCCCATACCCTTCCAACAGAAGTCAAGACGCCTCGCTTGTAAGAGGATTCAAGCCCACGGATCTTTAGTGCGCCTCCACGGCTGTGGGAGTCACTTCTGCCGCTGGCTTGGGCAAATTGCGGGCCTGCTGCTTCTGCGCAGCCTGTGCTTGTTCCTCGAGGATTGACTTTAGGATATCCGGGTACCAGCGTTCTCCAACATCCTGATGGCTCTTGACCCTGTTACGCAGAGTTGCCTCTCCCATTGTGGTAGCCACGGATCCTTTTCGGAACGTAAACTCGACATCGTCGATGCGACCGCCATTTCTCTCTACGATCTGTTGACGCTGTTCTTTAACTTCCTCGGGGACTTTGCCGATTCCAACCGTCTCCAGCTCCTCAAACGTCGCATCCAACTTTACACCTTGGAAGAAGGGGATGCTAAACCGCGCACCGGTCCCTGCGGCGGGGGACAAGACACGATGCGTTGTTGACACACAGACTCCCTGAGTCAACGCCTCCATACCCTGTCCAATAGCCACCACAAGCGTTCTGTCGATGGGAGGACAGTCGATCCATTTGCCCTGGACGTTTTGGACCTGCAGACCTCGGTGGTTTGTGGCCTGAAGCAAGTAGCTGGTCAACATGCTGTCCTTGTGCGGGCCTACGCCTTGCCCTTGCGTGCCCTCTGGAAGTCCCAGCTCAGCCAAGTCCGGGTACTTGACAATCTTGAGCTTGTGTTGAGGATCCGCCTCAAAATACTTCTCAAAAGCGTTCTTTGGTAGTTGAATCGCCTCGGCAATCAGCGAGGTGAAGTAGATGGTGATTTCGCCCATTTGGCGCATGTATTCGGTGTAAGTGCTTCGAAATCCCGGCGCGCTTTCTTCTGAGGGCCACTGATTGGGACCGAGCAGGTTGTAAAACCGCGGCGCATCGGGGCCGGGGAGGACATGCTCAGTTGAGAGGTCAATCTGTTCCCTGTGATCTATGGCTCCGGCGGTGATTTCCGCAGAGAGCTGAGAGTAGCCCAGAAATGAAGGCGCATTCTTCATTTCAATCTTTAGTCTGTATCATTTGAGTTGGAGTTTAGTAAGTCAACTCGACTCAACTGTTGCCACGTGAGGGTGAAACCTACTTTTCTTCCTGTGGAATGTCGAAGAAGCCTTTGCCTTGTCTGATGACTTCGTCCCACAACTCCTGTGAAATGCCTACATTTTTCAGATACAAGAAGCCAACTTCCATGAGTGCATCGCGGAGTTGGTTGAGGAACTCGGGCTTGGTGGCCGGATCTCTGGAGAGATCCAGGTCGAGGATTGGGATGGATGTGAATGACATGACGAAATGCGGTCTTGAGTCTATATAAGAACCCGGCTATCTGTCGCAAAAGTGAGTATACTCGATATAAATTAGCTTTCAGAGGAAGAAGAAACAAACACTTATATTTCACCAATGTATGTACATATGAAGATACGGAGATTCAAATGAAGGTTGAAGTATCCTTTAAGCCGAGTCAGCACAAGCGCAAATGACGCCATAAGCCGTTTCTGCCAAACATCTGCCCATCTCTCCACATCCCCGCACGCGCAATCGGCAGAGGCAAATCGGATTCAATGAATCGGCGGCATACACGGACTATTGAGGGTCTCTCTGTACTCCGAGAATATGTTGTGACCACACATATAAAATGATTCTGTTTTACGAATAGCCTTGATTGATCTACTTTTCTCCATTGCCGGTAGTAGAGATATGATGACAGATAAATTTTCTGCTACTATTGCTACCGCCTTGTAGCGCCGAATATTAAATGATATGCATAAACTAGTAGAGTTTATTACTCAAGGCTCTTTTTCAGTAGCATTGAATCTAGATTGTTCATCTGAGACGCAGTCATACCGACGGGCTTCTTCCCAGCACGCGTCGTGATATGTTCAACAACGCTTAGGGGCAGACTTGCTTGTTCTCGAGATTTGACTTCAGCATCAACAAAAAGTTAAATGAAGGGTCGGACATCATTTTAAAGTGACTGGAGTAGAAACTTAGAGCATATAGTTTCCCAAAAAACAATGTGAAAGACAAGCAAGGAGCAACGGATGTCGGCGATCTAAATGAGTTGTTATAAAAGTCATATGGGAACTGGAGACTGCATGGAGCCCCCATTATGTCAAAATGCGGAACTAGTAAAAGGGATAGGACAATCGATGTATTTGTGGCAACCTTTTATCATTGCTGTCATTTTCAAAGGCCAGTGCAATTAGTTTCCCCTGGACGTTTCCTCCCCTGTGAGTTTATTCGGGACTCAACTTATCTGTTTTGTTTGTTTCTCGTTGTCCAATCAATTTTCCCTCCATTCTGTGTCGTTTGTCACCTATTCCTTTGTGTCCTCCAACCCGCCTTTGGCTTCAAACCACCCAGAAGAGAATATCCTGCTTTCAATTTGCCCAAAATACTTGAGTTATATGCAGAGCGTCGGCCCAGCCACCCCAACTACTCTTGACCCAGTGCCATTTTGTGGGAGACACGATGGGCTCAAGACTTTTTACATTGTGCATGGAGGCGGCTGTTTGAAAGCATCACTTTTCCTTTCTAGCCTCCCTTCCCCTTCATGATGTTGTGATTTGAGTATGTTTGTTTGATGATGCCATGATTCCTCGTGGGATTATCCCCACGTCACGGTGCGCGCCTTTAAGGAGCGGCTGCTACATAATTATGACGGTGGTTTTGATCTCAATAATATCCTGACGCTCTACAGCGTCTCGAGATTGGTAGGCACATCATTTTGACTGTGAAGCTTGTACTTAGCTAATCTATATCGTTGGTTTGTAATGGTGCTAACCTGGCTTTAAACAGCATACCATAAACTTCACCAACGGACCAACAGTCACTCTGGACGGCACCCCAGCGACTGCGCGAGGTCCAAGCGTTGCAACAGGATGCAAATGGTAGCCTTTTATGTACTTCTTACCTATACTATTAAGCACGTAGGACTTGGATACCGAGCTCTTTAAGTTTCTGCTACTATCGCTACATCGTTTTATCATCAGCTACTAATGAAATATCTTTCTTGCATCTGCTACTATCAAAATGTTTCTCTAGTATCTGCTACTATTGCCATATTTGTCTAGTATTCACTACTATCGCCATATATGTCTAGTATTCGCTGCTGTAGCTATATTTCTCTTGTTTCTGGCGTTATCGCCTGCTAACATAGCTTAAACCCTGACACACGGGATGCTGGACAGCAGACTTGGGATATTGGCTAGAATCTCCCCAGTTAAAGTGATTCGTCATCTCAATACAGCTTGAAGTTGCTCTCAAGCTGTAGCAAGCTACCAGATGTTAGAACATTCAAGTTGTGATTAACGGAAGGATTCATTTATAAAAGGGTAAGCCTAGTCGAAGTGATGAAAATACATGATCGATGCGAGTTATCCACTCTCTTCCTTTCCAGAAACAAGTTCTCTAAGTTTCCCCTCTGTGTCATTGACCTCCGTCCAACTGTACACCCCGAACTGTTGCTCAGAGTTTCCAAACTCGTTCAATTCATGCCGAAAATGCACCCTACTACCAAAGTGCCTCTTTGCAATCTTCAGAACATCCATAATATACGGCTCAGCGGCTGTTGTCAAAGATCCACTGACCTTCGAACTGAAGCGTAACAAGTAGTTGCGATACTCAGCGCTGCTAGGCATATGCGGACATTCACCCATCTCCAGATGTATAATATTTCTTCCGGAAAACTTGGAAGAATCCGGGAGGTCCAATATTTTACCGTCTTCCCGCCTTCCTTTCTCTTCGTAGACGTCCTTGTACTTTTCGATGATTTCGTCTAGAAATTGTTGGTATGCTTTTTGTGACGAACCGGTTTATACTGAATAGTATAAGGTAGTTTCTTAAGGTAATAAACTGGTCGTAGTTTATGTCGACAGAGGCGGTAGGATGCAGTGGGCAATCTTATCACGTAGCTAGTAGGTTGAATATGAGGATCAATCTTATTGCTATGTTAACGACTGACTATCTAAGCTATCTAATGAATGTGAATATCTTGTTCTTATATAGTAAGTCGTTCCTTCTGGAGCGATATAGCCCAGCGCTCCATCATCTCGAGGAGCGATCGCGTAGAGCGCTCCAGCGTTCAAGGCCAGCGCTCCTGTTCCTTATTGGCTGGGGCGGAATAACCTTGTTCTAGGTACGTACTTGTCTTGAATGGCATAAGAGGTTGGATTGGGTCGTGACACTTTTTTATTTTCATCGTTCACTTTGAGTCTCGGGAAAATGTCAAAGCCACAATCAAACCCCATTTTAATGAAATTGTATGCAGAAATTCTTCAGGCCCAAGAGAATAACGGAATATAGCTTTGCTTGTATATCAGGGTTCAAGTTTGGAGGTCGATGAGGATAGTTACCCGTCTCCTCTCATATATTTGAACATTCTATATACCCACTTCTCGTACTACAAAGCACCTATGGTGTGGGTTTCTGCGGCCTACATCTATCAAGGCTGAATAGCTCATATCTAACTTAAGGTATTTGCATATGCATCTTGATTTTTCATAGCGTAATTGTCCATAACTAAAGCATTTAACATCCCCTTGAGGTTTGCACACAGGGAAAAAGCATAGCTGAGTGCTCTAATATGATAGTTAATTATAGATAACAATGCCTTTCCAGTCATTAGCCGTCAATCTGATTTACTTCGATTAAACGTGCGATATCTGATTGTCTACAGGGTAGGTAGATGTAGTCAAGAGCTATCGGGATTGGAGCTTGGCACGGCGTTCGGTGAAACGCACGGGCCGCATAAATTTCTTGCGCGCCCCACTATCCAACCATGCAAATATCAACGTCGAACTTTTTTCGTGTAATTTTTTTCTGGCCCTTCTCAAGCTCAACCTTCACAAAGTCCAAAACTCGATATCAAATATGCCTGCAAGCTGACAGGCGGTCAATTGCTTTTGTATCCATTGGCCATAACTCAAACATGGAGACAACCAGAATTTTTGTCAAGGGCCTTCCGCCTACTATTACAGAGGCGGAGTTTCGGAAGCACTTTTCGGCCAAGAACCGCGAGATCACCGATCTCAAGCTCATCCCTCAGCGGCGCATTGGCTATGTGGGCTACAAAACACCCGAGGATGCCTCAGGGGCCGTCAAGTACTTCAACAAGTCGTACATTCGCATGTCTAAGATCTCCGTTGAACCAGCTAAGCCGGTAGGTGCTACCCGTGATCCTGCCTGTGACCTCTACATAACACGAACCTATTCTGATGGAATGATAGATCTCAGACCCAGCCCTGAACAAGAACACACGATCAGTCCATTCCGATCATCAGGTGGCGAGCCACCCACCCCTCAAGAAAGATGAGGAGGGTGGCTCTAAGAAGCGCAAGCGAGAGGACCTGGATGAGTCCGATCCTAAGCTGCGAGAGTTTCTCCGCGTGATGAAGACGGGCAAGGAGGGTGTCATTGCTGATGAAACAAATCCTGATGCCGATATGGCTGGACTTGCCACGAGTGGAGAGCCCCTTGTCGTGGAGGGCGAGAGTGACGATGAATACGAGCAAATCCCGAAGAGAAAAGAAAAACTACGCAAGACAGAATCATCTGAGGCGACTCGAGATCTGGTGATGAACCAAAAATTACCAAGGGAGACGTCGGATCATGGCGCTCTGCCTGCGGCGGAAGAGGTTGTCGCCGACGATGTGAAACCTCAAGAGGCCGAGAAGCTTCCTCAACCGGAAGCTGGGGCGGCGACAGATGACGACTGGCTTAGATCACGCACAAGTAGATTGCTAGATCTTGTTGATCCTGACGACCTCCCACAGCCCACAGAAACAGCAGTTGAGGCTGAAACTGTCGTGCAAGACAGCGGGGATAAGGACGACACCCCGCCTTCTCCTCGCGATGCTGTTGATGAAGATACCCCCAAAGAGGTAGATGACAAGGGAGCGGAGGGCACCGGTGTGGATGGTGCGATTGCCACAATCATGCGAACGTCTCGGCTCTTTGTTCGCAATCTCCCTTATACCACCACAGAAGAAGATCTCCATCAAGAGTTTGGGAAATTTGGCACTCTACAGGAGGTAAGCTGAGCAATTTGATTTCCTTTTGTTTTTATGAGAAAATGCAAAAACACAGGCAACATGATGAACCCCAGATAGGGACATCTTATGCTACGGCATGTGATGAGAACCCGGGCGATTATTTTAGTAGATGCTTCGACCTTTCTGATATCCTGTTTATATTCAAAACATATCTTTGCGATCCATGTTTTGTTGATCAGGTGGCTAACTTAGTCAGGTACATCTACCGACCAATGCTTCGGGAGTTCGCAAGGGGTTTGCGATGGTGTTGTTTGAAGATTCATCTAATGCCGTGAGTGCATTCCAAGCTCTTGATGGGGTAACTTTCCAGGGGCGCATTCTGCACATCATTCCTGCCGAAGCCAAGAAGAGTGTGGACGAGTTTGGAATGTCAAAGTTACCCCTGAAGAAGCAAAACATGATACGCAAAAAAACTGAGGCGGCAACGAGCGTTTTCAACTGGAATTCGTTGTACATGAGCCAGGACGCCGTCAACGCCTCCGTTGCTGCACGCCTGGGCGTCTCGAAATCTGAAGTTCTCGATCCCACATCTGCCGATGCGGGCGTCAAGCAAGCCATTGCAGAAACGACAGTTATCCAGGAAACCAAGGCTTTTTTTGCTTCCAATGGCGTAGATTTGGATGCCTTCAAATCACACAAGCGAGGGGGCTCCTCTATTCTTGTCAAGAACTTTCCCTACGGCACTTCGATGGAAGAACTCCGGAAAATGTTTGAGGAGTGTGGTCCAGTTCTCAGAGTTCTGATGCCACCCACCGGCACAATTGCCATCATCCAATTCGCCCAACTGAATCACGCAAAGGCCGCATTTGGCAAGATGGCGTACCGTCGAGTCAAAGACAGTGTCCTTTTCTTGGAAAAGGCCCCAGTCGATCTCTTCAAAAAGGACGCGGCGCACGACCAGGCTAGCTTGGTTGTGGATCAGCAGCGCACTGGGGTCCAAAAATTAAGCGTCGACGAATTGCTGTCAAGCGGCGATAAGGTCGAGGAGCCTGCGGAAACCGCATCACTCTTTGTCCGCAATTTAAACTTTGCCACGACGACAGAGAAGTTGGCTGAGGTCTTTGAGCCTCTTGACGGTTTCGTCTCGGCTCGTGTCAAGACAAAGATAGATGCCAAAAAGCCAGGCCAGACACTCAGCATGGGCTTTGGCTTTGTAGAGTTTCGATCTAAGAGCCAAGCCCAGGCGGCGCTCAAGACTATGGATGGCTACGTTTTGGATGGCCATGCATTGGGCGTCAAAGCCTCACACAGGGGCCACGATGCTGCCGAGGAGAGACGGCGCGAGGACGCGGCTAAGAAGGCTGCATCCCAAAGAACCAAGATCGTCATCAAGAATTTACCTTTCCAAGCCACCAAGAAAGACATCCGCACGCTGTTTGGGACGTATGGGCAACTTAGATCGGTCCGCGTTCCAAAGAAGGCGGACTATACCGCAAGAGGTTTTGCATTTGCTGACTTTGTGACCCCTCGAGAGGCAGAGAATGCGCTAAACGCATTGAAAGATACCCACCTGCTCGGCCGGCGACTAGTATTAGACTTTGCTGCCGCCGAGGCTGTCGATGCTGAGGAAGAGATCGAGAAGATGCAACGAAAGGTAGGGGGGCAGGCCAATAAAATGGCCCTTCAGCAGCTTACTGGAGGAGGGAGGAAAAAGGTTACTATTGGCAATGACGAGGATGAGCTTGAGGCTTAAGGTGGAAAGGCAGAGCCGAAACTATGTCCACGGGCTGTGTGTTGCACTGACAAGGCTGAGCTGTGCCCCCCCTCGCCCGCGCTCTATTGAACATTATACATAGGAATATCTAATGACCCCTTGGCAAGGGGAGGGGTGTCCAATGTCGAACTTCTACAACGGCCCTCCCCCATGGACCTCGGCGTGGGGTCCCATCAGCTGGCCTGGATCTCGGGCGAAGAATTCTGGTTTCGCGATGCCCCAAGGGCTGCCGCGGCGCCGTGTCTGATGTTAATCTCGTTCTACATGCCTGGGGCAGCGCGCCCAAGATGACCTGGTGCACATGTGTCTGGGGAGAGGGTGGGTGAGACCATGGCGTCCTGGCCCCGCCTTCAGACTCCCTTGCATGCCCAACGCCCCTCGTAACAGAACAGACCTCACGCTGCCATGTGCTGGTGGGTGACCTCGTTGTGCTTCATTGGCTGCTGAGAATAGTCTTCTGAACGTAGAGCTGCCGCCTGGTCGAAGTTCCACCCCCGCCGCACCAGCTTCCCTGTCCATCTTAGATGCTTTGCAGATGGACGAAATCTTGATAGCTTAGAGCATGTATCTCGGGTTGGAGGGGCCAAAGACAAGCTGCTAACCACCCCCGTCCTCCCCTTTGTCAATACAATCCGTTGGCCCTCCCGAGTCTCGAGTTTATATGTTATCGGGGCTCTCCTTAGAAAGGCATGTTCCGTTCCAATGGCTGTTCTTTGCCTCGTACAAAGCGTACATTATCCCACCATTCCACGCCCCGAATTCCTTTCCACATTTCTTGCCCATCAGGCTCTGCTCTTTCTTCACCAACGTGGGCTGTGGCAGAAGCTCTTCTCTCTTTGGGCTTGGAGCTGAGTTTTTGAACATCTTCTGTCGGACATTCCTTTCTTTCCCATTCAGGCCTCTTTTCCATCTCTGGTATCATGGCTTCCATCTACCAACCAAGGCCAGTCCTTGCCTCACAAGGAATTTCACATGCACCAGAGTACGTCGACGCAAGACGGACCGTTCATGGCGGCAGACAGCCTCTCCGTGAGGCTGCTGGTAATGCCCAAGCACACAGCTTCAACAGCAACATCCCGTGCTACCAGACCCCGGTGTCTTCGCTGCCACCAACTATTCCTCCTCACATAGTACCATCACAATCCATCGATGTCATTTATTCCAGGCTTCAGACACCTCGTCATCAGCCCCGGCAAGTTCGCAAGAGCCGACAGGATATCAACCCTCTCTACTACTGGCCGGCCTTTAAACACTACCGCAACCGACAGGCTCACAAGGACACTCAAAAGGATAAAGGCGGCGTCTGGCGCCGACCCGAGCTCGAAGATGCCTTTGTCGACTGTGAGTTGCATTTACTTTCCTCCCATGTCTGTTGCCCTACTCTTTTCCACATGAGGCTAATAAGAAAATTTCTGCCCAGCCGTGCTTCTCATGCCTCACATGGGCCGGCGGAAATTTTCCATGGGGGGCAAGCTGCATGGCCGAAACATGCTCATCAGCGAATACATCTTTGTTATCTGCGTAGCGCTGCTTGGTAGCAAAGAAATCTTCCGCATTGACAACAGCAATGACAGCATTGAGCAAATGGGACGCAAACAAGTGTCCAGCCACATGCAAGTTGTCAAAAAGTTTTTCGAAGATCTACGGTGCTGTATGTGCACACTCCCCTCCTCCCCTTCACCCCCTGCTCTTTATGGTCTATGGGTCATTAACTGGTTGGGCTTTATCTCATCTTCTAGTTCATTTTCTGTTTCCTTCTGAAGAGAAGAAGGAGCCCGGATCAACCAACTCTGACGATTATTATGATGAAGAAGAGCAAGAGTCGTTCAAGTCCAACCCCATCTTGACGGCGTTGGCTGAGGGGCGAGTGCCCGAAGTGAGACCCAACTACGACTACTTTACCCAGCTACTGGCGCTGCAGGGATCCATCTCAGTGCGGCCCAAAACGTGCGAGATCTATGTTTCTTCGGCAGAGATTAAAATCCGGGACGACGTGGCCTACGACGCAAACAACACGCCCCTGGACCAAGCTTCATTTCCCCATTTGAACAAGTACACCAACTGCGATGACTTCCCCGATGCCCTGGGCAAGGACGTCCTGTTGCACGAATACACTCGAGCTCTGGATCGGGCAACCTCAGCATGTTTGAAGACGGTAATTCGGCGTTGGCAAAAGGATGCGCCAGCCATGTACGAGACGCTCGATCTGCCCACTCGGGACCAGGACTGCCTCCTGCTGGAAATCTGCTCGACGCTGGAGCTGCACGAGCACGCCAAGTTCCCCTCAGGATCAGAGCTCACCGGTTTTGTTGAGGTGGCCATCACGCAGCCGGAGCTGCAACAGCATCACTGGAAGTGCGTCACCCGATTGACTCGACCAGATGAGCTGTACGGAGACGACTCCAAGCGCGGCGTTTACACCAATGAGAGCGGCATTCACCATCGGGGCTGTAGCGACTCCAAAATGAACGACTGCAATTGCCACATGCGGCCCCGACAGGACATCCACGTGCCCTTCCCTGCAGTGGAGTGGGCCAGCATCTTGAGTACAGCCGTGCAATACCCAGACGTCGAGCACCAACGCAAGAAGGAGAAGCGCCACGAGTCGAAGAAGCAGCACGAGCTAGGGAGGGCCGGCAGTAAGCGCAAGAGATCTGAGGACGAGGGCGATGCGGCGTCATGGAGCCGCCGCGAGCCAACGGGCAGCGACCTCATCTGCAAAGTTGCCATGTACCAGGAGCTGTGGTCCCGTGCTCCCGACTCTTCGCAGTGGAAGAGACAAGCCATCATCTTCTGGCGCTTCAACACCACGAACCAATGGTACAAGTACAACCCGGTCTTCAAGCCCTCGGGGACTTCTTGGAGATGGCTCACCATCAACGACCCCATGTCGCGATATCACCAACAAAAGGCTCTGGTCTATCCCTCGGCTGGCGTGTCAAGAGACGCCGTCATGTCACCGACACCCAGTGTGAGCCAGCAGCTCGCAGGCATCATGAACGAGAATATGAACACGGCTTGGACTAGTGGTGCAGGCGTTGCGCAAGTACCACCAGTACAAACAAACATCAACGTGTTTGACTTTCCGACAGGGCTAGCCACACCACCCCCAACGGCGACTATCCATGGCCCTTATGCGGGTGGGAGCTTTGATCCCAACATGGCCTCGATGCCGGATGTGAACAACTACCTACCAACAGTGAGCACAACAGCGGGCGGGGCAGCGAGTGAGCGCTCACATTCACTGTCGTTGGCTCACAACCCTTCCTACTTTGAGGGACAGGCTGGCTTCCCCGACATGAAGCCCATGACTACGGCTGGTGTGAATCAGTACCTTACTGCAACCACGGCGGCCTCATTAGACCTGTCAACTCAACTCGTATACGACGACACCACCAGCATCACTGCCTGGGACATACCAAATCTTGATACATGGCCTGGTCCTACCACATCGACTCAGGCAGGCAACGAATGGGCGACTGCGCCCTCGACGCAGCCAAGAGCGGATCCCAGTGACCACGCTGGGCTGTGGAATCCAACCCAATGGCATATCGCGGGTGTTACAACCACACCGGCATCCGCGGGGGCTGAGCACGACGACAGCCCTAGGTCAATGAAGAGGCGACGGACAGAGCCTTCGATGGGCACACATGTGCCTATTCCTAATGACTGGTAGTTTGGCTTGTGACAATCAGGCTACAGTACTGAAAAGGAACATGTTTTAGATCTGGATGGCACTTTTGAGTCATGGATGGAAACTATTTTTTTACACTTGGAAGGATACACGGCTGGGAAACAGGGAAATGGAAATTTTTTTACTACAAAATACCCAGGGAGGTGGGATCGGGGCAGGTTGATTGGATGATTTAACGGCTGAAGGATGCTGGAGAAATACGGCGTTTACACTGTCTGTGTGGTTCCTTTGGTGAGACTTGGATGGGCGTTGGTTGGGTCTTGGGTTCGGGCAAATTTTAGAAACAAACACGAGTAATAATCAACACACACTTGTTGCAAGCAACACACACCACAAATTCAAACCAGTGATCAGGTCATGAGAAAGGACCTTTGTTACTCCGTACATGACAACTGACTTGCATCTGTGGCTGAACCTTTTTGTCTCTTTCATGATCGAATGAACGAGGTGGATCGCCAAGGTGGGAACTTTGGGCGAAAGTGCATGACCGTTTGCGGAAGACGTACGTAACATGTCTCACTCTACGCTGGATTTGTTCCGCAGGTGAAAGAAGACGAGAGAAAAGAAGAGAAAGAAAAGAGAAAAGGAAAAAGTCTCACTGTCCGAGGCGCTTAGGCCACCTAGCTAGACGGGATCCAAAAGAGCCTAATCCCACAGAACGGGGGAGGGGAAAGAAGAATTCCAAGGGAGGATGAGTACTACGGTTTCTTCTTCTTTCCGTGGGTTAGGGTCTCAGGAACAGGGCAGAAACCCATTTAACCAATATTCCAAGGGAGTAAAAGGACGCGTATATTGATTCCAGGGAACACCGCGTAAAGTGGTTTTGCGGGCGCTAGTTGCGAGCATATAAAGGATGCTAAGTTCCCGCCCTTTTGCTCCCTTTGAGGAGGACGATGTGGAATGAGGAGGAAGGGGAAGGTATTATTGGTTGCGGTATTGGATTGGAAGGTAAGGCTATTGTTGAAGGGGTTTGGAATGGTTTGGGTTGGACTTGATGCGTTGAGCATTTGATATTTCAGGTTGAATATCTGAATATGATGGTGCGTGAGGTGTGAGAAGTGTTGGCTGCGGTGGGTGAGGACCATACGATGGTGGTCGATCTGGTGGATACAGGAGATCTACAGAGTAGTAGATGCTAATAGATCGATCAGATGCAGGTAGATTTAGTAGAAATTAGTATATGCTGGTAGACGCTGGTAGATGCTGGTAGATGTAAGCAGATCTAGTAGATGCTAGTAGTTGCAGATAGATTGAGTAGATCTCATACCTGGTAGTAGATTCATCTCTTAGAGATGGCTATTACACGTACGTACCCATTCTGTCTTATTCAGTAGATGTCACCACACCACTGAAAGACTTGGCGATGCCCAATTCATCTTAATTGGTTTTATCACATGCAATTATTTGATCACCAGATTGCGTATACGGCAGTTCCATTTATAGCATCCGATAATCTACGGTGATCGTCTCATGACTGCAGCCCCGCAATTCCGACAAGGCTGTAAGCTGTAACCTTACATTCGCCAGGCAGCAGAGCAGGATATGTGCTTAGAGTCATTTCTCAATTACAATTTTTGATGAATCATCATAATCACTGTTATTCAAGAATTGAGTTCGGAGTCATCCTTTGCTTGTAACGTAACATGAGCGGACCTCTTAATGTCTCGACGAGTGTCGTAGCTGTGCTGCAGCTCGCGGTCACGGCAACGCAGTATCTCAAAGACATCAAGCATGGGTCGGCCGATCGGTCTCGGCTCCGAGATGAGCTTAGGAGTACAGTTTGCCTGCTTGAAATGCTGCAGGACCGTTTGGAGGATTCGAATGACATGCCAGACAGTGAGAATATGCTGATGCCGCAGTCTATCCGTTTGCTCGGCGGTGCAGATGGTCCATTGCGTCTCTTTAGACAAGTTCTAGAAGAGATTATTGCGGAACTGGCGCCTCAAGATAAGCTTAGGCAGTTGACCAAGCCTTTTACTTGGCCCTTTGATAAGAAGAAAGTGACAGAGTTGCTTACTCGTTTGGAAAGATCGAACAGTCACTTCAGTCTAGTCTTGCAGAACAATATTGTGTACGAGTATTACATACATTGAGTAGGTATTGCTGTGCTGATTCAATAATAGAGATTTGGTGAGATTAACAAATCTCAAGCTTGATAAAATCGGCGACAAGGTGGAAAGCTCAGAGGCAAAGTCTCGAGATAGTGACTCACAGCAGATCATCCACTGGATAAGTCCGCTATCTTTTCGCTCTCGACATGTCAATGTGTTGGAGAGTGTCCAGCCTGGAACCGGCATCTGGCTATTGGAACATGCCACTTTTCGAGATTGGGTAAAGAGCAAGACTGGGACTCTCTGGTGTCCTGGGATACGTTAGTTCTACGAGCAATTGGGAAGTCCTCCTCAATACTAACTCGATGCTTGTAGCTGGAGCCGGAAAGACAAGCCTCGCGTATGTTATTTCGTGCCCCTTGGAGATGTATATCAGCAGCTGACATTTCCGCAAGATCCCTAATCATCAATCATCTCGAACAAGAGCCACCGCAGGGAAACACTTTTTGCTCATTCATCTACTGCGATTATAACCAGCGCAGCACCCAAACTCAAGTGGCCCTCTTGTCTAGCATACTTCAGCAAATACTTCAAAACTATTCCGGTGAAGTTCTACCGTCAGAAGTGGTAACACTATACAACCAACATCAGAAATACAAGACTCATCCGACATTGGCACAAATCACCGAAATACTAGGAAAATTGGTTTCCACGTTTGAAACGTTTCATGTTGTTGTCGACGCCTTGGACGAATGCGCCGAGTCAGAACAAGACGCTCTTCGCTTCATCTCAGCAGTTTCTGCTTTGGGATCATCAGTCAAGATCCTATGCACTTCCAGGTCTTCAAGCTTATTTGACGCCTATTTCAGTACAGCCTCCAGAATAGAGATATCTGCTCAACAAGCAGATATTACGAGTTATATCACTGGTTGCCTACAAGACCAGGCCAGGCTCTCAAAACATGTCGCCAAAGATGCTGGTTTAAGAGACGACATTATCGGGGCCATCATCCAAGAGTCTCAGGGAATGTAAGTTGCACCAACCGACGTATAAACAGATGGATGTTTGAGCTAAATGCAGCATATAATGGCAGGTTCTTGTTGGCAAAACTACATGTTGAATCTTTGTCTCGAAAGATTAGTCGCAAAGACGTGCGCACTGCGCTGAAAACTCTACCCAGTACCTTGGATGCCACATATTCAGATGCCCTCGAGAGAATCTACAGTCAAGATTCAGAGTCTGCTGAGTTGGCTGAGTTGATTCTGTTCTGGGTCGTCTCCGCTAAGAGGAGTCTCACAGTCCAAGACTTGCAACACCTGTATGCCACGCGAGAGTTATCGGATGGGGATTCCCTTGACGAAGATGACATCCCAGACGGCGACATTTTGACGGGAGTGTGCAGTGGACTCATTACTGTGGATGAAGAATCGCAACTGGTTCGTCTGGTCCATTATACTGCCCAACAGTACTTTGAGAACTGCCACCACACGCGACTGTTGGACGCAAAAATGAGTCTCGCAAGCATCAGCCTGACGTACTTGACGTTGTCCAACTTCTCCAGCGGATTCTGTACAACCGATGCAGCCATGTCTCTCCGCTTGAAGCAATTCCCATTCCTCGTTTACGCCGCCAAGTACTGGGGTTCAGATCTTGCCGAGCTAGATTGCGCCGACATTGGGCCAAGGATTGAGAAGTTTTCCTATGAGGCTGCTGCAGTAGAAGCTGTCAATCAAGCATGGAGTCTAAAGACCAGAAAGTTCCAACACACAAACTGGAGCCAGGAGTTTCCTAGACACGTACCTGTGCTTGTACTGGTATCAGCCTTCTGTCTCCCAGAGGTTCTGCAATACCTGGTATCAAAAGGCCATAAGATTAATGCCAGAGGGAGCGACGGCGAGACTGCTCTTATTCGATCAGCCGGTTTCGGACATATAGAAAATGTGCAGACGCTCCTTAGACTGGGTGCAGAGGTGGACGCTCAAGACCACATGGATGAGACTGCATTGCAGAGAGCTGCTAGAGCTGGGAATGAAACCATTGCCAAAATCTTGCTCGAAAAGGGGGCAGACGTTAATATGAAGGCGGCGAGCGACTTGACTGCACTCATGTCTGCAGTTTCCAGCGGCAATCTCGAAGTTGTCAAGACCTTGGTCGAAGCCGGCGCTGATTTCAAGGCCGAGACGGTTTGGGGAGACTCTGCCTTGAGCATTGCAACCCGAAGTGGTCAAGAAGCCATTGCTAATTACCTTTCTGACCAAGGAGCGGTTCTTCCCAAGGGACCTGCTGGGCGCCGTGCCTCCATCATAGCCTCTCGCAAGGGCCTCCATCAGCTGGTCCGGAAACTCACTGCCAACTACGACGCTGTCGCCGACAAGCCGCTGGAGCGACAGAGTTCGAGACTCATAGAGGGACTATCTGACATTCATGAGGCAGAACAAGCTGCTTCTGATACAAAAACAGAGGAAGTTTTACCTAAGCACACGAGAACTGACTCTCGGACAGAATTCCTAGATGACATGGAAGAAATTGGATACAACATCGGGTTTCACAAGCGATACGACTTGCTCCAACTACTCGGCAAAGGCCATTTCGCAGAAGTGTACCTCTGCGCAAACAGAGTAACGGGTGTAAGATATGCGGCCAAAGTGCATATCTTTAAGTCCCAAGCATCCGAGAAACAGAGGTCGACTTACTTGTTCCGCGAGGCGAAGATGATGCGATTTCTCCAAAAGGACCCTCATCCAAATATCCTGCGGTTTGTCGATCTTTTTGCAGAACATTCCTTCGAAAGAACTTACTTGATCATGGAACTTGTGCCGGACGGCGAGTTGTTCGACTATATTGTTTTGAATACGCGCTTATCGGAAGACGAGTCCCGAAAGGTGTTCCTGCAACTGTTCTCAGCGCTGGAGTTTTTGGTGAGTTTCTTTTCCTACAGAGTAACTACATGTATCTAGCATCCAACTTGGCTATCCTCGGATTCAAGAGCAGTAGCAAGCGAGATGTAGAGGAAATACTTGGTATTTCAAGTATCTGCTACTGTCGCTACCTTGTTCTAGTACCGGATATTACCGCCATCTTGGTCTACTATCTGCTACTACCGCTACTTCGTTCTAGTATCTACTACTATCGCCATCTTGTTCTAGTAGCAGATATTACCGCTACCTTGTCATAGTAGCCGACATTACCGCTACTTCTTCTGGATAGCCAACTCGGATTGCTGGTTACATATCCCTTTGCTTACGACCGTCAGGTGGATGGAAGTGTTTTTCCGTTCAGTGATTTTCTAACAGTGTTGATAGCATGATCAGGGATGCATACACCGCGATATCAAGCCCGAAAATATTCTATTAGCAGATGAGAAAAACCTGATCATTAAGATATCGGACTTTGGATTGGCCAAAATCATTGGTCCTGGTACTGAGAAATGGGAGTGGGTGACAACCCTTTGCGGAACCCCAAGCTGTACGACTCCCCTCATCTCCAGGGTCTTCTCTTCCCCTATAACCCGTTAACGCAAAGTGATGGCTAAATGTCTCTAGATGTGGCCCCTGAGATACTGGCGACTGATTCAAAGCGCAAATACGGGTTCCCAGTGGACATTTGGTCCAGCGGAGTCGTCTTGTACATTTGTCTATGCGGCTTCCCACCCTTTTCCGATGAGCTGTACACCAAGGATTTTCCGTTTACACTCACTCAGCAGATTAAAACGGGCAGATTCGACTACCCATCACCGTACTGGGATCCCGTTGGAGACCCGGCGCTGGATCTAATTGACAGCATGCTGGTTGTGGATATGGAGAAGCGGTTTACCGTTAGGCAATGCCTTGAGCATCCTTGGATGCGCGAAGCGGTTCCCCAGATACTGGCAGAACCCATCCGGTCAGAAAGCCCAGAGCCAATGGAGGAAGGAGAAGAAAGAAGAAATGGGCCATCTCAAAAGAGGTCGTTAATCTCGGATCTCAATAAGTAGAACCCTGCAGGGGATTGGAACAAGGTTGGAGCACGTTTTGTATTATCCAAAAACACCAATGATTGTGCATACCAAACAACTTTAACAAGTTCAAATTATCAATTTGGGCAGTACTTATTTCTTCAGTGATTAACTCATTAAATCACTAGCAGGCAACTAATGAAGATCCATCTTCAACATCTCGTGGTATCCTTGTGTGATTCAGCCCTGCAAGCTCTTGGATAGAGCAGTGACCTGCAAGTGCCGTCGTTGAGGCGGCACTGCCCCGCCAAAAGACCCCTAGAGGTACCTCCCCAAGCTCCCGCAGTTGGTACCTCCCTAACAGCTTCTTGGCAGCCACGGCATGCATGGCTCGTGCGCCCCGATGCTTAGCCTGTGATTCCGGTTCCTTGTCAACTCCAAAGCTCGACTTTAAGGAGACGCGAACCTGCAACAACTTTGCGCACACGACCATCTTCGATACCTAACGCACGCAATTCCCCGAGCGTGACGACCGTTTACGAGCCGAGCTCTACACAGCTACAATCTTGAGGGTAGGTGCCCTCACTTCCGCAACGTCCGTTTGCCAGTGGCGATTACAGGGGGGAAGGGGCAACGAGACCGTCTTCGGCGCCGCATTGCTGTCATGGGACCTTGTTGCTAATGCTCTTTTCTTCTCGTCATATACAGCGGAATCGCGTCAAGTTCATCATCAGACCATCAAGCATCTCTTTATCTATCAGAAAACATGGCGGACAAGCCCGTAGAAGCCTCTGCGACGAGGGAAAAGCTCGAAGGTAAGTTGCGATCCCACATCACCAGCACAAAGAGAAGCTTGGCTAACAGTTGGCATTGCAGCGCAGATCAAGTCCGCAGACATGGTGAGGTCAAACCGGAGAACCGAACAACCCCGACGACCCAGCTAACGAATTCGAAAGACGGATGATATGCAGCAGGAGTGTATAGAAGTTGGTACGTTGGAATCGATAACCGCCGCCATTGGCAGGGAAAGAGCCTACACATGAGAGAGGAGGAAACTAATGATGGAACTATAGCTCAGGAAGCCATGGCCAAGTTTACCATTGAGAAGGTATGTACCGGACACTATGTTGCGATCGACAACAAGCACTGACAACACATGATAGGACATTGCACAGCACATCAAGCGAACAGTCAGCCAACCTGCCCTTATACGAGACGAGAGGAGACGTTACTAACCATATATGGCGGTACAGTTTGATGAGCGAAAGGGCCCAACCTGGCACTGCATTGTCGGCCGAAACTTTGGCAGCTTTGTCACTCATGGTACGTGGATGACTGCTGCTGCGCTGTGATACCCCCCTGTTTCAAGGTCCGGCTTCCGGCTAACATTGTTTGACATCTACAGAGACTAAGCATTTCATATACTTTTATCTCGGCCACTGCGCCATCCTGCTCTTCAAGACGCAGTAAACCCTAGAGCGAGGAATTCACGAGGATAGAATATGACACTTGCGAGAGTTGCGACCATGGCTGTTCTTGTTTGAGGCGTGGAAGCGGCGTCATAAACTTGGGGAAGTGTTTGATATGCACTTTGCGGCTTCTTCTTCAGAACTTGAATTATTATTGTGTGTATTATCAAAAATAGAGATGAAGTCTTATTCTCATTACCAAACAGCACCTAGTTATGCTTTTGACATGTGATTCCAAATCTTGTTTTTCTTTTCCCCTGGCCAATATGATTAACTTTATCACATCACAGGATCGGCATTGAATCGAGTCAATCTATCATTTCATACAACACGGCAAAAGGGAAGGAAAAAGAGGGGGCAAAAAAAGGAAAATGATCCAAGCTTATTAGGCGACCACCCGACGAAACATTCTTCAGCATGGCCCCCCCTTCTCCATATGCATGTCTCAAAAAGCACTTGCATGAAACTCGCATCTTCATCTCAGACAGCCACTTGCGAGCCCTCCCTCCTTTTTTTTCTGTGCCACGCTATACAAAAGAAACCGCTGCCTTCGTACCCTAGATGTAGAATCTACAGTAGTTGGATGTATCAGAGGTCCCCCTCACTCTCACATTTGCCCCTCCGTTGCTGCATTGGAAGGATTTTTCATCTTCCGTTGCTGTTGGGTATCTTTGCTTTATTTATCTATTTATCTTCATGTACCCCAAAGGATTGACGAATCGTGTTTCGCTGAAGAGTCACTTTTCTCTCTGTTTCATGCTGTGTTACCTGAGTAGTGCAGCACCAACCTATCAAAACCGCAGAGACAGCAAAGCTGGATTGGTTTCCGCATACGGTAGGTACATGTAATAGTACCAAAAGAAGATGGACATCCAAACCTAGAACCCAAATCAGAGAAACCCCGAGCAAAAAGGCGCAACTTGCTGGGAAATCTCTCCGAATCGCTGTCCCCCAGCCTTTTTTTCTCTCAAAGTTCGCTTTTTAGTTTAGCAGCTCGCCTAGAATCAGAAGTGACACGCTATTTGCCTGCACTTGTTAGTTCCATCGCCCGCCGAAATGTCACTGGCAAACTGGCAATTAACGGGATAAAGCAAAGCTCGGCCACAGCCCAAATTTCCCAACCGCCAGCGCGCATCCAGGCGGCCAAAGCTAGATGAAGCTAGCCCCCAAGCTTTTTTCATTCTTTTCTTTTCCTGTCCATGCTTGCTTAGCCCAATTTTCAGCGTCAGCCAGCCTGTCGAAACAAAAGAAAAAAGAGCTTGCGGCCTATGAAGTGCGTCCATTGCAAGAGAAGCAAAAAGCTGCATTTCCCCTTCATCCAATGATCAAACATAAAAAAGGCTGCGGAAGGCCCAATTTGCTTCCCCGTCTGAATTCAAAGGGTAGACTAGCCGAGATTGGTCCGTTTTGACGACGGGCTCTTTTTTTTTTGTCATTTGTGCTTCTTTTTTTGCTTTTTTGCTTTGTTGCCCACACCCCGCATTTCCCTCGCCACGTTAGTACGACGGTCCAGGTTCAAACTATTTGGCTTTAGCAGCAGTCTTGTGGCTTGCGTAGCCCAAGGGAACAAGAGACGAAAAAAGATGGTGGCTGTAAGTCGGCGAGAGACAGGACAGCCCAAAAACTGCTCAAGAGCATATCGGTTGCATTGCGGGATCGGAATCGGGGCAAAAGCGCTATCCAGCAATCAGTCGGGCCCGTATGCATAGCGAAACTGCCAACAGCGGCGCTTTGTCCCTCCTCTCTCTTGTCCTTCTTGTCCGTCGTGCTATTCTCCGCGTGTGTCCAAGGGTCGTGCCGGGAGCATGGGGGCCGTCCTCTTTTATCAATGGGTCGAGAGTCAGCCCGGTTAGATGTCGCATTGCAGAGTCGGGGAGAAAGCAAAAACGACACACCGATATATCGTATGTGCGAGGACGGAGCCCCGTTCCCACTCTCAGATGCAAAGTCGACACTCTTTCATCTCATCTCATCCTCGGTCGTCTCATCCGTCCTGGCATTCATTTTCTTTGTGACGGCTCGTCTGTAGCTTGGCATGTATACCAGTACAGTACTTGGAGGTGGCGGCAGAACGGTGATTAAAGACCTAGGCTAGCCGTGGATCGTTCTACACACCCCCCCTCTGTTCTGGATGATCTGACCCCGGGTCATGCAATCAGCCTTGGACCCCTCAGAGAGCAAAAAAGGCACATCCATGTGGCTTCGCTCTAGCTGTTTATATATTGGTCGCACGCAGAGGGAAACGGTGCCATGCTGGTTCACGCTGGCCGCCGGGCCATTTGAACTGCTTCTTCGGAGAGAAAAGGGAGGGGTGGAAAGGCCCGAGGATACATGTACATGTGTAGAAAGAGAGACGCAGGAGGGCTTCAATCGGTTCAATTCAGCAAACCGTCTCGTCTCGGGAGTGCCTGTCAAGCAAATCATGCAGGAGAAACTTCAAATTCACACGGAGTACTTTGGGGCCATCGTAACTCGGGCAAAAACAAGACAAGAATGAATGCAGCTCATACAGGTGCCTCTTGTACTGCGGGGCCCGTCGTCTAAGCAAAGGCCAAAAATGGCTCCATTGCCATGACAGTGCTCGACTCACTCACCGAACAGCACCCGCAGGACCCTTGTTCATCAATCAACGATCCATAATAGCTTTCTCTGTATTGTACGAGTATTGTCCGAACGGCGGAAATGTCGGGGGGCCTTGCGTGACGTCCCGCTACCCTGATAGGATAGGCAGCAAGAGGCAGTTTTTTTTGCCCTTCCGATTTCTTGGTTTCTCATCAGTTGCCAAATGACACAATCAAGGTCCACAAAATGCCGCCAGACCCTCTCTCCAAAAAGAAGACCAAGCCAAACAAGAGCTACCCCGGCGGGAGAAAAGAAACCGTTGGAAGAGGATGGGTAAGGCAAGACTAGCCCTTGATTACAGATCATCTGATGGGAACGGGACCACGGAACGAGTCGCGGAACAAGTCACGGACAGAGGGTAGTCACGGAGTAGCTGGTACGAGTACTACCTTACCTTGGTACTGCATCGTGACGGTGTAAATGTACCGGAGCAGTCAGTTGTCGTGAGCGAAATATGCGTGGGGAGGGAGCGAAAGAGAAACACCTGGGCGGATAATGCCGAGATCGCTTGATCACCCATCACCATGGGGAACCAATAGAATGCGCGGCGGCCAGATGACCCAAGTCAAGTACAGTACTCCCGGGTCGGGTATGTACCTACACATGTCTGTTGGTTGTGATGTTTTTCGTTCTTACGCTACGGCTGTTTTAGTTTCCTAGCTTTACCGTGCTGTTGGGTACTGTAGTCGATCTCATAAATCGACAACCCGGTAAATCGCGAAACAGAAGAAGAGAACATAGCCAAGAGCAAAAGAACACAAAAAAAAGTAAAGCAAAAAAAGAGAGCCATTTAAAAATTTTCTACAGGTAGGTATAGACGGGTAAATCTCATGCATCTAGACTCCGGCAAAACTGATAAACGGCCGGGCCCTGCGGTCGACCGTACATACGACCTACATAGAGCAGTCAAGCAAGCAGCGGTAGCTGCAGGCGACGGCGTCATGGCCCGGCTGGCAAAAAGAAATTTCCAATACATTTCCGCACTAGGCATGCATTAGGAAGTGGAATCGGTATAAATACGTGGAGAGGAGCGAGGGAGCCCAAAGAGTGGTGTGGTTGCGTGTGTCATTGAGGCGCGGTGATGTTGCCATAAGTAAGAGAAGGCAAAAAGAAGAAGAAGAAAAGAGTGCATCCATTTGAAAAGAAGGCCCGTCAACAGGCAATCAAATGCCGGGCGCAGCGTGATATAAGCAAGTGAGGGAAAATAAAAAGATCCCCCAGGGAATTTCACTTGTGCGACATCCGGATGTCTCAAATCGGAAACAGAGAAACCTAGAAAGCTTCGTCAGGCGATTTCCAGACGCAAGTCAGCGGTCCTGCTCATCTACCCCGTCGATGGGACGGCTCATCGTACTACGAGTATACTAAAAAGAGAAAAGAATAAATCACGATGACGGGGGGGAAGAGGGTGATGCGTGTGTTCGTACACCGTACAGGCACAGGCATCACGCAGATACAAAGGAGAAGAGTAACATCGCGCCATGCACCGACCACCAGAGATGCTGCACCGGGACCTGAGCGAGGCGTCCCGCGAAGAAAGCCATGGATCGGGGACGGCCAGTGGGAAGAATCTACAGTACTGTATATACAGCAGTTTCTGCGACACCCCCAGGCAAAAGGCAAAAAAAAAAGCACATCATTACAAGCTTACACACAAAGATGCATCCATGCATACACCAAGAGAAAAGATCATAAAGTACATCCAGACTCTGCGGTTGAAGCGTCTCGTATCGGAGCAAATCTGACTTTCGCTTTTGTTCCCTGAATGTACTCGTACTCGTACGAAACAAAGTCCGGCCATCGGGCGCAGAGGTACCGGGTCGTCGTACCTGCCTTGCTGCTGCACGCTTGCGAGTGTGGCGCACCACGCCATGCCCGATTTGCATGACTTGCAGCGGGCCTGTCCGCCATTGCCCATCCAGCCTGGCAACCTGGAAGTAAGAGTACAGGTACTGTACTGTATTGAACGGAGTACCTGAGGCTTGGGTAAGGTCAATGCTTTGGCCTGGTCTGATGTGGCTGGTGTTTGATGTTTGTTTGCTTAGATTGGGTTGATCTCTTTTGAACCATCCCAGTTTTGCTTCCAAAAGGTCGGGAAGGGATTCTGCAGGCCTCAACACACACACACTTCGAGATCCGTCTGTCAAATCACCTTTATATACTTCGCGCACAACAACAAACACGCCCCCCAAAAAATGCGGGCAAACCGCAGGGCCTCCCAAATGCGCTGTCAGCGGCAAGCAACGCCAAATGTGGAAGCTGGCGATTGGGCCCCGCGACGGGACAAACAGCGGCACGTGCCAGCAATTCATCGCTCATGCGGCCTGCTATTCTCGCACGCACATGGAAGCCGGCGGTGATTGGCGAGTCCAGCCTTGGGATGATCCCGTTGCAGCAACACCCAGATTCTTTGGGGCGACGGCCGTCGACTTTGTGCTTGGCGGAACAGACTTTGGACTACTTTCTCTTCCTTTTGCTGTCGTAGTCCCCAGAACGGCTGTCGCCTTCTATCTCCCCGACAACTTAAAAAGAGCCAATGCGCTGCGGCTTACAGCCCGCCCTGAGCCTTGCCTTTTAATGTTTTGCCAGCTCGTATTTCCCCTCCAGAGAGCCGTCTTACAAGCCCCGAGTACCGGTACGGTACTTTGTCCATACTCCAACCTCCCATGTACTACCAGGTATCAGTCAATCAGCTGGGGGCCGTCTCCCAGCGGGCGCGCGCCTGTTTGCGAATCTCATCACTGGGGTCTAACCGCCGGCAAAGCCCTTGTCTCGTTGTTGGTCTGCCAGATCGTCTCAGGCCAGCCAGCCTCCAAACAACAAAAAGAGACTGCTTTTGGGACTTTATCCTCTGGCCGCACGACTGTTGCATCTCCCCCATTCCGGTGGCACTGGTCAGATGATTCATCCGGTTTTTGTGTGTGCAAGATGCCTCAGCGTGAGAGCTGCCTCATTGGATTGGCCGTGAGCAGCGCCAAGTGGTGGGGGGGCCTTCGCTAGGGATTATGTAGCCGCGGGAGATCAATCTGGAACAGACTGCGTACCTCACGGCAGTGTCGAACCAGGTGTCTCGGGCAAGGGAGATGCTCGTCACTCATAGAACGTGCTAACGTTGATACATGGCCAACCGTGGCAGAGCCATCTCCCTTGCATCGTCACAAGCCTAATGTGCTGTATGTATGGCCGCGGTTGCCATGGTAGGTTAGCACACCATGTCGGATCAGACCTACGATGAGATAGTTCGTGCAAGGCGAGGCGAGGCGTATCGACATGGTAGCAAGTCGAGTAGTACGTGCTAGCCAGCATCAGATCAATTTGCTCGCTCCCAGATCCAAGTCTCTCGTTCAGGCTTGGGGGTGTGCCAGTACTGTCTGTACGTATTGGAGTGGGATCATTATACGTGTCTGCGGCACTGCCGGCCGTCAGCCAGCCAGCGGTGGCGAGCGACGACCTGCACCAAACGCAGGCATTACTGCTACTTGCGTAGCATTGCGTTCCAGACATGGCAAAGGCCGTTGCGCCGGATTGCATTACCCAGCCGCTTTACCCAGGCCAAGACGCTGGTGCAGCGAGTGAGACGACAGAGGCGTCTGTTTCTCGCTTGTTTTGAGCAGAGGGTACTTACTGTATGAGTGCAGACAGACCGGGTGCCCATTCATCTCGTATGCGCATGCAGGGTGTAGTAGCACGATGCTAACGAATGAGCTCTCCTCGGGCTCGAAATGGAAAAGAATCTCATTTGGCCCTCGTCCAACAAACCGACTGTCTGGTCGTCCGCGGGTGGCTTGCGGTGATCAAATGTCAATATTGAAATAAATAGCCCCGGTGGAGCAGGCTAATACTGGCGCCGGCGTGCGGTACCAAAGCTCCAGGCCTTGCTTGGCTGCTCGCAGATTGCTGCCAGCTAGGGATACAAGGGAGGGATCCATGATGCCCTCCGTCTATCTGCAATACAAGCAGCTCTGCAGAGAGAGCGCAGGGCTAGCCACCGCTGACTTGAGCACGGAATGTTTCAGAGGCTAACCTGAGATTGAAGATGGGCCTCCAGCACGGTCGCTAGGAACCCGTCAGCAGCGTCTCCGAAGGATTCAGGAGCCAACCAGCAACAGCAAGTCGAGCAACGTTGAAGCTGCTTCAAGCTGCTTCTGGCTGTCTCTGCTTGCTGCTACTGTACTGCTAGCTCGGGCAGCGGAATGTACTCGTATGCATCATCACTTCTACCAGCTGACGGCAAGATTGCTTTCCGGCGTGGGCACCGAAGCCGTGACGACCTGCGACTTTGACATGGGGTACGAGTGATGAACGTGGGAAAAGGCCGTTACTAACGACAGCTGACTGGTGGCCATGCAAGTCTATCGCGGGAATGTCGCACACACCCCCTCCACTAATATCGACGCCCATTTTTTTTCTTCTTCTGCTTCTTCTTCTGCTTGACCTTCATGTAACATTGGCACGGTACCGAGGTAGGAAGTAGTAAACATGCATGGCTAGAGGTATATACAAACATCGACTTCAGTTAGTAAGGCGAGTAGGAAGAGGCAGCTCAAAGCCCGGAACCAGTTCGCGCCTGGATGGGCTGATGCCTCCCGCAAAAAAGCATCCAATGCGTCTTTGCACACTCCTTGCGCCGGCCGGTGACCGAGCGATGTCCGGATCCCCAAAAAAAAGGCGGCCACCAGCCACGAACTTGGCGTGGTCAACGTTCACGTTCGCATGCCGGTGCAACGTCCATGTGCATGCAATGGCGATACAAGACATGCCCGTCGGCGACGTCAGCGGGCATTTTGCCTTGCAAGGCCAGCTCACAAAAAAGAAAAAAAAAAACGTCAACGCTGCCTGTCCTGTCGGGCAAGGCGAGAGGCGGAGAGGCTGTGACGCGCTCTGCATGTACCATTGGATCCTTACTAATGTACATGTACACGTACAGCTACACGTACAGCTACACGTACAGCTACACGTACAGGTACGTCGAGTGCCCGCAAGAGCTGTGCGCTGCGTGATGTCAGCGCTCGTGTCGTGTGCCACCAAGTTTCTCGCCGGCCCCCGTGAGATGAGAAGCGCAGCTCGAACTCACCGAGCCCAAAGCGGCGCCGCCATTGGTCTGCAGGTATTCTCGTATGCATGAGAGAGGAAACATCAGGTTGGTGCCCTAAGATGCAAATGGGCACAAGATGAGCAATGGGCAGCGAAGATGCTCCCTCTCAGTGAAATCCCGGGTTTGGGGGTTGAAACGGTACGTACCCGGGTACCGTACTTTCGACACACGTCAAGATGCGGCTTGTAATAGCCTCATTTCCAGCTACATGCCGGACCAACTTACCCTGCAAACACGTGCATTGACGATCATCCTCCCAAGCTACGGGCGCTGGACGCTGTACGGAGTACCTCGCTGCTGCATCATGTACCTCTCTGGCTTTCTTTCTGGGCCGTCTGACAAATAAACTTGGGGTGTTCTTGTCGAGATTATGCTGGGTCTGCTAAAGGACGTGCAGTCGTATCGCGCGCAGCCCCCAGCTTTTTTTCTTTCTCGAAGGAATTGCCCAGTACTTTAGACGCTGCTGAAACAATCACCGGCCGTAGGGCTGCTGTCAGCAGAGCGCAACCTCACACCCTCTCTGCTCGCCCAAAAGGCGTCTGTGTGATGCTGATTGGACATTGTCCTGCTACACAGATTGTCCAATACGGAGGCGCGACTGTCAGGGAAATTCCAAGCGACGCTCGCAGACGAATAAGGCGGCGTGGCAGTCACCCGGTTCCACATGACACTGCAGTCCGCTGAGAACGACGGCGGCGCTATTTGCTGCCGTAGAGTACAAAGGGTCCCTTAATGGAAACAGACAAGAGGGATTGACAAGATGCAATCAGCACGGGATCAACCAAGAATTCGGCCGTTTTATATCTGCTGGGTGAAGCAGTACTTGCGTGTGTACGGGCATCGGTGCTAAGCTCCCATGCTGTCATGGCTGTCGTTGAATCTTTTACCGTCTTGCTGGGTTAGCTCCCCTGCTCCGGTGATCCCCATACAGCTTAGGCCGGGTGGTACCGGGGAGATACATACCGCTCACTTCGTCATGCGGATAGCAACCTGCTTCATGTACAGGATCATGCCCGCGGATGACTCGCAAGGCTTCGTAGGGCATATGTACTCTGTAGGTATCTGCACGACGCTGCAAGGCTTGACTCTTTTCTTTTCTTCTCTTTTGCTTCGCCAACTCCAGTCTGCTCGACTTGCTAGGATCAGGAGCTCGCTAGTGTTTGTACGACTGTGGCTGCATGCACGTACATCGACAGCACTCGCTTGGCCTTTTGCCATGACCGCCCGCTGCCAGAGGAAATGGGAGGGGGCGTGGCCTGAGAATTGGCCCTTTGCTGGCAAATGCTGGCGCAAAAGTGCAGTGTACTCGTACATAACAGTAGCACCAGAATCCAGAGGGACAGGGCCACGTTCGGTTCTACATCCGTTCTGCTAGAGATGTTCCCTTCGAGGGGCACAAGGGCAGCCACAGCACATTCTAGAGTTTAGGGCCTGTGCGCCGCTGTGCCTGATGAAGGAACAGCAGTCCCGCACATAGACATACAATCACGCACGCATCTTGACTGTATCCATTGCTTCGTTGGTAGTGGGCTGTTGATTGATGAGCAGAAAAGGGGGGGCTTAGGCAAAGGAGGTGAAGAAAAAAGGACCAGAAAAAAAGTCCAGACAAAATCTGATATGGGGCAACTGCATCTGCTCCGTAGATGAGATGGGTCAATGCCTTGGGTGAGGAAACATAAAGTACCAGACATGGAGGCGATTGAAGAGGCCAGACGCAGGGGGGAAGAAAGATCAATGCAATGGAAGGTCTCGAGACCTGGGGGCAGTGGGTGAATCAGCGCTGCTCTGGTCTGCGCTGAACTGAACTCAACTGACCTGAATCAATGAAGACAAACTGAGGTCAATCTGAAGTGAAGTCAAACTCAACCACACTAAAACCAAGCTGGACCACCAATTGCACAGATCAACCATTTTTTGATGCCTTGCCTGCCTTGGGTACGTGTACATGTGCAGTACGAGTACAGCACAGCAACCCTCCAGGTATGTGCAAGCAACTTGGCTGGTCCGGCGTGTGTGTCACAGCAGACAGAGACTGCGCTCAGCGCCTTATTTTGGCCCAGCAGGAGAAGGCTCCGAGCCGGGTGGAATGAAGGTTACCCGACCTCACAGGTACTTGGCCCTTGTACCGCAAGGCTAAGCCCGGTGGCGTTAGGCTGGGAGCTCCTTGGCCTGGCGGAGTACCGCGGTGCCCTGGCCCGCCTGTTTGTCGTCCTAGGTACCGGATGAGGTCCCGTAATGTCGACCCAGCACGTCCAGAAGTGGCCGTTGAAATCAGTCAACCCCAGCACGGCCAGAAGTGGACGCTGGGAATTCGTTGGTCAGCCCAATAGTGGTTGAGTGCCGCTGGGCGGTTCTGGGGACTGCTGGGTATCGCTAAACAGCGCTGGAAAAGCCTCTGCCAGCCTTGGGCCTCGTGCTGGAACGTTGGCTGCGCGCTGAGCAAAGTACTCGTACCTCGCTACCTGAGCCTCTAGCTCCGGGTACCTCCTCTGCTGGCCTCCACCCGTCCGGGGCCCTGTCGATGCCCTGTCGCTGCCCTGCCCAGGCGTGCGCCGCCGTGAGTCTGTAGCGTCGAGGGACAGGCAGTAGCGCGCATGTATGGATGTATGTACGCAAGTACTGCAGTACAGGTACTCGCACACGTACAGGTACACGCACAGGTACACGCACAGGTACACATACAGGTACACTCACAGGTACTCGCAGGTCCGGCCAGTACGGGCTGGGTACAAGCTGATGCGTCCACTCCCTCTGCATGCGCTGCTTTGGTGGTACTGTCCACTGTCCAGCGGTAGCAGCCACGCCCTGGGCCTTGTTCCCACTCTCCCGCTCGCCGCCATTGTCTCCGCTCCCCCAACTGGGAACTGGAACTTGCCTCTGCCTCTTCTCCTGCCGTAGACCTCTCCAGTTGCTATTCCACAACGCCTCTCCACCGCGGGAGCTGCATCATTGCACTCTTTTCCCTCTCCCACGCAACCTCATCTTCCCCGTTGCTCGGCCTGTGCCTCTGCCTCTGCGATTGCGTGCCACCAAAGCCTCCTGCTGCGGTGTTCAGGCCGGCCTTTTGAACGCTGCACGCAGTTCCGGATCTACCCATTTCCCGTATTGCAGGCCCACCGCGCTGCCTGGATGTGACTCGCCCTTTGTCCTTGAGCCTTTCTCACTTCACTTTACCTTCACTTGCTCAACAGGTCGTCTTCACTTTCTGGCCGCCGCCGAATTCTCAATCGATCATGTGGCGTCCTCCCTGCCGCTTATAGAGTTTGTTTTCTTCAGTTGAGTCTGAGTAAACAAGCGTCTTTTCTTCCACCCGTCTCCAAACTCAACTTCGGCATCTTTATACCCTCAAGACCGCCTTCTTTCCTCTTGTCTTGACCACAACAAAGCCCTCCCGTATCCGGCTGCTGCCTGCGAATTCCCGCAATTCTCTGGCTCGTCTGTCTGCCACTGGGAAGCTGCATCACACCAACCTCGCATCCACATCCTCAGCTGCCAACATGAACTCTCTCAAAGTCCCGGATAGCGGCCTGCTCCTGGCGGGTTCTGGCTCCGAGTCAGGCCTACCGCCACAGGCTTTCCACGTTCAGCTCGACAGATCGACGATCGACTCAATAATCCAGTCTTCTCGCAATGGCGAGGACCTGCGCCTCTCGCTGGGCCAAACTCCCGTAAGTCTGCCTCCTTCAAGTCTGCCCATAGGGGGTATGGGAAACCTCGTGTGCTGACTGCTCCGGGCCTGACCTTTAGACAATCCAATACGGCTCCAAATCGCACCGCATCGCCGCTCCCAACGATTCCGCCGATTACGACCTCTACCTCACCCGCCCCTTCGAGTCTACACGCCGGGCGGAGAGAATACCCAACACAACCAACGTCTTCGCGAAGCCTGCCAGGCCATACCGCCGAAAGTCGTCCACCCCTGGACTGGACTCTGATATTGAAGCTCTGCAAAATGGCTTGGCGGCACATGACGCAGCGCGAGAGAGGTTTGTGCTATTTGCATGTCGCTGTGGTGTTGTGTATTAACACCGTTTATCAGGGCTCGTGTCGTCGGAAACTTGCCAGAGTCCAAGGCCTCGGCAAAGTCCAGGGCCAAGCCCATTTCCAACTATGGCTCAAAGACTGGCTCTTTGCCAACCTCACCCAGCCTCAATGGCATCACCTCGCCTTCGCTGAACCCGACACTCACCGCATCCCAGCAAGCTATGGAACGTGCTAAGGAGCAGAGAGTGACTCTGGTTCACGAATTGGCCGTCAAGGACCGATCGACGGAATACCTGAAGAAGAAATGGGACGGCAAGGAGCACGAATTCCGATTGACCCTCGAAAAGGTTGCCGAACACAACGCCGACTCAGATACATGGACCATGCGCAAGACGTATTGGAAGGAGCTCGACCCTTGGAGCTACGATTACGCCTCTCAGGACGAGCGGCAAGTTGTTATTGACAACGCGATCCGCCAATTCGACAAGCAGAGGCTATCGGCTTACGAGGCTGTGTGGCAGAAGCTGCTTCCGAAGGAGGAGCGCGGCAAGGGAAAATGCTTGAGCCGGCTGCAGGCAAACCTGGCAAAGGGGCCCCCTCCCCCGGCACCCAAGATCAAGGTGCAGAAAGCCGACGACGGTTTCACCTCTGGCGATGGTTTGGATAGCGAGAAGATGGTACGGTCATCATCCAACCCTCTCCCTGCCAAGGCGAAGAAGGCCAGCAGCCAGGAGTCGCAAGTCAAACGGCTGCTCCAACCCTCCAAGGCGGGCGTTTCCAAGCCCAAGGCGAAGCCCGCCGCCCCAAAGGCTTCTCCCACCAAGAGCAAGGCTGGGTCTAAAGGCAACGACAAGCGTATACTATCACAGGAAATCATTGTCAACTCCGATACCTCAGGCGACGAGGCTCCAGCTCCGCCGCCTCCTGTCAAGGCGAAGCCAAAGCCTGCGGCCCCCAAGGTCAAGGACACAGTCATTGTCGCCGGTCGTCCACCTATCAAGGCCCCGACTCGCCCAGCACCTGTCAAGCGGCCTCGTGAGGATGATGACTCTAGTTCTAGCTCTGGAACGCCGCTGTCGAAGCGCATCAAGCAGAGACAGCCCCTGCCCGCACCCCGACTGAAGCACCGCCCATCCGATGCCAGCGTCAACTCTCGTGGCACAGTTGCATCATCATCCTTCAAGAGCAAGAATACCTCGCCCACCAAGTCATCCCCTCTGGCTTCCTCACCACCTACCAATGCCTCCGACCTCGAGGACAACGCACCACCCCCACCTAAGCTGAAGCGAAAGACGGATATGGAGTCCAAGCCTTCGGCGGCGAAGCGACGAGCGGCGGAGAGCGTCTCGATTGAGATCCTACGCAAGGCCAACAAATTCAAGGCCTACTACCAGCAATACGAAGCATTGCACCACGAGATCTCAGCGTTGGACAACCCTCCCCACGAAAAGCTGGCCGACCTGCTGGATATGAGAGGTCGGCTTGAGAGCATGAAGAAGGAGATTTACCGAGAGTGCTCGCCTGCATGAGATTAGGCAATGACAGCACCACAACCAAGAAAATTACAGAGCACAAAACATCAACACAATATGGGGAGGTTTACGATTTACAAGTTGAAATGACGATTCGATAATAGGACCAAAAAGGGACTGGATAATTTTGCTTTTTTCTTCTTTTCCTTGTTTTTTACATTTGGCGTTCCGGCAAACAATGAGCTTTCTGCATTTACCCCAAGGAATTTGGGCGACGGATTTTGCATCTCGCAGCGAAAGCCTTTAGGATAGGCACGCTCTGGCGCAGGATATGGCTGATACCATTCGAATTTAGAGTCTCGAGCAAAGAGACCAGCAGAGGAACATCTGTCTGAATTGCTTAGTTGATATTTCAAACACAGGGCCCTGCTACACGGGGCGAAAATTAGTGCTGACTAGGTATAGTAGTCTAGGCATGTAGCAACTGGTAGATACAAAAAAGATACAAAAGTCTTTGAACAAACAAGAATGAAGTCATCGTGTTGGTTGTGTGAAGTTGCCTGGCTGTGCTGTGACGACGATTGTTGATGTCATTGATGCTGCCGCGGTCTGCGCGAGGGATCTAAGCCATGCGCGAAGACGATCAGTGTCAGCATGAAGATCTTTGTTGATCACTAATGCCCAGACAGATGCTAGATTCTAGCAGATGCTACTGTAGTGTTACCGGTTTTACGGGGCAGCCGAGGGCCGAAAATGTCAAGGAGCGAACTAACGCTTGCAGCTGAAGTTGAAACAAGACTACTCGTACTGTATTTTACTCCTATTGCTTTCTTTTTTGTTTCACGCCTGGGGTTTCGTTTGATTGGCGTTTACGGGAGATTCCGTGTGATTGTCATTGCGTGCAAGGCCCTTTGATTTCTTGGATAAGCTGCGGCGGGTGTTGGGGTAACGGGTTTGAGGATAGCGGTTGTATGGGAGCAATCTACCCTGGATGTTTGCTCTTGTATCTTTTTCTTGGTTCTATCAAGTTCTTGTCTACTTTGCTTCTGGGCGATGGCTAGAATAAGGGACTGTAGATTTGGATACTTGCATCTACTAGATAGATCTTTATTTATTATCTACTACTAGGCAGATATACTTGTAGTAGTTTATAGTAGGTCTATCAAGTATTTCCTCATTGATGTTTAATTAGAAATCTACCATAGCCGTAAGCTAGCAATTCACTTTTTTTTCTTTTTTTAATTGAAAGGGATCCCCACGTGGGGTGTAGCAACGCCCCACCTTTTTGTATCTTTCCTTCCATTCACATCCATGGAGTGCCTGCCATCTGTACCGCCCTTTTTCTTAGTCAGGGTCCGATTTTTTTTCTTTTCCTGTGCGGGTGACATCCATGCATGTGGACTCTCTTTTTATATCTTTACTGTGCTTGTAAAGCATCTGTTGGAAGTCATCGCTGTATATTGAAACGGATTCTACGATACATATTTTCATCATGATAGCTCCTTAGATTTCCGCTCTCTGTTGAGAGGACCGATTTTTCTTTTCTTTTTCCTTTATCTATTTGGCGATTTAGAGGCGCACTTTGACATTTTTACAGCTTTATCGCTTATTTTTTTTTCTCTCCCTTTACGACTTTGGGGTTTGCGAGATTTGAAACATGGCGACGCTCGCTGTGGAGGATTTCCCGCAGATGTGGCAGCGGCCGAGCTACGAAGAGCTCTTTGCCATTCTCCAAAGCCTGGAACTCAGCCCTCCCGTGTGGAACCACAGACAGAAACAGTCGGACATTATTGCGCACCAAGAGTCACTCGCTACCCAGCGCAAGGCTGAGGTGACACGCTACATCTCGTCTGTCATCAAGAGCCCCCTCGCATGGATCGACGACTACGACAAGCAGGAGGCGCTCTGGGAGCTGGCGAGCAAGCGAATGTCTGAGAGATGCGGCAGGACGGCCATGGGCGAAGTCACGAGGCGGTGGCCGTTTGACGGAGACGGAGTTGCGTGCGAGCCGTTTGAACTGATCATCAAGGAGCCGGCTCTGACGGGTGACTCACTTGGGTTCAAGACTTGGGGCTCTTCGTACGTGCTGTCGCGCCATTTGCCTCGGCTTGCTGCAACGTCGCTGTTTAAGCTCTTTGATGAGACTCTTGGTCAGCCGCCTCCTACGGTTCTGGAACTTGGATCGGGAACTGGGTTGCTGGGTGTTGCTGCTGCGGCTCTTTGGCAGACGCATGTCATTCTCAGCGACTTGCCCAACATTGTTCCTAACCTCAAGGACAATACGGAGAAGAACAAGAGCTTGGTTGAGTCCCGTGGGGGATCCATGTCGGTCGGGCCGCTTACTTGGGGCGGGGAGGAAGACGAGATTGACCAAGAGCTCTTCGGTGAACCATTCCAGTTCAAGGTCAGTTGAAGATTCACCACTTATATGCCACCTGATTTATAAGAACACTGTTGCTAACGTCATTTGCGGCATGAATAGCTCGTTCTCGCTGCTGATCCCTTGTACGACGATGATCACCCGGCACTTCTCTCTTCAGCAATCTGCCAGAATCTCGCTCTTGGTTCGGAATCTAGGGCCGTGGTCATGGTGCCTATGAGGGACAACATCACGCGGACTCTTTTGGAGTCTTTCAAACAGGCCATGCTGGATCTCGAGACGCCGCTGTTCTGCGAAGAAGAGAGTGAGCTCGCTGGTGAGGATGATTGGGGCGAGGACGAGGAAGAGGGTCAGGTCAAGTGCTGGCTGGGAATTTTTTCGCGTGGGGGGTCGCCTTTGACGACGTAATCCATAATTCACGATGAGGTAGAGGGATATAGACGATAGACGTTGGACAAATGAAATAGCAAATGAGGTCATAGACTAGAGACTGGAGATGGGATATAGAAGCTAGATTCTTATACATAGATCCATATGGACACTTCCACTAGACTTAGACGTAGTATGAAGCTTAGTGATGCATCTCCACGCACGCAAAAGCCGAGCACCAAGATTTTCGTCCCATGTCCCGTCACCGTAAGTCTGCTTGATGCAAAGCCAAATATTCACCGCGACCCACCTCGTTTGCTGGTTTCCCCCAGGCAACTGACCTGCTGTCTACCAAACTGGCACGATGATTCACTGCATCTAGAGCACTTATATGCGCCAAACTGACCTATCATTAGGCAACGCGTATCGATTCTCTTATTGTTCTCTAGCACAATAGATAGGGCTGCATCAGCCACGAGGCAACTCCCGTCCCTGAATCAGAAACGCGGCCCGTTCTTTTGTATCCGGGCCTGGAAAGAGGGCATTTACTTCACGAAACCTCCTCCTCTTACTTCCCCCTTTTTCGTGACATCCTTTACTCCTAGATACATTCTCTTCAAGTTGCTTCACTCTTTCGGTATTTGCACTCTCAAACAGTTCATCATTCTATTTTCTCTACGCAGCGTTTGCGCTCTCACAAGTGTGAGAAACACCTTCTCCTCTTTCTTTTGGAGAGGCGCCGACGTCGGAAGTTCTCGTGATCGGGAGCCCGGAGTATCTCTCCGTGTCGTTTCCGGCCTGGAGGATCAGGCCGGCATTGACACCGGCTTCATCTTCGTGGACGCCCAAGTTTGTCCTCATTTCCCTGTCCTTCTTTTCTTGCTCGAATTTGAGCTCTCTAAGTGACTTTCCCATGTGATTCCCCTTTTCTTTTTAACCCCTGTTTGCTGGACAGAACGTTACAGATAGTGGTGGTTTCCCCTTCTGTACCTCGAGAGTGAGTCAGTTTTGAGCCTAAAGCAAACAGAAAAGTGCCGGTTGCTTTTCTGTTTTCACACTGCGCTTAGAAACACAAGAGGTCTTATAAGACGTTGAGGAGCCAAGACGCTGAAGAAGAGGCTTTTATACGAGCTTTTGGGAAACCAGACTTTACATTTCAAGACACCAGCTCTACCTACGGTAGGAAGTTCTTCTTTGGAAGCCCTGTGATATCCCTGTCATCGTCGTCGTCGTATCGCGAGAGCCAAACAAGACAAACAGAGCAGCCATGGTCGGTGCGGCGCAGTATCTAGACGAGGAGATTGACTGGGTTCTCTCTGCCGTCGTCGGCAAGAAGAAGCAGTCATACATCCAGACGAACTTCAAGGATAAGTTTGGACGCAGCTTGAACCATAATCAGATTCGTTACATTAAGAACAAATACGGTAAAGACCCTAGGTTTAAGTATGTGCTCTGTCCTCTCTTCTTTTTACCTCTATATTAGAGATATTGGGAGATCCCCGGTGCCGATGAAATTGATAGAACGGTAGCTAACATTATGCTTTTGCCGCGTTTTAGTAGCCCGTTGGTGAATACTCGAGCTCCCAGAATAGTCACATCGCCCAAGCCTGGCGATCCGGGTGAGCAGGAAGGCGAAAATGAGAAAGGCAATGAGATTGATTTAGGAGGTCCGAGAGAGGAGAGACCATCGAGAAACACAGGGAAGCGGCAAGATGATTCAAAGGATGAAGCAGTGGCGATGATACGGGCGAAGCGCAAGAGAGGTGTTGATGATTCGGGCTCCGGCCGGTCAAGGTATTACGAACAGTAACCCCTTCATCTTGAAAGGACAATATCTAACGTGGAACTCTATCAAATTCTAGGTTCATCAAGAAAATCATCGGGCCACAACGACCACAGCTTCAACGAGATCGGGTGTTAAAGACCGTTGAGTATGAGACGCCTCCACAACAATGGAACGCCCTCGATCTTGAGCTATCTACATCGCATATCAGTTCGACTTCTACGCCACCAACTTCTTTGGGACATGGCTATCATGATACTCAATATCCACATACAGAAGCATATGGTAGCGCGAGGCAGCAGACGCTCTCGCAATGTCACGACATCAGTACTAGCATTGGTTGGACACCATCTGTGTCGTTGACTACCTGGGGAACCGACTCTCCCGTGTTTACGAATGTCAGCCATAGCATGAATCCATCGGATTTGACATATGCTACTTTGACGATGGAGCAGTTGTATCATCATCCAGCCGAGCAAACTTACACGCTCCCCCAAACACCCACAATCCAGTATCAACCGGAGCTGGTCCAACCTCCCTCATTCTCGTCATTCTCGCCACTTATACCGAACATCACTCGGTATCCCTATCATACCTACCAAGAGCAGCAGTACCATCAACCGTCGCAGAGAGAACAGGACGTTTACCTTCACCTCGAAGCCCCTGAGAACCCAGACTTTCCCAGTCTCACCGCGTCGGAAGTGGGAGGACAACCTTCGCTAGATACACTTTCTGGAATGCCGCTTCAGCTGATCCCAAACTTCCAAGAGATGCCCATCGAGCCAGCATCTGCCCAGGGCGTCGCCGCCGAGCCCCTGACCTTGGCTGCAGGGGATGTCCACGAGCACCACTAGGACTGGGCTCAGACGACAGCCTCTTTGCCCTACGATTGCTCGATATTCAACTCCATACCACCGTCCATCGATTCGATGTTTCAAAATGTCAAGTACAGCTGTCTTACGGCTGACAACTCCCACGCCATACGCCAGTCATTCATCAATCACCCTGATATCGCTACCACAGGGACGATTGATCCAATGCTCTTAGTCAATAATCGTACCGGCCACTCGACTTCCCCTATGATCAAACACGAAATGGAGCCCCCGTTGAGCTTATAGCCTGGTTTTGTTGTCTCGGGGGCCGATGGTCGGCGCTGTAGCTGGAGATATGCTCTGTAGATCGTTTCACACTACTTTTCCCTGCACTCTTTTCAGGAGATTGACATCCATGTCAAATTGTTGAATTAAAGGAACTAAAGTCAAAAGATTCAATGAAATAGCATCCAAGTCAACTGTACTTCGCTCGCTATGCCTAACACTAGTATTAAAATCACAAAAACTGACAGATAGCCTCCACATGTGAAAAATTCAAACAGCCTCTAACCCTTTTGCCTTGCGGCGACGTATCGGCATCAAACTTCATTATCCAAACGAATGATTGCACGGCTCTACCCTTCATTTCATGTCCCCTCCTATAAACGGTATTCTCCGGCGTACATAAAACTATCCCCCTTTTCCTTCTCCTCCCCCACGCGCCATGATCAACTCAAAGTATAGTGTAAAGGGGTATCTGGAAACAGGAAAAGATGGTCGCTAAATCTTTGATCATGTTGTTTCACTTTTCTTTCTTTCGCTTATTTATTTGTTCGTTTCTTCTTTCTTTCGCGCGTATTTTTTTCGTTTATTCTTCTTCTTTCGGTGCGAGGGCACCTGGGAACGTATAATGGGCCTTTATACAGCGATACTTGTGTGTCGTCGAGCTTCAACGTCCTCAATGGGGAACTTGAAGACGAATGTAAAAAGATCGCGCAAGTAGGCATAACGCGGCGAGCTATTGGCCAATGTTTGGATACTCTTGGCCATATCCACCGCTGGAACTCGCTTGCCGCGAGAGGGAATCGAGTGATTCCGGGGGATAAATGCGTCCATCAGGACGGAGTTCTTAAACTGTTGGAGGAGAGTAGTCTCTCTTGGCCCAGTGCCGAACACATCTGCATCGAGACCCTGCACAAACTTTTGCAGCAGGACAGGCGCTGTCTTTGGGTCGGTGATGGTGTCACGGTCGAAGCCTAGAGTCATAGCAGCTCGAAGAACGAGAATCTTGGCACGCGTGACGTTGGGATCCTCGGTTGCCGTGGTAGTGGTGGCGGTGCTCGAGGTCCTGTTGCTGCTGTGGGAATAGCTTGACAGGTTGGATGCACTGCTGGACCATCGGCCACCTCGACCGCCGTCACTGGAAGGGCCGAGCACCAGGAGATTGGGCATCTGAGGAGAGCGGCTTTCTGGAGAGATTGGAGTGTCCTCAAATTCTGTGACTGGGGTTTCGGGAACTGGAGGAGGCTTTCGTGGCCGCTCTTCCTGATGGGTGCTCTTTATGCTCACTTGTTTCGAGTGGCGCGATGAGCGATTTGACTGTCGGCTCTCACGCCCAGTTTGATCGGAGGCGAGAGAGAAGAAGCTCGTCTGGGTAGACGGCCGAGGAGTATACCTGTCTGTGTTCACTTTTGCCCAGCTGTCTTTGAATATATCGCCCAAACCCCAACATGCTTGAACCGCAGAGAGAAGCAGTTCGCCATCCGCTGGTTTACCCTCGAGTCTGTTTTGGCGCAAATTGAAGAGCATCTCGGCGAGGCCCCAGCAAGCTCCGAGAAGTTGATCTGTTTTGCCAAAGAGCTCACCGCGCTGTTTCATTAGGCGATGACATAGCGTGATATAAAAGTCAAGAGTTCGTTCTCGGAATTGCTCTGGAAGAGTCTGGTTGTCTTGTGCACTGTATAGACTAGGGGGAGGCATTAGACACTATACAAAGAAGCGATGCGTTTGTGGCAATACTCACTGGTTGTTCAACTCAAAGCTAACTCTTAAAACAGAGTCTGCCAGCTCGTCTTTCTTCTCGCGCACATCGAACAGGGCTTGGCAAAAATCTCGGCATAGGTCTAGATTGAACTTGACCCTTAAGTACGCCGGGTCTTCATCTTGGTTGTCGTAGAGGCGGTGGCAGAGCTTCCAGCACGCTTTCCAGGCTCTTTCAACAGCATCTGGGGTTCCCGAATCCCTAAAAGCTCGTGGTCGATGCATTGAGCTCAGGTTGGCCAGGGTATTGCACAATGTCCAGGATTCGTGAAGAAGAGTTCGTAGATCGCCAATCTCATCAGCTACTTGAGGCACGTGAGGAAAGGGTTCGTCATCGTCATCATCGCCCTCGGCCTCAGTCTGCTCGTCAATTTCTATGCTTGGTTAGCGACGATACGATACTGTTGAGGCTTTACAAAACCAACTCTCAAGACTGCTGGTGCTGCTAGAACGCAATCGGCTTCCATCCATGAGCATTTCTTGCAAGTCCTGTGCTCGTGGTGTGGCACTGTCTAAGCTGTATCGCACAGGCTTGACATCGGTGGAGATGGGAGGGCGAGTAGGGTGGTTGGGAGGCTTTATAGAGTTACCTTTATTAGCATTTGAAATCTTTGCAGAAAATCTTTTCATGCTGGTAGAGATTGGACTAACGCTATTGAAGGTCCCGGTGGATGATGGTTGACTGGCGCCATCGGCCTTGGGGGACGATCTCTCCGTTGAGGTGACTGACATGGCGGAGGGCTCGCTGGATGCCTACATAAATTTAGCTACATTGCAATTCGACAACAACTTTGTCACATGTAATGCTCACCCAACTAGCAAAGCTTTCCGGAGCGTGAATGACGGAGACGGCTTCCTCAGGGTTGCCTTGACGAACAATTTCCGGGAGACTGGTGGTAAGCGTGAACATCTAGACTGGTGTTAATGCTGGCGGAATGCAAAGATGGTACTGGGTAGCCGCTACTTACATCCGATTGACGAGGAGGAGGCCCCGCTAGGTGATGATGGTCCAGCTCCAGATCGTCGGCAACATCGTCCTCGATCTCGGTGGTTTCAGTGCCGTTGGAAGTGACAGGTGAGGGCCCGACAATATCACTGGGACTCAACAAATTCATCGAATGGGATGATAGCCGATGATGCAAAGAGTCAGGCCGAAGCGAGGAAGAATCTGTGGCGGGTGGAGGAGATGACCTAGAGTAGACGGGTCAATAGGGCACTTGCTTTGGTGCACAAACGTCCTGGACTCACATGATTCTGAACGGAGACCTAAATCCATCTGATTCCGACGTCGCAGACATGTCTCCTTGATTGAATTGAAACTGCAGGCTTCCAGTGGATGATCGTAGCGGCGCTTCGAGGGCCATGATAGATGCGATGCAATGCGCAAGAGCCGACTGCGATCAAAAGGGCGCGACGTCGAGCTGCTTTATGCAAGACCTCTGCTCTGCTTCCTTTGCGATCTGCTCTACACAGCAGTCAAGAGGCTCAGAAAGCCCTGCTTGACGGCTGACGGTGCAGAATGCTTCTGATTACCCCACGAAAAGCCTTGAGGGTCTCAAGCGCGGCCGTGGCGAGGCAAAGGTGCAGCGCTCACGATTTGGATGCAATGGAGGATCGAAGCACTAGCAGAGGCGGTCGCAGTTCGCGGGCCTCGATTGACGGTCAGCGTGCTTCCAGAATAGAAGCAAAGCTGTGCGATTCGAAACGTCCCAGTCGTAGATCAGGCGAGGCAGTTCCAGGCACGCTGGACGGATGGCGGGCTGGCTGCTTTAAGAGACGCTGCGGCCAGGCAGATGGACCAGGGGTCGAGACAACCCTTGCTTAGGACATGCAGCGCCGCCAGCTGTGGAGGAAGACGTTATTCACTTGCTGGAGCTCGCGCCTAATCAGCTGCGGGTGCTAGTTTGCTGAGCGGGGGGCGAGGAGCTCGGGCTAGATCCGGCAAGTTGAGGTTTCTGTTGCAAAGAGTTGCGAGAGGTTGTTTATGTATGTACGATGATTGTGTGTGGGCGAGAAGAGACGAAGGAGTCCGTCAGCAGGCGATTGGAGGGAGTGAGAGGGAGACCGGGAGAGAGAGTGAGAGAGACACAGAGAAAGAGCCTCAGCATTAGCCGGGCTGAGAGTGGAGGGATCAAAGTGCTTCCAGGCCGGCGAATCGCACACGAGGCTCTGGGGAAGGACGACGGATCAATAACAAATGACAGAGGGAGGTTAGCTTTGGGTGTGGGAGGAAGAGGAAGAGGAAGAAGATGTACCGGTAGACCACATGGAAGTACTAACACACATAGCCTGTGCCTGGCGCTGGTGCTACCTGTCCAAGCAGTACCCGTGATGACTGCTAGCTTAGAGGTGCTAGCCAAGTACCAACACGACACGGCATTATTGATCACCTCACTCACTGTATTGCCGCACACACTCGTTGCCCGTATGGAGCACTAAACAAATAGTACGTGCATGCAATGGGGCAGCCTTCAAGATCCTTCCAGCTAACTAATGCTAATTAATGTATGCAGCTCGAGCCCGCGGTTAAAAAAATGACGAGGCTCGTCGTTTCTTGGGCTTCAGGCTTCAATGTGGATAAACAGACGCCAGCCGCAGCGGCCACTCTGTCGCTTAATCTGCCGTGGTCCTACCTGGCCGCTGACAATTGACCAGATCAGCCCGCAGAATCCCTGGAGGAACGCGTCTTTGCGAAGCCGGGGAGTGGTGGATATTGCTGAAAGAAGAAAGGACATGGCAATGTGTACATAATTGTCTCGTGGACAGCCGCGTCTCGCGCAAGACTGCAGATGGGATCAGCTACGGTATTACACGAAGGAACGAACGCCGCCGGGAGGAGCCACATGTCGAGCCGGCAATTCTTGGTATGAAAAGATGAGTTGCCGTTTATCACACATTGATGGTATTAGACAAGTGAATGATGATGACATGTAGGTGTCTGTCTATTCCTTTCTCCTCAAGACATATAGACATCCATTCTTCATACCTCGGCCTTCTCGTCAACCTCCAACCTACAAGACCAATGCCCACTCTCTCGACAATTGGCATTGACAGCCTTGAAAAGCCCTGCCTGGGCAATGCGACACAGCAGGTTGGCTGTTGGAGGGGCGGGGGAACTGCTTTGCTGCACCTAGTTCTTGAAGAGGAGCTTGGTTCCATGGCTGGCCACTCACAGACATGATCGGTCGTGGAGTGGATAGAGCCCGCATGGAGTCGACAGGCGTCGGCGCTTAATTTCAGGTGGATGACATGCTTTCCCCTGCCGAGTCACGATGTGTTGACGAACCACAATTGTCTGTGAATTTGTCTGTCTATGTGTCTGTGCTTGGAAGAGAGAGAAAAAAAAGAAAAAGCAAAGTGAACCGGGGATGGTATTGCTTCTCTCTGTACTCGTATGCCTTCCTCTTGCATGCACCCACTTACACGATATCACACACACATAAGGCAATGAGTGACTGCATGTAAACCGCCCCCCAATTTCCCTCTCAGCGTCCTAATGCGCCGTGCTGGGGTCGAGTCACAAATTCTCTTCGCCCTTTTCCCTGTACGGTATGTACATTCAAGCACCCGAACAAAAATGTTGTTGGTTGCAAGCAAAAAACACCACACAAAAAAACACGGAGCCATTTGCCCAACTCTGGCTCTACTCCCAACATGCATCTCTCGCTGTGCCGCCAACCAGCCCGGCCGGGCTCCATTTCTGACGGCCAGCACATCAAGCACATGCTCCGCGGGCCAAACCAGAGGCCTCAATTCGCTCTGTCACAGCGCCAATCTGCTCGGTTCGTGGTCCGCGATGCCCCTCGACCCCTGCGCTTCCGTCCAGAGACACTTGTCAACCCGAGCTGATTGGCAGCGTTTGACCCGACGATCTGGTCCCGGCGCTACTGCTCAGACGAAGCTGGTTAGGCTCGGACGAGGCCCACTCGTTCTCAACCCGTCTGTGGGCCGCCGATTTTCTGTTCCCCGAAGCGTTGCAGTTAGCGTGGGCGAGGTTGGTGTTTTTGGTGTTGTTGCGTGTGTTATACGGCCATGTTGTTCTTCTTGCATGCCGTACGGAGCACGAGTAGGATTCAAAATATGCCCGACTTGTATTACTTTACAGCAGCAGAGTAAGCTACAGAGCCTCCATCCATCCATCCATCTCTGCTGTGCGTGCCTGTGCGAGACCATGCAAGTAGAGAAAGGGGGGAATAAGCCGGATGTGCTGCAGAAGCTCTCGACAGCACCGCCAAGTCACACCGGCCTCGTGCTTGGCTCCGGCGTAGGATTTTAGTCGACTCTTGCTACTGTACATACAGTCTCGTGTGACACGTCTCTTTGTTGTGGCAATTGACCATTTCCACAAGGCCGGGCTGTTGTAGTCAGTCAGTCGTGCCAAGTGGTTAGTCAATCACATTCACTGCTACTTACATACGGAGCTCTACTTACTGCATGCATACGCACACGCACACGCATACACTCACAAAGGTCCACTCCAGAGCGCAGTCGTCGTCCTGAATCTGAAACCTCACGCCTCCGCCAACAGTTACTTGTTCTGGCGAGATGCTTCTTTTGTCTATTGGAAGGCTGGCACTCAGCTTGCAATCAGATGTCTGTGTGAATCTATCTGTTCTGGACTGACAAAGAGCAATCGCCTCTATTAGAGATTAGAGCGTCTCATACCCTAGATGTAGAGTGGTGATAGTCAACTTTATGGATCGCATCAGGTGCGCATGAATCTCATAGACGGCTTTTAACTAGTCTTCGATTATATCGTACCTTGGCTAAGCTGATTGCTGGCAACATTGCTGCGGTGTTGGTGGCTGCCATTACGCATTCGTACAGGTTCGTTTGCACCTATCTAGCCCTGCGCATAAACGCCCTTCCTGCTGTTGGGCGCAACCTTCATCTTTCGATACGACAATTCGTCCTTCGCTTGCACTAGCTCACTCGCCATCTATTGGTGTGTTGGGTCGAGGTATTATTGCTTCTAATGTAGCTGCTCACCGTTGATTTGTGCAGCCACGAACTTGGCTAACAAAAAACTTGCTGATTTATGCTGCGGCTATCGTGGAAGCCTTGGCATACACACGAACATCTGATTTCAGGTGAAGAACAAGAATGCTGACCAGTGACTGCTAGTCCGTAATCCTCACCGGAGGTCGCTAGGCTAATCTACTGGAAAATAAGTCATGGACTTTATATCTTTTTTCATGGAAAGTAGCCTCTAGGCATCCTGAGGAAATATGAGCCGGCATACGTTTTTCTAGTATATGCTGTTATCGCAATATTTTTTCTAATATCTGCTATTGTTGCTATATATCTTTTGGTGTCTGCTGCTATAGCTATATCCTTCTCATTTCTACTTCTGAGCATTGTCATTGAATAATACTACTAAATCTGAGATATGGCATGCTAGATAGCAGGCTTTGGTTAGTTTTTCTTGGAAGTCTTATTGACTTCCCCGTGCTGTATCCCTGCAAAATACCGACTCACCAGATGGGATTCAAGCGCAAGTGATTTTGGGCGCTTTACAACTCAATATTGGAATCATATGGTGGTCTTATTTGACATTTTCCCGAGGCAATCCGTAATCGCCCCATCGACCTGGGTCGCGCTCCTGTTAGTGGGCTTGTGTTGGCGATTGGTAGGCGCTTTTTCTGATCTCCATTACTGCGCATTGTGAAGCTGACCAACACACATGCCTTAAAAGGCTACTCTGTAGATCCTTGGGGCGGTAAGAAGCGGTGAATTGTCTTGCAAGTCCAGGTTTCTTACTCGCAGTACAGCACGTACAAGCTTGTTGAGAGAGGCGGCAATCACTCTTTGTTGGATGTTCAGTTTACGCCGTCCAACCGACACATAAAGTGAGCCTCAATGGGGCGTGGGCATCAAAGCGTGACCGAGGCAATCTGTAAGGTCCACCATAGTAACCCAAAACTTGCCACAAATGCACCCCCTCTCGTTCGTAGAGAAAAAGAATCCATCACGATAAGCAGCGGTAGTTTTCTTGTTTTGCAGAGTCGTGTAGCAGAAAAATCATCGTTCCATTGTTACGGAGTTGCCTGCGGCTTTGCCGTCATCGTTGCGATCTGATTTTTTATTCTTCCTTGCGCCAAGTCACAATATAGGTAATAACAGGATCCAAAAACGCCAAACTGTGCATTGCATCTTTCTCTTCGCCCCAAAAAAAACTATGCCGACTCGTTCAATCTCTGCTTCTTCTCATTTCGTCCATCGGGAGTGTACCTAGGAGGTTGATTAGCAATCGGAGTCAGGGGTGCCTTGGGATGTCGTAAGAGTCGTACTTGAGAAGCTTCTCGATGAGGTCGACGTGTGTCATGATCATTCGTCGGCAGCAGTAGCGCTTAAGGCCTAGCTCGTCCATGGCATCGCTTTCCTAAAGTCAGCCTCGAGCTCTGTTTCAAAGGTGAAAGGGCTGCATACCCATCGGTCTTGCGCGGATCCGCGATCAGCTGGAGATAGCGCTCCCAGAGGTCACCAGTGACCTATTGTCATTAGTCATCTTCTTGATTTCTCAGGGACAAAATCAAGATGCCTACCTTTCCACAAGAGAAGCAGCGGATGGGGATAATCATCTTGGCGATGTGATGGCGAATGTCGTTTTTGAGTAGTGAACCTGGCAGCGTGAAAGAGTTTAGCTGCGGAAGCGACGCGGATGGCTGAAAATATTATGCCGCCGAGCTTTTGCCGCCCGTTGCTTATCTTATCGCTGATAGTGGAAAAAGTTCATGGCGGCACCAAAATTTCTGCGGCGCATTGATCTCAGTACTTTATACCAGTAACTGGGTGCTGCCGCCTCGATGCCATTCCTCCCCAACTTCCTCACAGCGCCATTCTCCGGGATCTCTGCCAAAATGGCGGGTAGCAAGCTCTCCAGACCCCAGGATGAATCGACCAAAAAGAGAAAGCGAGACCTGAACGAGGCTGATGCGCGATCAAAGAGATCACGGCCGCAGCAAGGCGACGAGGAGGAACAGGCAGAATCTCCAGCTGACGGAGACTCTGAATCCGAGGATAACCTTCAAAACGGAGCGTTGTTGAGGTCAAAACACAATGGTGATGAGAGATTGGTCGGCCGTCCTTTTGATGGAGAAACTGGCTGGAGAATCTCCAAGCCCATGGGCGGTAGAATGCTCGACATTGACCCAATCCTTACCCAAGATGACCAGTAAGAGGCCAATTCATTTCTTACTTAGAAGAAGAACCATTCTCATATCCCTTAGATACCTCATCTTGACATACAACACCTCCATTCAAGTGTACACAGCTAGCGACTCTCTACTCTTGAGACGAATCCCAATAGGCGCCGTCGATGCCACTTCGTCAAAGGGCACATCTCCTGCGAACATTGTTGCGACCAAACTGTCCATCCAGAACCCCGAATACCTCTGGGTTGCCTGCTCAGACGGTCAAATTTACTATGTGAACTGGACAGGGACCGCCGAGACACACCAGAGCTTCCAGACGGTGACAGGCACGGCTCATGCAATCACGGTGACCGCGACCGAGGTTTCGGGATCAAAAGCCGATGTTGTTGTGGTAGCTGAAACAGCCAAGTCAAATCGGATGGAATTGACCGCATATGGCGGGGATATTCTTTCATCTCCGCTCTCAAAGGTTATTTTGAGCACCAAGAAGTCGGGCAATGGCTTGCACTTGATTGAGTCTAGCCAGGATGGCCTTGTCTTGGTTGGTGCTCTCAATGACTCTTTGTTCCTTGGTGTGGCTTCACACAAGCAACCGACCGGTTTCGAGCAGCTGCAATACGACTTCTTTTCATTCGAAGTGCCCGATATCATCACCACTCTCGATTTCAGAGTTTATCCAGCTTCTGCCCTGAACAAGTCTAGGGGACGACGTGACTCTGAGAACGTTGTGGACGTTATTGTTGGTGGTGCACGAGGAGCTATCTATCTCTACCATGATGCTCTCTCTCGAAGCCAATCACTTGGAAAGTCCAATTCCTCTAAGGAGGGCATCCAAGCCCAGAAATTCCACTGGCACCGAAAGGCAGTCCATGCCGTCAAATGGTCGCGAGACGGTACGCTTCCCGCATATCTCCCTTTCTTGGATTATTTGAATTCCTTGCTAACTTTCTTCACTAGGCAACTACATGATCTCTGGAGGTTCTGAAAACGTTCTTGTGCTGTGGCAGATGGATACCGCCAAAAAGGATTTCCTTCCACACCTTTCAGGCAGTGTAGAAAACATTGTTGTTTCTACCAGCGGATCATCCTACGTTGTGCATCTTGATGACAACTCAACGATGGTCTTATCCACTGCTGAACTTAAGCCGACCACATATATTTCTGGCATTCAATCCGCCGCCGCCGAAGCCTCGACACCCAAAGACTTGCTCGTGCAGCGTGTTTGGTCAGTAGCGGATACAGTGCGACGACCCATACCCGCTGCAATCAACGCAACGGAACCCTCCAAGCTTCACGTCTGCGTCGGCAACGGTCGTCAGGCAACAATGACTGGAGAGTTCTCGGCGCCCCTGTTGCAGTCTTTTGACCTCGAAACTTTTACGAGCATCTCCAAGCAGGCATTGGCTCGGACACAACCCACAGACGTCAACTTGACTAACAAGGGCTACGCCATTGAAGAGCCTGTCGTTACGCACATTGCCTTTTCAGCAGATGGAAAGTGGCTGGCCAGTGTCGATGACTGGACTCCTACAAATAGAGATGTCGCAACAGTTAGTGGCGAGGTCGGCGACCAGTTCCTCAAAGAGAGGCACGAATCATACCTCAAGTTTTGGCAGGTCAACGGCGAGGATAACTCGATTGCCCTTGTATCCAGGATTAATGCGCCTCATACAACGAGCCATCCCGAGACAGTCCTTGATCTTGCATCGAACAATGCCTCGACTTGCTTTGCCACTATTGCTGGAGACGGCATTGTTCGTCTATGGCGACCAAAGGCTCGCCAGCAAGAAGGTTCACGAAACACAGATGCTAACGTGGAATTCACTTGGGTTTGTTCCCGGATAATTCCCATTGGCGATGGACTTGGTGTCGTCGCAGACATCCCCGGCGATGCGTCTGGTTCTGCGCAGGCCCAAGCCCGCCTCGCTTTCTCGGAAGACGGTTCTACTCTGTTTGCCGCATTTGGCGCTCTCGACACGGGAGCCGTGTATGTTATCAATGCGGCCTCTGGTGAAGTCGTCAAGATTCTGGAAGGTCTCTGGAAGGGACAGCTGCACTCATTGCGAGTCCTATCACAGTATCTGATTGTGCTTTCCGAGGAGCTGCATGTCTATGATGTTGTGAGCGACGATTTACGGTATGGAATTGTGGTTCCCAAGACTGGAGCCGATGAACTGCTACAGCTTGCTGTCGACTCGGTAACTGGCCACTTTGCCGTCACTCTTCCTCTCGGAAACACCTCTAGCATAGGAGTCTTCCACCCCAGCGAACCCGAGCCGCTCATCGTTTGCAACACACCCCATCGAATCGTGAGCCTTGTTTCAGTACCCGGAACTAGTGGCTTTGTCGCGCTTGATGATGTCGCCCAGATCTGGACCATCACCGAAGGCTCCAACTCGTCAACCATCTTGGCTGCTCAGCCCCTTCAAGATTTGCGACTCGATAATGCTTCTCAGGAGGCTGATAACAACAAGTTGGCCGTCCTCTTGGGCGGAGATGCTGAGAGCGATGATGAGATGGAGGAGGCCCAGAACGCAGACGAGGATGTGGAGATGGACGACGACGATGTCCAGACCAACATTATACCCCAACAATACCTGGCAGATATTTTCGACGCTGCCCCCGCCTTTGCCGGAGCTTCTATCGAAGACATGTTTTACAAGGTCACTGGTCTCCTTGCGACCAAGCCACTGTCGGCTACTTCTGTATAAGGATGAAGAGAGAAGAACTGCATCTTGTTGAAGAGAGCTAAGATGAGTGGTTGGTTGGAATGTATAAAAAGCGATGTGCCACGGTTGTTTGACCACAATAGGGGTAAGAGACTAAGAGAGAATATGAGTAAAATGCGCTACTTGGCGTTGTTGGTAGATCAGATGCAGGAACAAACCTGCTTATATGTATATATTGTCCAAGATTAGTGTTGGTTAATGGGTAGTCTAGGGAATCCAATATCGATTCAATTTGCATGATCAGCCCATATGTGAATCTGAATCTCTAGAATTATAGTCCTGGATGAGGTGAGAGGGGATAACGCTGATGTGTATCTGCCAGAAGGGAAAGGGGCAGCGCCAGCCGTTTTGTGTACCCAAATGCCCGATATATCTTCTGTTGCATAAGATTGCCACGGTGCATGCTGCCATTCATCTTTCTTCTCTAGGAAACCTCTGTCTTCTTATCTGACGTAGTACATGCATACAGTGGTAGATTACTACCAGGTAGCAGGTAGTATGAAGTGTTTGTCCAGCACTCCAAATTGGCCATCCAGCTTTCTGTCTCTCAAACCGCAAACCACAACCAATATTTGATACTAGAGAAATATATCTATAGTAGCGGATAGTCGAGAAACGTAGATATAGTAGCAGATACTACAGGAATATAGCCATAGTAGGAGAAAGTAGCGATAGTAGCAGATACTCAAGCAACTGGGCATTTACCTACCGCTTGAGTAAGTGCCAGCAGTGGTAAATAACATGGAAGCTCTCCTCCGCATCCTATTAATTTACTGCCGTTGACGAAACTTCACGCAGTCACGGGAATTCCGGTTAGCAGCTTCTACCTAGGTACCAGGTATCTGCCGTAGAGGCTGGCAGGTGTTTAGCAGGTGAAGCACAAGCAGGCAGGTGTCCACATTAGTACCTACCTATAGTACCTCTGAGGCATGCCTCCTTCCTCCTGATTGCTGTTCCTACCTTACTCACCAGGCGTACGCAACCCAGAGAAAAAATTCTTCCTTTGAGATTTCTTTTTGCCTCCATCAACATCCATGGGAGAATCGGCACTCTCAGCCTCGTCAACATAAAAGGAGAATTCCTTTACCTAGCCAACGACGTCACTCTTGTCGCGATAGGAGGAGGATGCCGAGGGGGCGGTGGTAAGTTTCTTAATAAACCCGGCATCTATCCCAGTACTGACTTTTGAAAATAGGCCCACGCCGCAAGCGTGGTGGTAAGGATCCATCCACGGATTACGAATAGCATAATTGAAGCTAATTATAACGAATAGGCAAGAAGAAGAAGGAGGAGAAGAAGAAGGATGAGAAGGAGGAGAAGGAGAAGAAGGACAAGGGCGGCGGCGACAGTAAGTTTCACACTTTTGATCTATGAAATGTACTTTATGGCTGATTACATATATACAGAGCGCGGCATCATCAAAGATGCGGGTGTAGGGCGTGGCCCCAATGGGATTTCATCCCAGAAACAACTGCGACAGCATGTCGCAATGGGCCTCCAGGCCGAGGAGGAGAAGAAGAAGAGAGAGGAGGAGGAGAAGAACAAGAAGAAGGACAGCGGCCCCAGTAAGTTTTACAGTTTGTGTACATTGTCTATCTCATGGCTAATCATAGGTACATAGAGCCTGCGGGAGTCACCAATCTCCCAGGCCTGCTGGGGCGTGGCCCCAATGGGACTTTGTCCCAGAAGCAGCGCCGACGCCGCCGCCAAGGCCAACGCCGACCCCAACGCCGACCCCAATAAGGGGGAGAAGAAGAAGAAGTCCGACGAGGACAAGGAGAAGTCCGACGACGACGACGACGATGATGATGATGATAATGTTATGGTGGTGGCCCCACGACCATCGCGGGCCCGTGTGCCCAGCAAGGGTGTGCCCTCCAGGGCAAAACTTCGCTCTCGAGGTGAGGAAAAAAAAAAAAAAGAGAAAGAGAGAGAATGCGGGGGTTCGTTGCAGATTGGCCTGGGTAGCTGTTTTTTTTCCTATTGCAGGTTGGCCTAAGCGGCCGTTGTTTTCTTTCTCATATCTACTACATCTACTACATCTACTACATCTACTACATCTACTACAGTAAATAAATAAAAATCGTCATGTGGAGTTCCACAGACGTCTTCGACGAGAGTGCTCTCATCAATAGCAGGAGTTTTGGCCTTACCCTTGGCCTTGCTTCCGGCCTTTGGCCTGGGGATAGATGGCGGTGTTGGAGGAAGCCCTTTGGCTTCCACAGCAGAGCTCATGCTATCCCTGAAGTTATCTTTTATAAGAGCCGTTGCATTTGCCGCGGCAGATCGACTTGATCGCCGAGGAGCAACGGGCTCGGCACCAATAGATACGAGAGGGACAACTGGGTCAATGACTCCATCAACGTTGTCACCATCTGCATCTTTGTTGGTGCTTTCAGGCCGACGGGCACTTGCCTTGCCTGATTTCGCCCTTTTGGAGGGAACCTTGTTAGAGGTGGCGATATTCTTTGTGGACCTAACGGCCCTCTTCTTGCTTGACTCTACTAGCTGAGGTTGAGACCCGCCAGCAACGGAGTCGATTGACTCCTTGCTAGAAGCAAGTGGCTCTCCACGGTCAGCTTCGCCAGAAGTCATCTGGGAGCTGGACACAGGATTGGCCTTCTCCTTTGCTTGCGCCATAGTCGACGCAAGCTCACCTCCGAAACCATCAGTTGATGGATCGGCAGCAGAAGAAATCTTAAATTTCTTCGCTGGAGAAGGCTCAAGAGCGTGATGTTCAGCCAGAGGGTCAATAAGAGCCCACTTCATGCCAGCTATAGTTCTGACAAAGGCTGATCTTCTAGGTCGACTCTCATGGCTATTAGCCAAGGAAGCGCCTTCAGAAGTGTCTGAAGGGGCAGTCCGAGTAGACGCCCCGTCATTGTCATGTCTCTGGCCATTGTCCAGGGAGACATTGATAGAGGCTGATATCTCTTCAGATATGCCAATATCGTTGTACTTTGATGCCGGTGCATTATTCGGAGATAGCTCAAGTCCAGGGACCGTATTTTTAAGATGAAGCTTGTTTGATGTCGGTAGTAAGTTGTTTCAAGATGAAAGAGAGACATGTAAAAGACACGTAAGAGAGAAATATCGACAGCAGTGGGGAAATAAGCATACTCAGTAGCCATCTATTATACAAGTGGGAGATACTCATACCCAGTCTAAGTTTGTACATACATTTGAGCAAGCAGAGATTATCGCTTCCCCAGATAACTTTTTCAGAATGTTCAAATTAGAATCAGTGAATAAGATCAACCCGGGTTTTTGTCACATGAAAAATTTAACTGGAAAAACTTTCTCGCCCCTGATCTACGTAAGAGAGTTGAGATTTACGAATTCTGTACGAATTCTGTGTTTATTTCCGTCAGGCATTTTGTCAAGCTTTTATGGCGTTTATGATAAAATCCGTTGTTCATTTCTGCTGTAAATAATGATCATGTTTAATTTATGGAACTGGGAAAGAATAATTTCTATTCATGTTTGTGCCAAAGTGAGAATTGTATAGGGTTTTCGATTCAGCAAGGGGTTAGCCTTAAAATTAGAAATTTATATATAAATTCCCTCTTTACCCATTTTTCACATGTCGTTGCATAAAAGACCTCCAAGTAGTATTAATTTTTAAACCTGAAGAACGCACATCTTGACTTCTGATTTTTCTATATAAGTTTTATTTATATATATTCAAGACAGTATCTAGTATTTACTATAGTTAGCTCAAGTAGTCAAAATTTTGTACAATAGTTTCCCTCCCAGGCGATTCGCATGGTGGTCTTGACAACCCAAGGATTCTGCCTGCGTCTAGATCCGAAAAGTTACTTATTTCTAAATTTCATGGCTCTGTGTCGATTTGAAACAGCTTCAACTTTTCCCCCCATTGTTTACTCTACCTCCTAGTGTGTTTTCCTTCTTTTCGTGTCCTCTCCCAGCTGCAGCAGCCCAGCTCATGGTATGGAAGTGTCTGTACCTGCGCTTACAATCGAGTCTCAAATCTTGATTCGGCCTTTTTGAGAAACTTTGCGTAGAAATTTATGAATAAAATTCCCTCTATTAACTCATCGTTGTCCAATTTGCTTCCATTTACATTAAAAATCCATCTAGCGCAGCGTGATTTACATTCCTCTTGCCACGATTATTCCCTTGTTCAGTCCTTTTTCACCAGCGGGCTTGTCGGGTTTGAGCAGCTGGCGCCATCTGTTCTCAGCCTTGGCAAGTAAAATTGCCAGCTTCACCAGCCGATTGAGCTTCTCATGGATCTAACGGGCGCTCATTTCATCAGCTGGCATTCTTCCTACAAGTATTTTTTTCAGCTTTCGGCACTCGTGGCTACCACGATACCCATGCCTCCCCTAGTGGTGCGTCTACTAAAACCACCAAAGTCACATTATACCGATTTATCCTACCTCATTCCATCCCCTTTTACTTCTTTTCTTCCCACTGTACATTCAATCCACCATTAACCGCTGCTGTTATTAAACAAGGACTCTGGTCAGCTGTAGAACGGAAGCAGTTGAAGCAGTAGGGGAATTTTGCAATGTGATTAAGGATTATCTCTGATGGTTCTCTACTATATTAGAACATATGCATCTCCATCTCTCAGCGTATGATTCAGTATCCGAACCCAATTCCTCCTTCTCACGCTGTCTCTTTCAAATCCATTATCCTACTGTCTGCGTTTATAGCTACAAGTATACCTTGCCAGAATTTTCATATAGATTAGTTTATATGCTCAGAGCAGCGTCAACCCCATCCATTGAACAATTCTTCAATCCATAAAACTGATCCTGAAACTACGAAAACAACAATTTAGTGGGGTGGGGAATGACAAAGGACAAATGTGAGGCCAAAGTGAAGCGAAGTGAAGTCAAGTGAAGCCAAGTGAAGTTTTGTGCACGCAGACCGCCTCAGGCGGTCACCCTCTTTTTTGCCTCCACCATCAACAGCAACAGCACCAGCAACGACAGCAGCAGCAAGTCGTAAGTAAGTTGCCCAAGAGCATACAGCTTAGCTACTGACAAATGGAATATAGCTCTTCTTTTTTTCCCACCCCCTTCGAGGTGGAATCTTCCGACACTATCGACAACGTCAAGTCCAACATCCAGAAGGAGAGCACACTTCACCTTATCCTCCGTCTCCGTGGTGGCATATAGATTTTCGTCAAGACTCTCACCGGCAAGACAATCACCCTCAAGGTGGAATCTTCCGACACCATCGACAACGTCAAGTCCAAGATTCAGGACAAAGAGGGCATTCCCCCTGACCAGCAGCACTTGATCTTCGCTGGTAAGCAGCTGGAAGACGGTCACACCTTGAGCGACTACAACATCCAGAAGAAGAGCACACGATTCTCTCTCTCTCTTTTTTTTCTACCAAAAAAATGGTATGCTCTCAGTCCCCTCTCTTTGCGCATAAGTAGTTCGTGAGACATTGTGATAGGTCCGTCATGGCCGCGAGTAGTATAGCATCCTAACTCTTGTTTAATAGCCGATGACTATTGACCAGTTCCTGGACGAGACGCTTCGTCTCCTGGGAGAAGAGAAGAGAGGGGCGGTGTCGGGTGGTGGTGGTGGAGATGGGGGCGGCGGCGCTGGCCGTGGTGGTATGCTCCCTTTCACATCAATAACACACACTTGGTTGTTGATCTGTAGACTGACATGATTATAGGCCACGGTGGTGGTGGTGGCTGTCGAGGAGGAGGGAAAGGCGGCAGTAAGTTTCTCTTTTTCGTCTCTATGGGCAACGATTAGTACTAACTATTGAAATAGGACGCCGCGGAAAGCGTGGATGTAAGAAGAACACACTCTATATATGTATGATCGACCTCGAAGCTGACACAGATGGGTAGCCGGGAAGAAGAAGAAGGAAGAAGAGAAGAAGAAGAGGGAGATGCTGGCTTTGGGCCTTAAACAAGAGGAAGAAGAAGAAGAGAGAAAAATAAAAATAAAAAAAGAGGAGGAGGAGGAGGAGGAGGAAGAAGAGGAAGACAAGAAGATGGATCTCCCATGAGGAGTTTTTTTTTTTTTTTCTATTTATATATGACTACTGTGGAAATTGAATGCTGTCTTGATCATGACAGTTTGCTCGAGCTAAGACGTATTACTACGCTGATTTACTGTCTTATTTGTGAGATTTGATCATCGGTATGAAATGGGAGTAATCGGAATGATGGCTGATGCCCATGAAAGAGAGATGACACAAGATATTCGTGAAGCATCAGAGCCAGAAAATGAGGGCGAAGATGAGGGCGACTTCGCATATGAAGACTATTTGACAGGCAAGAGCGCTCTTCTCCTTTTAACCTCAAGGACTCAATCATCACCACGGTCACCAAAACAGAGTTGCCATCAATAACAGGAGGGGCTTTCCCCTCGCCTTGAAGTAATAGTAGAAGAGAGTAGTAGTCGTTAGCATGCTTGGTATATGCAGGTACTTAGCCAACTCGGTGCGCTGGCTAGCAAATCCCATTAACAGTATCGAGTATGGAAGTACGAGGTAGTAGGCATGAATGTAGCATACATTTTTCCCCCTCCTGATTGTGTGTATCGGAACCTAGAAGCACTCGGCTGCCATTGACGCTGATTACTACATGTATCCCGGTAACCTGAAGCCTCGTCTATTTCTCAGCCAGTTAAAGCGGTGAACAGTTGATTGGACCTTACAAGTACCTCGTAGGCACCCGTTAATGCCCGATGTTGCCCAACGGTGCCAACTCTTGTGTTCAAAACTCTCAACCACATACAATCCCGCCATGTATTCTTCAACATTTCACTTAAACGTATAAGCAACCATGGCGAACCGTAACGATTATACAATAGGCTGGATCTGCGCTCTAAGCACAGAGCAAATCGCCGCAGAGGAATTTCTCGACAAAGAGCATCAGGCTCCGGATGACATACCTCCCACTGATTCCAATCACTATACCTTAGGATCTATCGGAAAGCATAATATCGCCATCGCCGTTCTGCCTGATGGCGAATATGGAATAGCTTCTGCGGCTAACGTAGCTACCAATTTGTTGAGAAGCTTTCCCAATACCAGGATTGGGTTGCTTGTCGGCATCGGTGGTGGCGCTCCAAGTGAGAAGCATGATATTCGCTTGGGGGATGTTGTGGTCAGCGCAGCTTCGGCCAACGGCGGAGGCGTGTTTCAGTATGACTTTGGGAAGACAATTCAAGGGGAGAATTTCCAAACCACTGGATTTCTAAATATGCCTCCGACGGTACTTCGAACAGCCATATCCAGTCTAAGAACACAACACAAACGTAAAGGTCACCAGCTGGAGGAAGAGATTGACAACGTCCTGAAAAAGAATAAAAGGCTACGAAGAGAGTTTGGGAGACCACAAGCAGATAACGACAGGCTCTTTAGGCCTGATGTGGTTCATAATCCGGGTGACTGTGCCTTAACATGCGCGCAAGATGAATCAAATTTAATCATGCGTCGTAAGAGGATTGAAGACGAAGAGGATAACCTTGCAATTCATTATGGTCTTATCGCTTCTGCTAATCAGTTGATGAAGGACGCCTCCATTCGAGATAAGCTATCAACCGAAAAAGATGTTTTATGCTTTGAGATGGAAGCAGCAGGCTTAGTGAACCACTTCCCCTGCCTGGTCATCCGTGGGATATGTGATTACTCCGATTCACACAAAAATAAAGAGTGGCAAGGCTATGCAGCGATGACGGCGGCTGCATATGCTAAAGATCTGATCCGTCAGCTTCACCCAAGTAAGGTTGAAGCTGAACAAAGACTCAGCGAAGTCCTTGATAAAGGTTTGTCATTCTCAGCCTATACTTCTCGACGAATAAGACCCATTCATAACTATATCCTCCAGTTCTTGACACAGCAATGAGCATCAAGACGGATGTTCAAGATATGCGATCGCAGTTACAGTCGGATGAAGACCGCAAAACTCTGGAGTGGTTAAGCGATTCTGATTATAGCCGTCAGCACAATGACAACATCTTCAGACGTCAAAAAGGCACTGGTCAATGGCTCTTGAACTCAAGAGAATACAAAGACTGGCTATCAACAAGTAAGCAAAAGCTGTTTTGCCCGGGTATACCTGGGGCTGGGAAGACTATTCTCACTGCAATTGTCATTGATAATTTGCATACCCGGTCCCTGGATGATTCGACCGTTGGTATTGCATATCATTATTGCAACTTCAAGCGCCAAGACGAGCAAACAGCTGTTAGATTAATGGCGAGTCTTCTGAAACAGCTTTGTTCGTATCAGAGATCCTTGCCAGACGTTGTGAAAGCTATCCATAAAAAGCACACAGTCAATAAAACCCGACCATCCTTAGAGGATATCTCAGTTGTCCTCCAGTCTGTGGCCAGTATATATTCCGAAGTCTTTATCGCAATCGATGCACTTGATGAATGTCAGCCTAAAGAGCGATCTTTATTCCTTTCTAAGCTCTTTGATCTTCAATCTAAGGCTGAGATTAACATTTTCGCAACTTCACGGCCAATTCTGGAGATTGAGAAGTTGTTCCATGGATGCCAATCCATAGATATCGTTGCTAGTCCAGACGATATATACAAATACGTTGACGGCCATATATCTCACCTTCCGGATTTTGTCCAACACAGTCCCGACCTCCAAGAGCAGATCAAGACGGAAATCTCTGCAAGTGTTCAAGGAATGTCAGTATCAGATGTACACTTGGCAGCCCGTCTAATCACTGCGGTTACACTAACATATACTCAGGTTCCTCTTAGCACAACTCCACCTCGGCTCACTCAAGGATAAGATCTCACCCAAAGAGATGAGGCAAGCACTCGAAAGGATCAAGCTTCAGGGGCAAAAAGATCAAAAGTTCGAAATACTGCACGACGCGTATGATGATACAGTAGAGCGAATCAAGTCCCAGAAGAATGGCTTCCGCCGACTAGCAGAACAGACCTTATCCTGGATAAGCCATGCAAAGAGGCAGCTTACAGTGATAGAGCTACAACATGCTCTTGCAGTGGGCTTCGAGATGGACAACGGAAACATTCCGCGAGACTTCGACGATGAAAGTAAACCGAGAATTGATCGCATAGTCTCGGTCTGTTGTGGATTGGTCACAATAGACCAAGACACAGTCGACCAAGAGGGTCGAGTCATCCGATTAGTTCACTACACGGCGCAAGAATACCTCATTCAAATACGGGAAAAATGGTTTCCGGGAGCAGAAGAAAGAATCGCGGATGTTTGCGCCGTATATCTCTCATTTAACGTTTTTGAGAGCGGCCCATTTAAGCGTAAAGAAGAGGATAAAGAGGTTAGGAAGAAGCTACAGTCGAATCCTTTCTATTCCTATGCATCTATGAACTGGGGACACCATACACGCGAGTCGAACACCTCCAGTCAAATTATACGGGATTTCCTTGCAAATGACAACAAAGTTCAGGCTGCGGTTCAAGTCATGCTTCATATTGACGGGGATGTATTATTCCATCTACAATCAGATGAAGATGAGATAGCGGTGCTGGTTCTGATTTCTCTTTTTGGAGCAGTCAGGTTGGCACAAAAGCTGCTGGATACATCAATCACGAGATTCGAAGATGATCTTGATATGGCCATTAGAGGCGCGGTGCTTAAAGGATACACAAGCTTAGTCGAACTGCTTCTTAACAAGGGGGCGGATCCAGACACAATTATCTGGGCAGGCATTCCCCTAATCACGAGTGCAGCTGAAGATGGCTATGTGGACGTTGTTCGTGCACTTCTTAGATATGGCGCTGACCTCAACAAAAGATATCCAAAATTTGGCAATTGCACGGCTCTTTTTGAAGCTGTTAGAAACGATCATCTAACTATTACTGAACTACTTCTCGAAAATGGCGCTGATTTTACTCTACAGGCCTATAGCCTCAAGATGACAGTTACTGACGAGGCAATAAGACAGGACAATAAATGTATGGCCCGGCTACTTCTTGACAAGATTACACATCCTATGGAAAAGGCGACACGAATTAAGAGGATGATGCTTTCTTCTGCAATAATACATCAAAAGATAGAATTTGCCCAGATGGTTTTTGAGAAGGATCCCGATCTAGATATAAAGGGGGACTATGGTACGAATCTGCTTTTTCTAGCAGTGGAAGAGGGTCGAAGAGATCCACAGATAATTGAGCTGCTCCTCGAGAAAGGTGCGAGCCCCAACCTAAAAGGCTCTGATGGAACGGAGCAGCCGCTGCCTGAAGAAGAAGTTAAAAAGAGAGATTGTCTTGTCCGGGAGTTGGACGTATGCTTGAATTCTGCATAGCAAAGCTTACAATATACATATCTATGAGCCCAGATGTACGAATGCAAACTTGGAGGAAGTTAAAATAGCTGCCTAAGTATAGAGAGCACCTTTGTTGGAAAACTATGGATCTTTTCTATCCTTCATCTCGTCTATCGTAGACCTTCTCGCTCGAAAGGCGCGGGAGCGGCTAATCGGGATGCTACGCTGGGCATGGATGAAGCGCAGGCTTAAGCGCCCGTGAGACGGACAGGGAAATGAGACTAGGCTGAGCAGGACCAGTGTATGGGCAGATGTTCGGAATATCGGCGATTCATCGATATATTGCGGTTTCACAGATATTGTGTTCTATTGTTATCTTTGAGGTGTGATTTTCTACATATCGGTGGTGTAGAGAGCTATTGGAGTGCAGTTTCTTCTACTATTGCTGCATTCTTCTACTATCACTAATTTCTTTAGTTCCAGAAATAACATTGATGCATCTTGATTAGCTAACATAACACTTGAATGCTGGTTGAATACTCTCCAAAAAAATGAAACTCTTGGCTGTAAAACCACACTTGTATTACATCATGGTACAAAGACGTCTCGTGACTTGAACCGACAGCAACAAAGAACATTGAACTTCTCAAACAAAAACTAGAGTGCCCAATACGCCACTGTTACACCGCCCGAAAAGTAGATCAAACGATGCGACAGCAAATTCTGAACAGCAGATCAAAAGAGTCGGCAGCGTCGACGAATGACAGCCAGTCGCTTGAGGCTGGCGATGGCGCCTGAGACGCCCAAACAGCAGCTGGTACCACCGCAGTACTAGCCCAAACAATATTAATTTGCGCGGCGCTTAAACAGATTGGCGGTCTTGCATGAGTACATGCCGCGTACCGGGATGCAGGACATGGAATCCATTGACGAGCTGTGCGCAATCTGCAACCATGAGATGGATTCTACAGATTTGCAAGGTATCGCTCATGTATCCGCAGCTGCGTATGGTCACTAAAAAGGAACTTAGACGGTACTTGATGCTCTCGCATGGCCAGATCGGGTCGGCCCTGCAAGCCGCGCTTGTCTCAGCCTATCATCGCCTCAGAGACCCTTGTCTGCTGAAACGAGGCCCAGGTTCAATTACAAAGAATTGTTCGATATGGCAGCCTCTCCATCTCGTCTGCTCGCTCGTGTCGTGTCATGTCGTGGGCTGTTCTGTGGCCTCATTTCGCCAGCCGCCGCATGAATGAATGGCCCAGCGTCTGTCTCACATCAACGGCCGCCTTCCATGACCGACCGCAGAAGCGACCGCTTTGTTGCCGTGCTTTTGCTTGCTTGCATGCTGTCGATAGGTTGCCGTTGAAGCCGGCCGGCACTGCGACGTGCTTCAGCTAAAAATGGCTTCTGTTCCCTCTGTCGTGGTGAATTGTGCCTTGTGGTGACTCTTCTTCTCCGTTCCCACCTGCTTTCGTCATCTCTTACTCATTCTCTCTCTCTATTTCTCTTCTCTCTCAGCCCAAGTTACTTTTCGTGCCTGATTGCGTGGGCTTTTTTCTGTTTTACAACTGTGCCGGTTTGCCTAGTGTTGGTTGATTGTTACAGCTTCTGATTGTTCCCACGGGTGAGACGGCATCGATGATGGCAAGGTGAAGAGAAGACAACTATTTCCTTTTTCTCTTTTCTCTTTTTCTTTTGTCATTTCCTTTTTCTTCTTTCTGGAAATAATAACGACTCTCTTGAACGATTTTCTTTTTCTTTTCTTCTTTAATTCACAGGGGTTGAACGGCGCTGGACGTGATTCACTCTCCTTGATTATCCTCGAGCTGCGAACCTACATCGACAACAACACTCTGCGTTCACATACCCGCTTCGATCTTATTCAGAAAGACAAAGGAGTACATACGAGACTAATTGGGAACAGCCCATTCGACAATACTCTTCTTGGCAAAACCTGTTCACTGAAAAAAAAGGTCGGGAGGGGAAAAAAGCCAACAGCTGTTCACCAGTTGTTCGTCAGTCCGTCCAGTTTGGCCAACAGGCTCGCCCTGCCACCTGGCAACCCATATCTCCCCTTCTTCTCGCGTTCTCTTCTCTCTTCTCTCTTTTCCAAAACAAAAACAAAAACAAACTCCGAGCAAACTCTTCGTCACGATCGTATTTTGGTTCAGCTTTTCTCCTACAGAGATCAAAAAGCATTCGTTCCTTGGTATCGTCTCCTGACTCAGTCTTTACTTGTTCGATAACTCAAAACCACCCTCTCGTCGCCAGTTCAAAACAACCAGCATCTTCCAAGAGACGTGTTCCGACCGTGAGAATGGCTGCCAAACCTCACGTCGGCCTCAAGGCCGCGGTGGTTGCAACTCTCGCCACCGTCGCCAGCGGTCACTCCTGGATCGAGCGTGCCTTCAAGGTCGCCCCCAACGGCACCATGATTGGAGCTGAAGGCTACGCTCGAGGCTGGGTTCCTCGCACTTCTACTAACCCTCCCTTCGCTGACAGCATCCCTCAGTGGATTCTCCCCGCTGCCGGCCAGAGTGCTTATTCTGGGGATGAGGTGCTGAACAAGTACAAGTTGGATGAGAACCCTCCTTTCCCTATGTTGGAAGCCGCTCCGGGTGACCACATAGCCATTATCCATCTTGAGAACGGTCACACTACTCTTCCCCAGAATCAGCCCAAGAAGCCCCTGAACCGCGGTACTGTCTTCCTCTACGGCACCAGCCAACCCAAGGAGAGCGAGCGTCTCTTTGATGTCCACCTTGTTTGGAACAAGGCGGGCACTGGAGGTGACGGTCGCGGCGTTCTCCTGGCTACCCGCAACTACGACGATGGCCAGTGTTACCAGCCAAATCCCGGTCCCATCAGCACTGAGCGAGCCGCCAAACTCGCCCCTGAGGGAGCTAACCATGACATTGAGCTTGGATGCCAGTCTACCCTTCAGTTGCCCAGCGACCTCAAGCCTGGTTCCATCTACACCATCTACTGGTACTGGGACTGGCCTGATCTGAACGCCGACAACATCAACTTTGCTGCCACCACCAACGGCCTCTACCCCTGGGCTGGCACGTTTATGCGCGGACAGAAGGACCCCAACGGCTTCACCATGGCCGCCATCGCCAAGAATGAGAGTTATGCTAGCACCATCGACATCAAGATCACGGGTGACTCTTCTGCCACACACGCCAACTTGATGAGCGAGTTCGTCGATGATCAAGACATTTACACCAAAGCCATCAAGTCTCAGATGACCAGCAACTTTGAGGTCAATATTGACGCCAATGGAGACAACGACAGCCCAAGTGCAGCTCCTTCAGCTCCTGCAGCCCCTGTCGCTCCCAGTGCAGTTGTTCCTGAGCCCTCCGCAGTTGCTCCTCAGCCCTCTCCGGTGGCACCCACCTCGCCAGCTGGCAACGAGGGCAACGTTCAACACACTGTCACTCGCCTAATCACTGCAGAGCCGTCAACCGTCTGGAAGACACTCTACAGAACAGTGTCGGCCGACCAGGGACCGTCAACCTCAGCCTCGCTAACTGTGGAGCAGCCTCGTCCGACTGTCATCAAGACCGTCACGTCGCATGTCCCAGTTGCTGTGGCTGCGCCTACACCCTCGACAACCACAACCACTACAACCACAACTTCGACTAGCACCAGCAGGGTTCATCGCTCTGCTTCTACTGTCATGGTGACCATTACGAAGTATCTGCCTACTGCTACGCCGCCAAGCGATAGTCCAGTTGAAGCGCCGACCTCGACCCTGTCGAGCTCGCGCTCCAGCGACGAGCCCATCGACAACCGTCCAACTGTGACGCCGTTCTTGCCCGTCGCTGCTAGACGCAACTGGGCTTTCGGCCACCATTAAGTGCAACGTTGAAGGGATTTGGTTTGGATGGTATCTTGTGTGATTTAAGGGGGACATGGTTTGGCAACTTGACCTTCTGTTTTATATCTCGATGCATTCTTCCATCCTTTTTCACAATCTTTTCCTTTTTCTTACGCATACACATCGTTTCTATTTGGTTTGATGCATTTTCGATAGGGGCCTAGGACACAATCTAGCAATCCCGCGGTTTTATTTACGGTTTGGCATTTACGGAATGGGGAACATACAAAAAGGAAACCCTGGGAGGTTTTATATTCCTGTCGTTTAGGTTTTTCTACTCGCTTTCGGTTAAAGTCATATGGCACTCTATGAGGCCCTGGGAATGGACATGCATGCTTTGTTTCATTGATTTTGTTTGAAGTGTCTTTTTTGCACATGATTTATGCGATGAAGTGATGCGTTTGTTGATGTGATTCGTGAGATGGCGTTGGATCTGATGATACCTGATTGATGATACCCGGAGGGTTCGTACTGACTTGCTATGCTTTCATATATCTCTTTGTTTTCTTGGACGTTCTTCTTTTTTGGTTTATATAGTGCATACAGACTGCTTTCAATATACTCTACTCTCTACTCTAGAAGTGATACAGTGCTTAATGTGATACAAATGCTATGATAAAACACAATATTCAACATCCCAATAAACTTCATCCATAAGCGCCTCGGCGTTTCGGAACATCCGCATCCAGCATCAAAAACGTCCCGCGCCAAAAGTGGCTTCACAAGCCCAAAAGACCAAGACGCCACGAAACAGGCACCGCACGCTGACAATGGGGGTTCTGGTATGGGACCTGAAACCTTGCGCAAATGGTGAGAGATCTGCGCGCAATACAGAAATTCAAGATTTAATAGATTACTTCTACTAATCCACTGCTTGGGGGATCGCGGGTTGGTATCAAAATCCCCGAGAGATCCGGCGTACTTTTACTTTTTCGCAATGCGTTTTTGTTGGTGATCAAGTCTAGCTGTTGGGAGGGCAATTGGTGAGGAATTAGATGAACTACATATGATGTAAGAAGCATTTATCCGCAGTGGCTTGCGATACCAATACACAAAGGAATGGTGGTTATTCACAAGCTTATTAACGCGGCCAATTTCTCGGGGCGATTTCCATTTCTTTGGAGCAAAGTGGCAGAGCTGCCTAGTGCTAAGGAACTTACGGGTTTTCTTCTTCGTTCCATATTTTTTACCTGCGGTGAGCCAAAGTGGGCAAAAAGATGGCTTGCATCTGCAGCAAACCATTGATTTCCAGCATCAAAGAGACTCGGAGCATGACACCGCTGCAAAGCCGCGTAATGGCCCACAATTGTCCCAGAGAAGAATGCCAGAAAAGCCGTGAGAGGGAAGAAAATGTCATCGGCCGGCGATAATGACTAAGAAAACACAGCGAGTTTGCAGTGCCTGGCAAAGTTGCGTGGAGTTTGTCCGTGGGATCGGGTTGGTCATACCACCGGCTCCATCATTGCGCATTAGTCTCATCTCTCCATCAAGCAAGAAATCAAAAACGCAGTGAGCGCGAAAAAAAAAGACAAAGACAAGGCAAAGAAAGAAAATGCGTGAAAGAAAAAGCTGGCGGCTAAAAGGGCCCATCCTGGACCTGGTCAAACCCACAAAAGAGTTACGCGGGGGGCTATCGGCGCCAATGAAAGTGTCTCTTTGTTGAAGCCAAGCCAGCGAAGCATCTGTATCTATGGAGTAGAAGCAGCACAGCCCTCTTGCGGACATCTAGAAAGACGTTGGACAAGTAGAGTTGTTCCGTGGCCCGGCCCGGTGTCGATTGAACGGAGTGATTTGAAGATGGAAATGAGCTCAAATGGCTATTACCGTTGGAGTTGTGTGTGCGTGAGCAAGTTTAGGTAATACGCCTGGCGGGCTTCATGGTGAGCATCTATGGAGAAAAAGAAAAAAGCAGAGGTCATGTGTGGAAGAAATTGACAATTATTTCAACGTTTGGCCAAGCTTTTGTCCATCATTCTGTCACAATGGGGCGGAGCAGCAATAGCATGCCCTTTTTAGCTTCTGGTGGATGCGGGCGGGATGAGATTGACGAGCCTCAAGAGGTCAGACAGGCGGTGATGCTCAGGAACCCTTCCCAGTCAGGCTATCATGATGTCAGCCCGTAGAACAATTACTAAGGAGAATTGTACGGATACGAGCTGATAGTCGCTGTATCGAGTGGTTCAAACTTCGTCGTGCTGTATTAACATTTATTACTGATATCGTATTGAAACGAGGCTGACGAGCACGGTCGTCGCCTGGGCCAATTCGGTCTCTGTGCTTTTTTATTAGTATCATGTCCAGCACTCCGTACCTGGCAGAAAACGCTCGGATGGCGGAAGGGCCGAGACGGCCGTGCGTTGAGGCTGCGTGAGCACATGCACCAAGTTCCAGGTCGAGTCTGCGTGTTAGAGATGTCGGATCAACCACGTTCGGCATGAATCCCGATCAGCGTGAAACCGAGCATCGCGTCCCTCCGCTGACAGATGCAATTCCAAATCCAAAAACCCGGATCGCAGAAACATGAGGCTGAGCATCGTCGGATTTACGGCCGCTTCCAACGCCTAGTGTGTCGTCATGCAAGGCGGCTCCATCTAGTAACATCGTGCTCGTGCCTTGAAAAGACGGAGAGATGGATTCTGTCGGAGCAGCTCCGTCCGCTACATCGACGCTAGATACCGTGCTCGTGCACTGTACAGCACCCCCATGGATTGGAGTTTGAAGCTGATGTTGGAGCGCCAACAAAGTCCCAACCCAATATAGGCAACTGGCGGCGCGCCACTGCTTGGTGCTGTTGCATGGCTCAGGGAAACAATGAAGCCGGTGTCGCTCGCAAAAGCTTGTCGCAATGGACGATTGCCAATTCGGCTCGAGGCTGATTTCTTCTTAATAGATCTGAGCTTATATCGACGAGATATTGTCGATATGCAGAGTAACAGCTCAAGCTGAAAGCACTCGCATGAATTGATGCTATTTCCAGGAACATCAACTCCTCACACGCCCAACACACAGACGGTCAGCGCCCTGGCCAGAAAAATCAAGGCGACGCAGCAGTTCAGAATCGCAACCCCCAGGATGTAACGGTACGCTCGGTAGTGACGGGAAGAATGTCACTCTGCTTGCGATGTCTGCCCCAGAAGCACTCAACTCTGGAGCGGGGGATACTTGGACCCAGACACATCAAGCAAGTCACAGGTTAGCATTTTCCATGTCCTTGTCCATCAGATCGGACCTCCACCGCCCCGCCTGTCGCACCACAGGACCGCATGTGAACGATTTCGCAAACATGAGATGGAAACGCGCATTTTGAATCACATGGACCAAGACGAAAAACCCGTGCTGAACCCGGTGCCTATTGCAAAAGCTTTCCAAATATTCTGGCTGTCCGATCTGGGAACTACCTAGAGACGCTTACGCAGGAGTCGTAGCCAGCCACGATCGCCACCGGGAATGGCACGAAGCCGGAAGCATCCTGGGCGTCCTTTCGCGAACTAAGCAGGGCGAAAAGACAGACCAGGCCAGACCAGGTTTGGGGCCAGTCGCGGAGGTATGCGGCGAGTGGGATGGCGACCAAGAAAAAAAGAAAGGAAAAATTGACAGGTTGAATCTGCGAACAATGCATGTCTCAGAGCTCTGGTGGTAAAGTGGCCGAAAAGCAAGGCACGGCACGGGTCTAGACGTCTTGGGAGTGTTCAAAAATAAATCCGGGCTGGAAATTTACTCTCCCAGCGCCCGGACTCGTTTCTTTTTCCCATCTGATACGGACGGTATGTTGCTCCTATTCAGTTCAGGCTTTCCTTGCTTCTTTGTCTTCTCCCAGACCCAGACCACCCAAAGGGATTGATTCCAACGGCAGCACTAACACAGCGGCCGCCCATTAGGTCCAAAGTGGTGCCGTGTCAGCCGTATGTTAGCTTAGGCGCATGTCCATTACGTATCGAGTCTGAAGCACTCGAAGCAAGAGGGCTGCACGGCGTGGCTCACAGGCCGGAACTCTGCTTCAAGTCGACCCGCTGTGGCCGAAGCCGAGCCGTTACGGTGGTCGGTGCCGTCGTCGGCCAGTGGATGGCATGATGTGAACTTATCAGTGGCTCTGGACGTCCGTTTAGACTACTGAGAGTTTGGTGTTGGAGATCCACATGCCTGGTTAATATGGCAGTGCAAAGGCAAGAAGAGCATCGTTTTGCAACTCTGGCGATACGAAATACGCAAGGCAGATACGGGAGATACGAATTCTGGTTGTAGACCTGGCTGGAATTCGGTTCAATCAAGGTGAGGCTGCTGATGTTCGTAGCTTACGGCGCAATTGGTGATGTGTTCCAGGCACGTGTGAATAAGATACTTGTAGTATTCAAGTTCCGAACTGTCGCATGCCAGTCGGGCCAGCTACAGGATGCTGTTACTATTTGCGGGCATATTGTGAGACAATAAAATCCATTGGGTTCAGGTTGCCTTGGTTTCAAGCTATTGAACATACCCTTAATTCACTTTCTTTTCTTTTTTTACTCATTCAGCTCCAGCTCTTTTTTGCTTTTTCGCCCCTGCCGTCGGTAGTGGCGCCACAGCTGCGGGAGTCTTGGTCTTGGTGCTGACTCGTCCATGAATGAGCAACTCCGTATTCCGTAGATGCAAATGCAAATGAATTGACGGCTGCAGTCTGGTGGTAGTGCTGCGACTCTGCATCTGCATCTCGATTCCTGCCTGGATGCAGCTCGTAATACGCAATGCGCCTGTGGCTTATTCGCACAGACTGAACAGCCGCATACATGGACTTTAATTGTCCGAGCCGCGCGCACACACTCGTATACAGTAGCTGCTCCTTTTGGGATGCGCACATAATACAGGTCTGCCATGTATCTACTGCAGCTGTCATCAATCAAAGGCCGCATACTCCGAATGAGCAGACATGTGCGCATGATGATGTCGAACTGCGCCGCAAATCTCTCATTCGATATCCATCAATGTGCGCATCTGATGGACTCAACCTCAACGTTCTATTCAACCCCCGGCTCAACTGCAACGCCGACGGCGCTCAAGAAGCCCAATGGCCTCGCACAGCACCAAAGAGCACCAATTCACGCCCCGTAATACCGGCGCCAGCCCAGTAATACGCCAGAAACCAGCGCGTCGCAGCAGCCACTAGGACGCTGGGGATTGTGGACCCAGCGCCCTCTGGAGGGCCTCTAGGCGGCGTTGGTGCATGTTCCGTCACAGCACCTGGGCACACTGTGCCTAATTGAGTTCAAATCAATGGATCGTGCAATGTTTTGCTGCCAGAGGGGGTGTGGCAGCCAAAGAGGGGGGCCGGGGGGGGGAAGAGCCCTTGCCTATGTCGCTATTGGGCTGGTCTGGTGTGGGTTAGCACAGTCGCAGCTCGAAAAGCGTCCTGGCCCGTCTGCGTACCCCGTACCTCGTCGTGCGGCGCAGGCCCACGCTTCCCGCAGGTCACCCATACCGGCCGCTGCCACAACTAGCCCGAGGGAGGTGGATGCTGCTGAATCGCCCTCCAGTGGTCTTTTAAACAGTCTAGCCCACCACCTGCACTCCGCACTTGAACCATTGATCTGTTCTTGCTCTGCTCTGGCTTCGTTTCTTTTACTTCTTCCTCCTCCCACGCGCGTTGCTTGCCGCTGTTCGTGAGCCGCGCAACAACACCTGCACGCAGCAATCCTTTGATAGCTGCCTGTTCAGCGTCCGGAGCTGCCGACTCACAGCGAGGCTTGAGGGTTTTTTTTTTCTTATATGACCTAGATGGTACACTGAGCAGAAAAAAAACGACACCCGGGACGGAGCCGGAAAAGAGACGACTTCCAGCAAAAGAGCGCTTGTAGACCTACGCCCGACTTCAGCCTTGCATGGTGCACTCCCTCCGCTCGCCGACGACTCCGAGCCTGTATCGCTCTGGACTAGAGAACCCAACCGCTGTCGCACGATCCATGCTGCCTGTCTCGCCTGCAATCTAGACGTCGAGTCAATCACGACCTGCCATCGCCATCCTGCAAAGCCGCCACAATGACTGTCATCGACCAAGTCGCTCACGTCGTCGCCCACGTCGTCGTGAGGGCTGCGACAGAAACCGCCTCTTCGACAACGTCAGACACCACCAGCCCGCAGACTGCTATTCCCTCCAACACAAATAACAGCAATAACAACAACAAGGGCGGCGGCTCCAGCTCGCCGCTGCTCTTCTTTGTTGCCCTTGGTTTTGGTGTCGTCTTCACAAACTTGTGGTGAGTATTTACAGTCTGCCTGGACACATGATATACATACCTCCTTCCCAATTGATCTCCCCTCTACCACCCCTGCCAGTATCCTCGTCTAATAACATATCTGTAGGATCATTGTCGGCGTCAAGTACTGCTTTAGATATAATGCTCGCAACAGGGCGCGCATGACCAACGAAGATGGCGAGCCCATCACGCTCGAAAACATGCCTCGTCCTCACCGGAGAAGACGAGAAAAGAAACTCATGACCATGGACGAGGTCAACGACAAGTTCCCCATGATGAAGTACAAGACTTGGGTTTCGCAACGTGCTCGAGAAGGCTTGCCCACATCCGGAGGAGTTGAAGCGCCCAGTCGGCCTAACAGCGTTCACAACGCAGACGGAGCCATTCCTGACCTTGCTCCGAAAGAACGCGCCTCGGCTGAGGTTCGTGCCCTCGACGAGGCTACACCTGCCACCAAGACAGAACCCGCCAAGGAGGCTACCGTAAAGGAAGATGAGGACAAGAAGGACGTTACGGTTGTCGGCGAAACGGCAGAAGACGGACCCGTGAAACCCCATGGCAACTTGAAGCGAACAACAACCGAAGAAGAAGAGGATGAGGAGGACGACGAAGACGACGAGCAAATCACCGCCGCTTTGCCACCGGAACTTCTAAACACATCTGGTGATACTTGCGCCATTTGCATCGATACCCTCGAAGACGACGATGACGTCCGTGGACTGACCTGTGGCCATACTTTCCACGCAGTGTGTGTCGACCCTTGGCTGACTAGCCGCCGTGCATGCTGCCCGCTGTGCAAAGCCGACTATTACGTCCCGAAGCCCAGACCCAACCCCGAAGGCGATGCTGCCGCGGCTGGCAATTCCGCCAATCTCGATCCGCGCCAGAACTCCCGAATGAATCTGCCCATGGGTCTATCAACAGCCTGGTTCCGGTCTTCAAGTAACCGCAACAACAACAACAACAACAACAGCAATAGCAACAATGACAACTCAAGAGCTCGGTCTTCTCTGCTGCGGTTCCCCCGGCCACGGGTGCAGGAAGTGGCGCTTGATGCGACATCAGCTCAACAGGCTCAGACAGCTCCCAATGCTGCAGAGACATCTCAGCCGTCTCCTCCCGTCACCATGCTTTCATCTGTCCGACATGCCATCCGCTTTGGACGCACAGTCGAGCCGTCACCACGGATGAACGCGGAGGCAGTGACCCCAGGGCAGCTAGAGGCCGGCACTCGTCCAACAACCACTGCTACATAATGCAGCGGATTGCGTCTTTGCATTTATTCTTTTTCTGTTTCAGTTTAACGTCCCCACACGATCTACTTATCACGTAACGATGGTATTCTCTCTCTTACAACATATGTGTTGAGCACACCCGTCACCGGCTCGAATCGTATCCACCTGGTTTGGAATTTATCTCGCATTATGACAGCATTTCTGATTTTTCGCCCCCTTTTACACGTGTATTTAGCCATGCCAAGGCGGATGCACAAACGTCGTCGAAGTGGACTGCAACGTATATATACGCTCATAAAGGGGCACTAAGGTAAGGCAGTTCTTTAAAATATGGTTAGCTATGGGAAATAGGATGGCAGGGAAGGGGGGCGACGCACGGTTCTTATGTATGAAGGAGCCCATGTACGAATGGTTTTTGCTCTTTGCTTTTGGGCCCTGCATTGGGCTGGTTTTTTTTTTCTTATCCACGGAGCTCCGAGCGTGTCAAAGACGGAGGTGAAATGGGACATGAGCGGCGGAGTTGGGCGGCTATAGTGGCTTCTCTTGGTAGCTCGATGTTAGCAATAAAGCATCAGTGAAGAAGTGTTGCGGTTTCGTTGAAATTGTGACTTGTGTTATGTTGTGTTTCGTATATACTGCCTTTGGTATGGCTTGACTATCCAAAAATCGGTTCAACCTGCTGTACCCGATTGACTTTAACATATGAGACTGATTAGATCCCAGTTTTGAAGAACTGAACCTTTCGTATACTATCACCGCTTATCGACCAAGCTGCTTTGTCGAAGCTGATATTCGTAAACTCATCCAAATTGATAGACTCCAGATTCTTGGTGCCATAGTTTCCTAGCTTTTTAGTACAAGCTCTATTATCGTAGAGGTATGAAAGTTCTTCTATGAACCCAATGTCACGTTCATGATACCACCCTGTATCCAAAGCCTCATTACACAAGCCAAACGCAAAAAAAAAAAAAAAAAATATCGCTATAAAAAGGACCCCTTCTGAAACCTCCCCCCGAAATTCGCAGACTTATTAATCAGCTCCCTCCTCTGCGTCGACGTGATCTTGCCCCCAACCGCCATGTCTTTTTCCCGATCAAACGCCCTCTTGCTCGGATCGTCCTCCTCCTCATCAGGTTTCCCGCTCGCCGCCGTCGCGGCCTTTTTTCCTCCTTGATGTTCTTCGAGGAGTGTCTTGCCGCGTTGGGCCTGGATGTTTGCCGCGAGGGCCTCGTCGCGACGAACTTTTCTTTGTTGTTCCTCTGAGAGGTTAGATGCGCCGTCGGACGTGGATGATGTGCGTCCGAGGACGGAGTCTTGTAGACGCTTGAGTTTCTCCTCTGGGGTTTCGGTCCATATGGATGGCGCGCCGGGGGCGGTTGAGGATGAGGGTTTTGGTTTTGAAGAGAATTTGCGGGCGCGGATGCGAGTGGTGTCGCGCTCGGAGAAGGTTGATGAGGAAGGTGGAGGAGCGAGCATCCAGTCGTCGCGCTTGGGAGCGTCGTCTTCCAGAGATGCAGGGAGTGAAGGCCCGATTTGACGACGAGGGGCAGAGGCTGATGGGAGGGATGGGCCAAAGTCGTCGTCAGAGTCTGAAGAGTCGGAGTCGAGGTTTGTGTTGGCGGTAGGGTCTGGATTGGCGCCGGGAGGAGGAGCTGGGCCGGTGTCTGAATCGGAGTCGGAGAGGTTGATTTCGTCGTCGTTGTTGTTTGCGGCGAGATGTGGTGGGAGAGACGGCCCTACTGTTCGCGCAGCCGCGGCAGCAGCTGGCATTTTCGGTGCGTAGTCGTCTTCGGAGTCTGATCCGGAGGCATTGAGGTCTATCTCGTCTTGGTTCTGTAGAGAGTCTTCGCGACGGGCATGTTTATTTGATGTCGTTGACGTATCGTCGTTTGTGTCGTCGCGGCTCCTTTTTAGTTGAGGCGGGAGTTGGGGGCCTATAGACGACATTCTCTGATTCTTTGGGTATGTTCTCTCCGTTTGGAGTATTTTTATTTGTTTGTTAGTTGGGAATTTGATGGAGACGTGATTTGTAGGTGAAGGAGTTGGGAAGCTTGAAGCAGAGACGATGTCATTTTTGGTGGAGCGGGCGGATTTGCGCGGTGCATGTGATTGGCCGTGTGGATTTCCGGGGGAGAGGCTTCACGTTTATGGCTTCTAAGTTTCCGTTATGAAAGAGAATCAGAATATATGTTGCATTAATATTTTGAGTTTCGTATTTCAGTTGTCATAAGGTCAATTATCTAAGAGGAACATTAAAAGACATACTCCATAGAGCTGAAGCCAACGCCTCTGCTGGTACCAGCGAAAACATATAACAAAGCAATAGACAAGGTTCCCACCAGTCTTGCAAATCTAAGGCTGTTAATGCTACAAAGTCGAACCCATACCATCTACACTCTCCGCTTGCACATCTTCCTTCTCTTTCTGGGCTTCCCTCTCGGCTCTCCTCGTCTTGACCCAAGAGCCCAGCTGGTTCCATACGGCCTGCTTCTCAGCCGGAGACATGGACGCCGCAAGGCCGCTCGTGCTTGTTGCGACAAACACTCTGGCTCCCTCCCACTCGCCCTCGATGACGCCCATATTCTCAGACTCGTCCTGCCAGCCGTACTTGAATGCCTTGCCCACAGGAGAGCCGTGACGCACGCGCCAGATGCTCTCCCAGATGCTCTTGCCCACGACGCACATGCTCTCCGGCCGCCATTTACGGGCCTTGTCTTCCAAGATGGAGACGCCGTCGTCCATCTCCTGCTTGCTCAGCTCGGCGCCGTTACGGCTCGGCCGCGCAACGATATTGGTCAAACCAAGGCTGTACAGCTCCGGCATCTGCCTATCCTCGTCGGCACGGCACGGACGGGGCGTCACGCCGCTCGAGAAGAGGAGCTTCCAGAAAAGATTGGAGGGGTGTGCATAGGCATGGCCCGACCGAGCAGTCTCTATCCCGGGATTCAGCCCGATGAAAAACACCAAGAGATTGGGTGCCACGGCATCGGGGAGCTCAGGGAGATGCGCATATGTAGAAGGCGGTGCATATCCAGCCTTTGGACGGTTCCGCTTCTTCTTCTGCGGAGACGAAGATGCTGAGCTGGGCGTTGCTGACTGACGCCGCTTGTTGGACGATGAAGAAGCTGTCACGCTGGCGGCTGAAGATGACGATGGCGATTCGGAGGCGGCCGCAAACCGAGGGCTCCTGCGGATGGGCTGTTGCGACGTGTACATGAACTTCTTCAACTGTAAACGCCCCTCGAATGTCGCAGGTTTTCCAGAATCCACGCCTTCCACCGTATTTGGAAGTTCCTCCCCTGGCTCCATGTTGATATCACTCGACCTACAGCCTGGTGTATCATGCGTGAACGAGTGTAAGCTGAGCTCTCTGGTCTGCTCGATTTGACACCGATAGCGCTTATCAAGCCGGAGTTTTTTATATCTGCCTTGGCGTTTGGCAGCGCTATGACACGTTGAGAAGCATGTTTCAAGGTTACAAAGAAGAATATGCCTTGCAAATTTGGCACGCTCACTTGGAGGTTGAACAACGTTGAACGCTTTATAGAGGATTGCCACCGGGCTATTTTTGCGCCGGCTTAGTACATGTAGTCAGGCACGGCATGTGGATGCACTACGAACTGTTTGCCTAATTCCTAGCAAGGGTTCGAAAAGAACTGCAAAGGACTAGCTACCTCAGTACTGCTGGTATTCTGTGCGGCTGAATAAAGCACGTTGCAAAAAGCAAACATGGAAGAAGGGCGTCTGGAGGCTCGGTTGGCGATTCATTCAATGTTCGACGCAGTGCATTCAAGCATTCTAGATCCTTGGTGGAACGGCTGATGCTGAGGTCGATTAGCGTAGGCACAGCCACAGCCTAACTGTTCGGTTTGCCATGGCCCGCGCACGGGAGATCGCGCATCATCTTTGGCGCTCAGGATTGCCAGGTACCGAGTCCGGAGAATGCACGGCAGTATGCACGGAGCAGTTGAATGGATGTCCATACAATGGTAGTAAAGCTTGTTGATGCTCTTGTAATGATCCTGAGAGTCATGCAAATCTGCTCTACAGTAAAATGCTCCAATCACGTGGTTCCTCCTCAGAGAGCAACAGGTGCCCCTTGGTATGGACATTGGATGTCGAAAAAAGCAGCCAAATGCGTGTATTTCTGTGACCAATTCCATGTGCTCACACAGAGACCAACATGAAGAGATAGAGACGCCTCGGCCTCCTGCTTTTAGGATGTCGGTGAGCCAACCACCCGATCATCTAGACTTTGATGCTAGAGATGATCTAGACATCAGGGAACGCTTCAGGGGTCGGCCGACCTGTCAGTACCTGTACTTGTACTTGAACTTGTACATGCACCAGCTTGAATTAAGCTCGACAAGTTGCGGTGAAGTCCTCAAGCTGCATCCCGCAAGGCATATTAAGTTTGTAAGAGCATCTCGTTGAATCAGAATCAGCGCCAAGCCGAGCAGAAGCCATACAATCGTGGACACGCCTCGAGATGCAAGCCCTGAGTCTGCAGTAGGTTGGTGCTTGTGAACCAGCCCCTTGCAGCCATCCTACTTGCTTTCGTGGCCTGCCAACGACCACTCAACCGTGTCTACCGTGCGGCTGAACCAAGCAGCTGCAGGTCTATCACCTACTCTGCTGCCATGCTCTTCTCCGTATGATGCTGCTAGTACCGCATCTTGGTAGAAATGTGTGGAGTGCGGAGCGCAGGGTGCCTTGGATGTGAGGAGCCGACCCTGCACGAACCCTGCGCCCTCTCACCGTCAAGCCAGTTTCCATGTCTTGTACTCTGTAGAGCCAAAGCCAAACTAGAGATTAAGGCCGTGGTGGTGTATGTATAGTATTGGTTCGAGTAGGGAATGCCATCTTTGGAAGAATTGCCGACACACGGCAGTACGGGGTCCGAGGCTACCAATTAATGCGGCATGGAATCAATCAATCTTGATACGGGTGCGGCATCAGTAGGTGCATGTAGTCGTAATAACCACGGCGGACGTCATACGGCATCCGATGCCAGCAATCATCTGTAGGGACACGCACACATGCTGCTTGTAATTGATGCCACACGGGGCACAAAGAAAGGGGCTCCTCACCTGTGCTACTGCTAGCACACACACGAAACCATGTGCGGCTCGAATCGGGAGGTCCGCTGCCCTGATGGCTCGTATCCGGCCCATGTTCAGTGTTGACAATGATCCATACTTGGTACATACGGGGAGATCGGCTCCAAGGCGTGGGTAGCCGGCCCTGCAGTCGGATTGCGGATGTGCTGCTGCAGCTACTGTACTCGTGCATTCATCGAGTCCCAGTGAATTTGACAACGGAAGACGGAAGCCAATCCAGACAAATCTCATCAAATCATGTCAACACGGGTATCAATCAATTCCATCACATGTCGAGATGTGTTTATTTCTGGCAAGGCATCCTCAGGTAGAGAGTAATGTTGACTAAGACGACCTGACCTACAACACAGACAGACAGAGAAATCAGCTTCTTACTCCTTCCATCTTACGCAACACCAACAAATCAATCTGATCAATGCATCCATACAGAATTCCCACTTCCCAGGCGCTGAACCCACAGCTACCGCTAGGGGGGCTCCAGCTGGCCAGTTAGTGCAGAGTCTGGCCTGCAGCGTTCCTGCGAGGCGGAGGGCTGACAGTGATGCCAGTGGATGCCAATTGCCGCACCGCCTCCCCCCCAAGCTGAAAATAGCAGCACCATATTTCCGCCTCAGCCTGGCCTGGTGCCACTTGCGGCGCTCGTATGGGATGTGTGTACCCTAAGGTAATTAATCACAGAAGTGAATTGAATTCAATCGAATCGTTGTTTTTGCCGCCAAGATACTGTCTGGCACGAGTAAGTTGTTGTAAGTCTGCTGGTATTTTTATACAAAGTGCCACTGGTGATGCTTGGCAGCAGCACCCATCGCAGATATACTCGTAGTTGGCACAGATATGTATCAGTACTTGTGTAAAAGGCTCACTGTCACTCACAACAACAGTACACGTCGTGTACCTGTACCGACAGCTGCCAGGGTTCAAGCCTGTTAAGCTCCTCCCACTAATGCGCTCCCCTCCCCCCCTGATGGGCTTTTTTTCGGTTTGGAGGGGTGGGCGGGCCACAGCATGCACGGCTAGAGGCACCACGACGTCAGCCAGGAGAAAAAGCCCGTCTTGCTGATCATTAGGAGGTACGGGCTGGATACTTGACGACAACCCAAACAACAATACAATCCGGCGTAGTTCAGCAAGTACTTGCATTGTGGAGAGCAGGTCCGCTTCCATCTGCAGTACCTAGTAGTACCAAGGCCAAGTACCTGCGTATGCACCAAAGCAGAAGAAGCTTCTCTCCTATTGATCCCTCCTTGGTCATCGTCTCCTTTTATACTTCACTGCAGCTCTTCCCTGCTTCCGGTTCTCTTCTCGACATCATCATTTCTTCTTCTTCTCTCCTCCCTCAGCTGCCGCACTCAATTCGCTCGCTTGAGTCTCCATACCATCTTCTACCATCTATCAGCATATTAATATCTGTTTCTTTTTCTGCTTTTATTCCATAGATATCCCCAAACCCACACAATGGAAGCCATCAAGAACGTTCTGAGCAAGGCCACCAATGGCGTCGCAAAGCCCGCCCCTTCGGCCGAGGCTGTTTCCCAGCTCAAGGAAAAGTACACCAAGGCTGGACAGGAGCACGTCTTCACATTCTACGATTCCCTGAGCACTGCCGAGCAAGCTACCCTCTTCGAGCAGCTCTCCGGCTTTGACCCTGCCTACATCAACGAGATCACCGACCGAGCGCTGCACCCCCCGCAAGTCGATGAGAGTGCTGCCAAGCTTGAGCCCCTGCCCGAATCCGCAACTGCTAGTATCCTCGACTCGAGCTCTGACGATATCAACAAGTGGTACGAGTCTGGCCTTGATCTCATTGGCAGCAATGAGGTTGCTGTCGTGCTCATGGCCGGTGGCCAGGGTACCAGACTGGGAAGCTCTGCGCCCAAGGGCTGCTTCGACATTGGCCTGCCCTCGCACAAGCCCCTCTTCCAGATCCAGGCCGAGCGCATTCGCAAGGTTGAGGAGCTGGCTGCCAAGAAGGCTGGTGTTGACAAGGTCGTTGTCCCCTGGTACGTCATGACCAGCGGACCTACTCGCGGACCTACCGAGGAGTTCTTCTCCTCCAAGAACTACTTTGGCCTTGCCAAGGAGAATGTCATGATCTTTGAGCAGGGTGTTCTGCCTTGCATCTCCAACGAGGGCAAGATCATCCTGGAGAACAAGGGCAAGGTCGCCGTCGCCCCCGATGGCAACGGTGGACTCTACCAGGCCCTCGTCGTCTCTGGCGTTCTCGACGACATGCGCAAGCGCGGCATCAAGCACATCCACGCTTACTGCGTCGACAACTGCCTGGTCAAGGTTGCCGACCCCGTCTTCATTGGCTTCTCCGCCTCGTTGAACGTCGACATCGCCACCAAGGTGGTCCGAAAGCGTGATGCCACCGAGTCCGTCGGCCTGATCATCGCCAAGAACGGCAAGCCCGACGTTGTCGAGTACTCCGAGATTGACAAGGAGACTGCCGAGGCCCGCGACGCCAACAACTCGGAGCTGCTCAAGTTCCGCGCCGCCAACATTGTCAACCACTACTACTCATTCAGCTTCCTGGAGAGCATTCCTCAGTGGGCGCACAAGCTGCCCCACCACGTCGCCCGCAAGAAGATTCCTGCCACCGACCTGGAGACGGGCGAGCTGATCAAGCCCGCCAAGCCCAACGGCATCAAGCTCGAGCAGTTTGTCTTTGACTGCTTCCCTCTGCTGGCCCTCGACAAGTTTGCCTGCATGGAGGTGAACCGTGCCGACGAGTTCTCTCCCCTCAAGAACGCCAGCGGCACCGGACAGGATGACCCCGAGACCAGCAAGGCCGACATCATGAACCAGGGTCTCCGCTGGGCCCAGGCCGCTGGCGCCACCGTTGTTTCAGACGGAGGCATCGAGGTGTCTCCCCTGATCAGCTACGTAAGTTGTCACTTCATTCCTCACACCAGATCCAGCCTGATACTAACAATAATTCACAGGGTGGCGAGGGACTTGAGCACCTCAACGGCAAGACCATCGTGGCTCCTGCTGTACTGGAGCTGGAGAAGAACTAAACGAAGAAAAAGAAAAGGTGACTGGAATATTTGTTTTAATGATTTTTTATTTTAATATCAGCGTTGGTTAGCACTAGAGTAATGTTTTAGTGGCACGGGCCTGGATGAATTTACGAGGCTACTGCGGCGGATAAGGCCGCGTCTCCTCTGTCGAGCAATCTGCAGATGAAGCAAGTTGAAGCAAGAAATGAAGAGCTTGGAATCTTGTTAGCATAGCATATTGGGTTGTTCACCCCCCAAAGATGGAATATGATATGATTCTCTTGGGCTGCTTGATTGAAATACAAGACTTTTTTCATATCACATTCAAGCATTTTTGGTGAAATCTGGCGAATCGACTGTAGTCTATTTCTACTCTGTTCTTTTGTTCTTTTGTTCTTTCGCTTCAAGAAAACAAAACCGTCACTGCTTATATACATGTATGATCTAGATTCTATCCTCCTTTGTGGTATAACTTTTACTCCATCTCAGTGATGTACTTCTCCGCCTCCAGAGCAGCCATGCAGCCAGTGCCGGCGCTGGTAATGGCCTGGCGGTACCGCTTGTCCTGGACATCACCAGCAGCGAAGACGCCGGGGATGCTCGTCTCGGTGGTGCCGGGCTTGGTGACGATGTAGCCCTCGGAGTCGGTGTCGACCTGGCCCTTGACCAGGGCGGTGGCCGGGTCGTGGCCGACGGCGTAGAAGAGGCCGTTTGCCTCGACCGTCTCCTCCTCGCCGGTGACGACGTTCTTGATGACCAGGTGGCTCATGAGGCCGTCGTCGCCTCCCTTGACCTCCGTAGCGACGGAGTTGAAGCGCACGGTGACCTTGGGGTGCTTGAGCAGGCGTGCGGCCATGGTCTTGCTAGCACGCAGAACATCACGACGCACAAGAACAGTGACGTGGGAGCCGTACTTTGTGAGGAAAGTAGCCTCCTCAGCGGCGGAATCACCGCCGCCGATGACGAAGAGGGGCTTGTTGCGGAAGATGGGCACGGCGCCGTCGCAGACTGCGCAGGCGGAGATGCCGTTCTGCCAGTACTTGTCCTCGCCGGGGAGGTCGAGGCGGCGGGCCGACGCGCCGGTGGCGATGATGACGGAGTCGGCCGTGTGCGTCTCGTCGGGGTTGAACTCGGTCGAGAACTTGAAGGGGCGAGAGGAGAGGTCGAGCTTGGTGACGGTGTCGGTGACAATTTCGGTGCCGAAGCGCTCGGACTGGGCGCGCATGTTGTCCTGGAAGAAGAACTCGTGTGAGTATATGTCCAAATAGAAAAGAAACAAGACAAGAAAAAGAGAGCGTCTTTGCAAGACTCACCATCAACTCCTGGCCCATGATGCCCTTGGGGAAACCGGGAAAGTTTTCAATCTCGGTCGTCGTCGTCAATTGGCCACCGGCAGCGGTGCCGTTTGCCATGAAGCCCTCATACAGGACAGCTGTTATCCCCCAAACGTTTAGCATATGCCGTTATATTCCATGGTATCACACGGGAGGAGCAAACTTACGCTTCAGCTCAGCTCTGGCCAGATAGATGGCAGCAGTATGGGCCGCGGGGCCAGATCCAATGACTGCAATGAAAGTTAGCCTCGGTATCGCAAATCCATAGACGGCTCTTCTCATGGCCGTCTCAATCGCATAACGTAAATAGAGCAGACATACCGACAACCTTGCTATGCATCTTTCTTGCTCCGTGTTCAACAGGCTTGGTGGGATTCTTTGTGAATGTGGTGGCGGCAGCGGCAATCGAAAGCCCAGCACTCGAACGCAGCGTTCGTCGGAAAGTTGAGGCGAACAGTTTGGCGACTTTTGGTCTAAAGATACGGGAGAAAAAAGAAGAGACGAGACGGCGGCAAAGACGGGTATATATAGCGGTTTAGATTCTATGGACGCGTTCGCAGAAGTGAATCCCTTATACAAGATGCAAAAGACAGAGATGGAAAAATAGCACACGGACGAGTTCGGCGCCATGGCGGGGCTCGGCCGTGAGTTGCAGAACTGGACAGAAGCCGCATCTTAGTAACCCTGGCACACAATTCCCGGGCGGTCAGCCGCTAACACTCAGCAAAGTACCCTCGCTTGCCTCGCCATAGTCTCTACTGTACGGAATCAAGACAAGGCTGTGTGCTTGGATTGGTTTGGATTTCTAAGCCCCCCCGGCACCGCAGACGCCGCTCCCGACTCGTCGCATTAAAGTTGGACCTGGAATCGCAGCTTGTCAGGTTGACAAATCTCAAGTGCCAGCGCCTGGTGTTTCGAAGCTCAAAAGATTTGGGCTCATGGGGATGCGCTGCGGTCGGATGACGTCCCAGCCCGGAAACTGGAATCTTTTTGCGATATCCAAAACCTTCCCCCTCCCCCTATTTCCCCCGTTCATGTGCCCCCCTCATCGCTGCCCGTCCTCGGCACCGTCGCGCATGCCAAACTTGAGCCCAAGGCCGCTTATATCTCGTTTGAAGAACTTTCCAAAATTTCTCAGATTCTCATTGATTGTCGCCTTGTCTGAACCGCTTTGCCCAGTGTTGCTAATGTCCCTCGCTGCACTTAGCAGTTTCTCGCCCAACGACCCCGCGTCGAACCTTGCTGCTGAGCTGCCTGCCAATGAGGATGATGCAGTGTTGATTGCGCCCATGGCACCAGTACTGCTGAGACTGGACGTCAACATCAATGGTGTCAGGAGCGGCGAGTTTTGTGCGAGCTTCTCGTTAGAGCTGCTGTCGCGGTGGATGCCAAACAGCTCAATCAGGTGAGCCTGGTCTATCTTGCGCACCCCCTTGAGATCCAGGATCTTCTTGAAGTTTGTATCTGAGCGATCCGCAATGTGAATGAGGTACGCCTGCACAAGGCCCTCTGGAGGCGATTGCCGAACTTGTAGCGTCTTGAGCAGAGGGTCCATCCGATTCATGCTTTGCTCAACCCTCCTCACAAACGTAGCGGACGGTGCTTGCTGCGCTGGCGATGGGTTGTGATAGGACAACAGATTCCCAAACGATTTTGTGAGTGCATATTTGTCAACGAGCATCTAGTACGACCCTTGGTTAGCTCAAGTTACGCGGCAAACTCCTATTCTCCCGTTCTCTCTTACCTGTTGTGCCCCAACCTCGGATATCGGCCGACACTGGACAATATTGTTGATAAAGGCCGTCACCAGATGATCCACCAGGTTGTCGCAGAATGCTCTTGCGTACTGCTGCTTGGTAACAATGGCCAAGATCTCCTCCGTCTTGTCATTGACATGTTTGACGAGCTCACCTACCCAGGAGCTCTGGTCGCCCGCGCTGTCCATGGTGCTCCAGTTTGTATTCTTCATTTCCCGCCAGACGCCCTCGCAGTCCACCTCAACAATGCGTACCAAAGCCAGCACGGCAGCGCTAGCAACACCCAGGAAAGCGTCTGACTGTGACGATAGATCGACCTTGGATACCAGCTCATGGTCAATACGCTTCTTGATGTTCTCCTCCAGTTGGTTCGTGTTAATGTGCCAGAAATCTGCTGTGTTCAGGACCAAGACGGCATCCTGCATGGAGGGGCCCTTCTGTCCGCTCGACTGTAGTTTCCGTAACAGTACCTGCTGAGCATACTCGTCCAAGTATTTGGCTAGTGTCTTTGAGAGATCCAATAGGCGGTCGCTCGTGGATAGCTTCGCGCATTGGGATAGAGTCAATTTGTAGAAATGGAAGAGCTCCAGAGCTGAGGAAATGACGGCCTGTGGCGTGAACTCTTCTTCTGGGGGAATGAGTGGCTGCGTGCGGTACTTAGGTATCATAGTAGCCAGCTGCTTGTCCTGCGACTCGACCCAGAGACTCAGGTAGGGCTCAAAAGCCACTGATATGAGCCCATTGAATGTGTGCGACTTCTCCTCAGTCGAGCTCAGAGTGTCGATGCTGGCCCTTGGGTCGTTGGAGAAGTGCTTCTCTAGATTCTGTTCGAAATTGAGCGTTTCTTGCAAGCACGCGAGAAGCAGGTTAACGTCAATCTTGTTGCCGTCTGGGCGCCGCATGCTACGCTCCAGGATGCCCTTGAAGTCGTCACGCGTGCCGTCGCAGAAAGCAGTGGCCAGAGTTTCGTTGACGCGCCAGTGCGGAGGGAAAATAGCGGCATGGTCGTCTTCGTGCGTCTTCATCATGCGCTTAAACCACGCATATCTTCGTCCGATGTTGTCTAGATTGCCTGCCTCGTCGTTGCCCCGGAATACTTGGCGGTACTCTCGCAGCTCCGTGTTGATGTACCAGCCGACAATCCTAGATTTTGCCGAGTCTCCCAGAGCATCCATGACGAGGCAGGCTTCCACCAAGGTTCCCCTCTTGGCGCTGACCTCTCCCTTTGTAAAAGCCATTTCGAAATCCTCGCAGACCTGCTCTAGCAGCTCCCGCTGTAGCTCGGACACCTCTCGACTCAGCGTCGCGATCTGCTCGATGCTCCTGTAGCTGTTGAAGTGCTTCATCAGCTGCAGCACCGCCTGCAAGAGGCCGGCACACTCCCGATACTGCCTCGTCTTTGCAAGGCCCCTCAGCTGCTCGTACGCCGTTGTGAGCATCTGCAGCCGCTTCAGCGCCGTCATGCTGAGCGTCAGGTTCTTCTTGGTATTGTCCAGCCTCTTGATGTCTGCTGTCATCGATGTGATGTTCTGCTCCGTCTCTATCGCCCGTGAGCGCACCGTTTCAATCTTGCGAAACAGCTGCGCAAGCTCCGTTTGCGCGGACCGCATTCGCTCCAGGCTCGAGTCTGGTTCGTAGGCCTGGGCCGATTCGAGTGTGTTGATTTCGTACGAGAGGTCATCTTGGCGGTGCTTGAGTGCCTGAGAGACTTGGCTTATGGACGAGACGGCGGACGGATGCGAAAACAGGAGGTTGAGGTGGTCAATGGGATCGTAGTCGACTGTGCCACCATCTTCATGTTAGTTGCGAACAGCTTGTCATTCGGCCGGCGACTCACTTGCGTCGAGACTTGCGGCAGATGACCCTGCCAGAGAGCCATTCATAGTTATGAGTGTTTGGTAGAAAATGGATGATAACAGTACAGCAAGATAAGAGATGGCAGCTCGTCGATGGATGATGCGAATTGTGTAAAGCCGGTGTTAACCTGAGCCAGGCTCTGTCTCGTTTATCAAATGTCTTGGTACCAGGTACAGAGTACGGGTAGCTCCTGATGCTGCAAGAGCCGGGGCTGCCAAGAGTGGACTAGTCTGAGTGTTCTTATTTAAGTTAAAGTGGGTCGTATTTCCTGTTAGTCTCACGGCTTCTTCGAGATGACACTGCAACTGGCACCAGACATTGATATACACATTATCAGATATTAATGGCTTGATTATTTATTCAAGGCAACGCTTTGGAAACCATATGTTCATTGAGACGTAAGTGTTAAAATGAAGAGCATATGACAGCTGCTCTGTAAGCTGTATTGACTACCTGGTAACAGGCTATCTTGGTACGTGTATTGCCTTGACCTATCTCGCTGGATGGCCTCAACTATTCCTGATGCGTTTCTGGCGTACGCTTTTATTCCTCCTCGGCGTACTTGTCAAACTCGGTGCTTTCCTTTTCCTTGACCGTGTCCTTGCCCTTCTTCTTCATGGAGAAGCGCCACCCGCTCATCCGACTCTCCCTCGACTCTCTCGATTTGGAGGGGCCTAGCGAAGGGCTGCTTGCCAAGCTGTCAAAGCTTCGGCCAAGCTGAGAAGCGTCCTCGCCTAAGTCGTCGATGTCACCGATGCTGGACCGATGGTCTACGGACATATTTCTATCCGAATTCGTTGCGCTACCGGGCCCTTTCTTAAACAGTCCCGAGTCTTTGCCTAGTCTAGTCGACAGGCCAAACTTGCTAGAGCTTCCCTTGCGGAACAGTTTCATGACGACATTGTCTTGATCTTTGGCAGCCGAGTCGGCGTTGGAATTGAGATCAGATGGCGTGTTGGATAAAGTCGAGCCAAGCATCAGCGATTCATGAGATTCGGCAACTGAACCCTGAGTGTGGATGGAATTGGTGTCCCGAGACATTGACGCTTCGGATGGGAAATCATCCAGGCCATGGGGGTATTCTGTGTCCTTGGCCTTTTCTTCCTTGGCCTTGTCTTTGCTCTTATCCTTGCTCTTAGACTTGTCAGCACCGCGGAAGAAGTTGCCCATGAATGTCGGAGCTGTCGGATTTAGACGCTGGTTGATAGATTTCAACCCTGTTGGCGGGCGGGAACCGATGACGCCAATCTGGCTAGGCGACGTCTGCGGGTCAAGTAAGTCATCATCGTCGAGTATGACATCTTCGGCGGACGCCAAGGTGGTGGTCAGTATGGACGGCGATCCGTGAATCGACGGGCGCCTAGAGCCGCTCCTAGATGGCCATCGGTTATCAGGCGACCACAGCCGGTTCTTAGTGCTGAGCAAGCCTCCCTGCTCTCCCTGAACTCCTTGCACTCCCCAGATGGAGCCGCTGTCTGTGGACGGCCGTGGCAGGTCGATGGAGTTTATGGAAGGTGGCCTGGATCCGTCAGCGTCTCTATCAGCAAATACGCCGCCGCTTGAGTTGCCAAATGGAATCAGCCGGCGCGCCGAGAAGGGTCGAGATGTCGAAAAGGGGATTCCGGCAAAGCTATCGGGCCCGGTCGAGTTGCGGTTCATCCAAGAGGAAAAGTTGATCTTTCGGCGATTTTCCAACACCTCCTGCTCGTCCGTTCCTCGAGGGAAGGATTGGCTCTGCCCGGGCTTGAGCGAGCCAATGGCAGGCCCCAGTTCATCCGCAGGCTTTGCGCCCCTATTACGTAGCGCCGCCAAAAGGTTGGACAGCCTATGGCCGGTGGCGGGAGGAGAAGTCGCAGAGTGATTCAAACCCAGCGAAGTCAAAGACGGCCGCCGGTCACGGGTTTCATTATATTGGGGAAATGGTAAGTTGCTCGAAGAACCATGAGGGCTTGCGAATATGTTAAAGGGTGGGCTTGCGGAAGCCGGTGACTGAATGTTGTCGTCGTCGTCTGCCTGAATAGGCTCAGGCAGGAGATTATCATCGGGGTCCAGGTCAGGCTCCTCCATTTCGTCAAAAATATTAGAAGGGAGAAATGAGCGAGCTGCCGACGGACTCAACGGCCCGTTGGCCTCCCTAAGTTCAGCCTCCGTCTGAGGTTCGCCTTGGCCATGAGCCGCCACGTCCATAAACAGGGCTGGGCCAAATCCAGCATTGGAGAAGCCGGCAGTCGGTTGAAAGGTAGGGTCAGAGGGAACGATCGGGCTTGGTGCCAGACCCTCAGGCATCGAGACGCCATGTTGGCTAAGACGCCGAGGTCGAGCGGGCGGAGACATGTCAAAGTCCGCATTAGGGTTGGGAGCGACTCCCTGGTTGAAGAATTCGAGGTTGGCCTGCTCCATCCTCAACTGCTTCGTCACCATGTTGATCTGCTGGTCAAGCTCGTAGGATCTCTTGGCTTCCGCCACCCACCGAGCATGCAGTTCCTTTCTCCTGGCCTCCCACTCCCTCCTTAATCTCAGGTCTTCCTCCTTCCACTGCTCATCGTGCGCATCAGGAAGCTGTTCTCGAGCTGCCTTGAGATCCTGCAATTGTTTCCCTTTGTCTTTCAACTCCGCCTCAAGCTCAGCACACTTATCCAAAAGCTCAGCATTGATCTCGTCAAGTTTTCGCACGTCCTTATCCCTCTTCTCCGCCAAGGCAGCCTTTTGCGCCTCAAACCCTTCACGATCCCTTTTCATGCGCTGGATCTCAGACTCAAGTTTGGAGACATTATCTCGAACTTTGGACTTTTTGGCCTCCTTGTCCCGCAATTGCTGCTCCTTTTTTGCGCGCTCCTTCTCCGCCGCTCTCATCTGCTCCATCGTAATTCTCACCATGGCCTTGAGTTGGGCTGTCTGCTCTTCCTTCTCCTTCAACATCTGACGCTTACGCTCCTTTTCCTTTTTCAACTCCTCTTCCTGTTGCTGTGCCTCGGCCTGTTCCTTGGCATACACGGCCAATGTATCCTCGATTTCCTTTCTAATGCCTTCAAATTTATAATTCAACTCGTCAAGCGACAGTTCTGGGCCATCGAGAATTGGGAGCTTGATGTGAGGCTGGTCCATGCTCGCGACAGAGGGCGAGTGACGGCGATTTATTGTGTTGCGCCTCTGCCCCGGCACAGTACCGTTGGCATCGCGAGTGTTGGCCGAGTTACCGTCGAGAACAGGGGCGGCCTCGACTGATGGTACGGGGAATTGGGCATCGTCAGAGTCGTCGCTTTCATCATCGCCAGGGATGGTTCGAGGCTGGTCCGGGTCCGTAAAGTTAGTAGGCAGTCGTGAGTTGCCCAGAAGCGGTCTCCCGTCCTTGCCAAACGTGCGTAATCGTAAAAGGGCACTGCCGGCTTGGAAGTTGTTTGGGCCCACGGCAACAACGCGAATGTTGTAGAAATGGTTCGGCTTCAGCCCCGTCACCGTAATGGCCACCTCGTTGCCTGGGGAATCGCCCACTGTTGTCCAGACAAGGTCAGATCACAGACATGGGACAGATTGGAGTATTCTCATGCCGGCTAATACGTACCATGCACTCCGTTGACTTGGATAGAATATTTCTGTACAGGTCGATTGCTCGTCGGGCGCGTCCAGCTGAGAGTAGCCGCATCGGATCGAATTCCAGCAAGACTGACGTCGGGAGGTTCAGGGATGTCGACACCTAGGATGTTGATGAGCTCGGGAACGGGTTTCCAGAGGGTTTGCCATCCCCGGTGAAGCAGCCTGGACACAAGTCAGCAACAGCAACAGCTCGAAATGGAATGGTTAGTAACGAACCAGAGCACGGCTCCGAGAGTGAGCGCCATCTTGAAGTGCTGGGCTAGCAGCGCATCGAGCTGGTAGTCGACAATGGCGTCGTGGGCGCTTGCGTACATGCGCGCGGCGAGCTGGCGAGGATCGATGAGGACGGCGGAGGCGCTGACGAGGATATACAGGGCCTTGCGGTGGAAGGGCTGAGGACTACCAAGTCCCCAAAAGCCAACAGCGCTGAGGGAGAGAAGGGTCAGGGCTGGAAGCTCCCATGACATGTTCTCAGATGGACTTAGCCAGAAATGCCGACCCAGGCGGGAGGATGTCGGTAGTTGGAGGTTTGGAGGCGGGAGAAAAGAGCAGCAGGCGACCCCAGTAAAGCCGGGGCGCCGATTGGCCGGCTAGCAGAGGGCTGGCTCTTTTTTTCTTTCCTTTTTTTCTCTGCTACTGTGTAGACGCCGTGCAAAGATGACAAGCTGGCACGGACAAGAAGCCACCTTCAGTACTCTGGAAATTCAATCCGAACCAGCGTACTGTACTGTAATGCACTCCCAGCGCAGAGAGCTTCGGTAGAAGCAGTCAATGACCGCACTGTGCTGCTAATTGAAAGAATCCTGGCAGCAAAACCAACGACTTAGTCTCTGCCAAGGAGGTTAGCAGCCTACTGGAGGTGCTAAGCTGGGGAGACCGTAGTCGAGCTTGAAGATAGACGCTGTACGAGACTTGGAGTCTGTGGTGCAAGACGCTACTTGGTGCATTCAGGCTGAACATCAATGTGCGAAATGGCGTGGCGTCGAAGAGGCACTGTGAACGGTATGTTGTAAAAGACAGTGCCGGCGCCACTCGAGCTTTGGCCGTGAGAAAAGGAGTTCTAAAAATGGATCCAAGGTTGAATATTAGTGTTGTCGCAAGGAAAATGAAAAAGGGAATAAAATTGACGTGCATAAGGCCTTATCGTATCGGCAAAAAAAAATAGCTGAGCAAGACCGCCTCGAAGTGCCCAAAAATGTATGGAGTGGACCTTGTGTGGCGATCCTTACTAGGGCAATTGGAGGCTACTTGATGAGTTGAGCTGCGAGACGAGCCTGATAATTCGGCGGCTGTTGCTTTGGGAAGCCCTCGAATATTCGCGTATACACGGTAGTTGGAGTTGTAAAGGGCAATACATCAAATTGATGTGATATCTATCGTCATTGCCCTATCGTAGCGAGGAGGAAACGTGGGAAGGTTAAATACATGCACTCTCTCTCCACCTGGGGCAGCCTGCATATCCGACCGCTTGAAGTCAATGCGAGTTTCACGGGACATGATGCACATGGCTGTCAACATAGGCGGGAGGGGAAGGCCGAGGTGTATTCCGTGCTACCACATTATTTGCCAGCACGGTCTGAGCGGTGACTTCGGACAAGCAACGGCCCTGGAGTTTGTTGATGATTTGCTGGAGTCATTGGTTAACCTCGAGGCCGACCTGTAGAGGCAGAAAGCTCAATTGCAGAAGAATTTGTGAATATGCCGCAGTTTCTTCAATCTACTTCTACTAACGTTGTATCAAGTCCACCATGCCTTAACCATAGAAGCACATGTAAAGACCAGTGCAATCTACGACGATGTACTGCTAAGGGAAGACTGGACTGGGAGAGAATTTCTGGGTACAAGTATATGGGTGGAATACAACGGCCGTGCACTGCCATCATGTAAGTAGGCGGGCATCTGCTTTGCCAAGTAGCATTGCTATACATCAAGTCTCGAGCTGTGTAACCTTCGGAAGCAAATGCATCAATGGCATGAGGCTAAAGTCGGTGAATAAGGTAGCTATTGTACTATTATACGTATCTGAGGATATCGTCAGCTCAGCTCTACGTTCAATGCTATTTGTCTTACATACCAAACCAGCTTTCGCAGCTTACATGTGTATGGAACCTTTATAGGGAGTGCTGGTTATGGATAAAGTTTCTATGTAAGCCCAGCCACGGCTTTCGTTTGGGCCAGGGATCGTGGGGTTGCTTGTTTAAGTCTTTCTCTTACAGATGGATGTTGCTTGCTCACCCGGCTGCAAGGGTTGATATCCCCCTACATATTGCATCTGCATTTGTCTACAAACTGTAACCTGGCTGACTGGCCCTCTTTAGAGAAACCCTTCTATTGACGTCAGCGAGCCTTTTTTAGCCATTATTTCACGATGATGCTTGTGTGATGGGCTCTATTGAGATCAGCATGCGAGCTAGATCAACATCCATGTATAGCCTCTCATTACCCCTCCTAATTCCCTCATCGATTTTGGTCTGGGGAAGCAAGCCCCAAACAGGAAAAAATCAAGAGAAAAGTCTTTGGTAGGGAGATGCTGTCTTACACATGCACAAATGAGTAGAGACAATGGCCTCCACAAGCATGTGTCAAACCGTATGCCCCTTACCTTAGTGCACTTATTGATGTATAAACACCACCACATTGCTGCACATGTAGTAAGCTGATGATATTGGCAGACCTCCTTGGAGTCACCCGCAAAGCCCAGGCTCCAGCCATCTACAATCTGAGCCATACTACTCGTAGTCAATAACCAGAAGGCCGGTGTTTGGGGGTTAACAAGTTTGGCAAGCAAGGGATCAGGCCCCGGCTCGACGACTCATCTCTGGCATGCTTGGTCTGTCAGGTGAGCCTCCTCGTAATACGGATTGGCCCCGTCACGGATGCTTGCACGAGAATAGCCGCTAGAATCCTTCAGTGTGAGCGTGTGAAGCCAGTCATCAAAGAGGCAAAAGGCCAATGGCAGCCTGGAACCTCGGCTTGTTGGGGGTTGCTTTTATTCCGCGAACTATTACGTTGTTCTTTTGCAATTTTCTCGCCTGATGTCCCATGGAAATGGTTGAGCACATGATGGGCCGTGGTTCGGCAACGCCAAGTCCCCAGTACTTGGGGGTAACCCCGGATTCGCCGCGCGATGTTCCGCCCTTTCCAAGGGCCTTCCATGGGGCCTCAGGGCTGCCAGCGATGCCAAATCTCGCTCCCCCCCTGGCCCCCGTCAGCGGCCTGCCTACTGCGGTAAACCTCCTGAAGGGCTGCTGGAGGTGCCAACGGAGCGAGTCAAACCCGGAATGGAGAGTACAGCGCAGGTACCCTGTACTTGGTCCTTGCCGGGCACTCCCCCCACAGCGCTTGTCAAACGGATGAATTTCGCCCAAGCCTTGGATCATGTGCCTGCAGCCGAAGCGCAGCTTGTTGGATCAACGGACAAGCAGCACGTTCTCAACAATTGGCGGCCCGCTTTGCCACCTTTTCCCCGTGGGATTTCTTATATGTGTACATGTGTATTATTATATCGCGGGTTGCCCTTCCTCGCCGGCTTCAACCTCACGATCCTCTCGATCTGCGGCGCATGTTTCAGCGGCCATTGCGTGCATTTCTGGTGACGGACTGCCGACGCATCGTCCAAAAGTGTCCATAATTTCACATGCCAGGGAAGCGCGCCGTCTGAAACCGACGTCACCACCGGGCATCCCAACAAAGATCCACCCGTGCAAGGGTCCCCCAATTCTTCTCCGTTTGCCCTCCGTTTGCCATTTCATACAAAGTCAACCGAGTGCCCAAAGAGACCTGCAGGCCAGGCAGCTCGCCCAATTGTCCTGTCGTCCTCTCGGAAACGTGTTTCGCAAAGTACAGGTACAGGATACAAATAGTGTTTGGGGCGGATCGATCCGTTAGCAAGTCGGCACGATGCAGTACGTGCGAAACCTCAGCGACTCGGTTTCCACGGCCTGGAATTCCATCAACCCGGCCACTCTCAGCGGTGCCATTGACGTGATTGTCGTCGAGCGCGATGATGGCACCTTGGCTTGCTCGCCCTTCCATGTCCGCTTTGGCAAGTTTTCACTCTTGCGCCCGTACGAGAAGAAGGTCGAGTTCCGCATCAATGGCACCAAGCAGCCCTACTCCATGAAGCTGGGCGAGGGCGGCGAGGCCTTCTTCGTCTTTGAGACTTCTGATTCTATCCCGGAATCGATGCAGACATCCCCGCTGGTTTCTCCGGCAAGCAGCCCGCCTTTTGGACCGACAGATGGCTCGTCAGTCCTGCAAGAACCGGATACTCTGGAGCTTGACGGAGAGCCTGGAAAGGCCCGTCGCCCGTCACCCGCCATTATCCAGCCCGATGAGAACGGTACGTCTTTTGCTCTCCTTTGCTAGCTACCTCTAAATGGTGAGGATTCCATTGCTCATTATAATCATAGGCATGATTACGCCTCTGTCGTCCTCCCCTCCACTCTCAAGCTCACATCCTGGCCCTGGCGGTGACTGGCGCCAAGCCTTTGACCGACCTCACAGCGACGACATCTTGAGAAAAACCACACGACATCATGACGAAGCCATTTCGGACAACGAAAGCCCTTCCGAGTCTGAAAGGTCAGGTAGCCCTCCGATTCTTGGACCCACGGAGGCCATTGCACGCGCTAGGGCGTTATCCAAGGGACTGTCTGCGGTCAACATTCCAACTCACATTACCGAGACGGGAGATCTTATGTTGGACATGACGGGTTTCAAGAGCAACGAGGAAGACATGCTTCGTGCCGAAGTCCTTGCACGAAACATTCTTTCCGAGGAAATGGACGGCAACTATGACATCGGAGCCTTGTTTGGGTTTGATGAAGAGGGCAACCTCTGGGTCTACAGCAGCGAAGACGCCAAGCAAGCCGCTATGAACAAGACTATTGAGTCGTCATTGCAAGCACACCGCCGCGCTGTTGCTGCCGACGCCATATCAGATCCGGGCTACCAAAGTGATGGCAGCGATCTCACCACCGCACCACACATTCCTTCTCACCGGCGTTCAGAGTCTGATGCTGGTCCTGGCGGCATGCACACGCCCCCTCGAAGCCCGACCGGCTCCCTTCAGCCCCCCAAGAGCTACGCTAAGACCCTTCGATTGACTAGCGATCAGCTGAAGGACATGAGCCTAAAGTACGGAGAGAACTCGATGAGCTTCACAGTCAACCGAGCAACGTGCGCGGCCAACCTGTATCTGTGGAAACACGATACGCCCGTGGTCATTTCGGATATTGACGGCACCATCACCAAGTCGGACGCCCTTGGTCATGTGCTCAACTATATTGGCCGAGACTGGACTCACTCTGGCATCGCAAAGCTCTATAGCGATATTGCCCTGAATGGATACAACATCATGTACCTGACGAGTCGCTCCGTCGGACAGGCCGATACGACTCGGGCCTACCTGAACAACATTGTCCAGGAGGGCTTCAAAATGCCCCACGGCCCAACCATTCTGTCTCCCGATCGAACCATGGCTGCGCTGCGCCGTGAGGTCTATCTACGAAAGCCTCACATTTTCAAGATGGCAACACTACGGGACATTCGAAACCTGTATGGACCCGACGGCGGTCCTTTCTATGCCGGGTTTGGCAACCGTCTCACAGACCAAATTTCCTACCGAACGGTGGATGTACCGCGAACCCGCATCTTCACCATCAACTCCAACTCGGAAGTATCGCTTGACCTCCTGAGTCTTAACAAACTCAAGATGACCTATGTCAATATTAATGAGGTTGTGGACCACTATTTCCCCCCTGTCGATACCCTGGTCAGGGGTGGCGGGGAGGATTACACCGACTTCATGTACTGGAGAGATGACCCCCTCCAGATTGATGATTTCTCGGCTAGCGATAGCGACGATGATGATGACCAGGGTAGCACTTACACTGATGAGGAGGGAGATGATGAAGAGGAAGAGGAGGAGGAAGAAGATGACGATGAAGAGGTTGGCGAGGGGCTCGCAGACAGCTACATCTCGAATGAGGGCTACGAGGGCGACGACATTCTCGAGAGCATCGAGAATGATTATGCCGACGACGAGGAGAATTACGATGATGAAGATGCCGAGGCTTCGGACGATGAAACCCGGGTGGTGGAAGATGTCCCAGCCGAGATAATCACTGGGGTCAGTCACTTATCCATGGAAGAGAAGGCGATGATTTAAAGAAAGAAAGAAGGGGAAGGAAAAAGAACAAACAAAAGCTAAAAGAAGGATTTCTATAGAACGTTTCCGGCGCCGTCGAGCAGGAGCAAGACCTGCCATCTGTCGAGGTACCCGTCGAGATTCGAACGCCCACGATTCCGTCGTAACGAGGGCTTTTTTTGTTTTGGCTCGCTTCTTCGTCTTTTTTTCAATCGCTTCTTCTTTTTGGAACGATTCAAGCGATTGGGTTCATCACTTTTGTTTTTCATCAACGCCTTTTCGAAGATTCGGGATTTTCCCCTCCGAGCAGTTTCACGCCCTTTTCCGTCTTGATTAAAACTGTAAAAGGAGCAAAGGGGGAGTGAGCATGGCGATGCAGTTAGAGCAGAAACGAAGGTTTGCAAGGGGGTTTCACATTATATTGCAAATTGGGGCATTACATAGCGAGGCGTTTTTGGCATCATGGAATCTGATAGGGGGAGTTTTTCATCTCAACGGTAGTTGTGCAAAACAAAAGCAAGGGCCAGCAGAAAAAGTCATCTTTTTTCTTGCATCAGCTTTTCTGAGCTTGGTTGTAGCGAGTTTTGTTGCGACGGTATGTTGTTTTATTGAAGTTGCTCGTCCATTTTGAATTTCGAATTACTATAGAATATCGGCATCAAGCAATCGTCATATCACCATAGATATAAAAAAAAAAAATTATCAAAATAAATATCCAATAGTGTATTTTTTTTACTCTGTTCTCATAATATTCTTGCCTCATATTTTTCCCTGCTAATTTTACAGACCCATTTCCCGGATATATCCTCCCCCAGTTTACTTTTGCCCATCCATGTGCTTGATACGAATCTCCACCGCTCTTCTGTGAGCTTCCAGCTCCTCGACCTTGGCCAGCTGCATGACTGCTCCGCCCACGTTGCGAAGGCCCTCGGCTGTCAGGTTGGAGCTGGTGATGTGCTTCTGGAATGATCCGAGGTTGACGCCAGAGTACTGCTTGGCAAATCCGTATGTTGCTATATAGCTAGTTAGCACAATGGCATGGCAAAGGAGGGAGAATCCTCAAAAAGAACTGAGAGGAATGTATTGACTTACGTAGTGAGTGGTTTACACCAGCAGAGTAATCTCCAACACTCTCGGGTGTCCATTCGCCAATGAAGACACTGCCGGCGTTCATGACGAGGTCAACAACCTTGGCGGCATCCTTGATCTGCAGGATCAGATGCTCCGGCGCATATTCGTTGCTGATGCGCATGGCCTCGTCGATAGTCTTGACAAGGACGGAAACAGAGTGAGCAATGGAACCGCGCACAATGTCCACTCTGGGCAGGGCAATGGCTTGGTTGTGAACTTCGTCCTCAATAGCCTTGAGCTGCTCCTCTGTAAGATCGACAGCGATCAAGATGACTTGGCTGTCAACACCGTGCTCAGCCTGAGAAAGCAGATCCGAAGCCACAAAGGCGGGGTTGGCATCCTTGTCGGCGATCACCAGGACTTCGGAAGGACCAGCAGGCATGTCGATGCTCACTCCCGCATTGGTATCGTTGCTGACGTGCATCTTGGCCGCGGTGACGAACTGGTTACCGGGGCCGAGAATCTTGTCAACCTTGCTGACGCTCTCAGTGCCGTAGGCCATGGCGGCAACGGCCTGGGCTCCACCGGCGAGAACGATGCTCTCAGCGCCGACCTTGTGAGCAGCATAGACAATCTCAGGAGTCACACTGCCGTCGGCACGAGGGGGGGAGGCCAGGACAATCTTCTTGCAGCCGGCGACCATGGCAGGAACACCGAGCATAAGAGCTGTGCTGGGCAGAACGGCAGTACCACCAGGAACATAGAGACCAACACGTTCAATCGGTCTTGAGAAGCGGCTGCAGACAACGCCAGGCATGGTCTCGACCTGGAGAGTCTTGTCGTCCTTCTGGGCGGCGTGGAACTTTCGGATGTTCTCAAAGGAGGTATCAATCGCCTTGATAGTCTCAGGAGAGAGCTCCATCAGCTCCTTAGGGAAAGGAGCCTTGAGAACTGGAGATGTAAGAGAAGTGGCCTTTTCAAACTTGTGAGTGTAAGACAGAACGGCCTTGTCTCCGTTTGTGCGGACATCGTCGATAATAGGGGTAACAATCTTCAGAATAGCATCGGGAGATTTTTGTGAAGGTCGCTTCAGAGTCTCGAGCAGCTCTGCCTCAGTAGCGTTGGCGGAGTCGATTCTCTGCATGAGAATCCGATCACTCTTTGGCTTTTCGGCTTCGACAGGCTTGGCCGGCGCAGCGGGAGCAGACGGTTTGATTCCTTCTTTCTCAGCCCATTTGCCCTTGGCATCGCCCGTCCTCCTCTTGACCTTTAAGCCCTTTGCGTTCAGGCTGGCGGCGATATCAGCTACGCTCACGCCAGCGCCGACAGCCCTTGTAAGAGCGAAATAAATCAAATCAGCGGCCTCGAATGCAATTTCCTGAGGAGTCTTGGCATCGCATAGCTCCTCGGCCTCTTCCATAATCTTTGCCCTCAAGAGCTTCTCATCGGAGAAAAGCCTGGCAGTGTATGAGCCAGCAGGAGCAGATTCTTTCCTTGACTTGAGGGTTTGCTCCAGTCTTGCGATGCCCGTCAATTCACCAAAGCAACCGAATTGCTCAAGGTGGCAAAATCGGCCCTTTTGGTTCACAACAAATTTGAGTGTGTCATTGTCGCAGTCCAATGCGATGCGGACGAGCTCTTGAGTGTCGCCAGAGGTAGCTCCCTTAATCCATAGTCCTCGTTTACGGCTCTGGTAAACGCCCGTCTGAGTCCGCAAAGCCTCTAGAATGCTCTCCTCGCTTGTGTAAGCCAATCCAAGCGCAATCCCGTAGACGTCAGTAACCACCGTAGGGATAAGGCCATCGGCGCGATCCGACTTCCAGTATGTCGCAATGACCTTGGAAAGCAGGAGCTTGCTACCATCGGACTTATCGGTCGTCAGTCCGGTCGAGGGCAGGATCGGAATCGCGTTGCACTTCTGCGCAACCTGGATGAACTGTTCGAGAGCGACTTCCGGCACCGGCTTCAGATAGAGAACCTTGAGCTTCTTGGCTCGGGCCTCTTCGGCAAACTTGTCGATATTGGCAGCTGTGGGGTCAAAGTCTTTGATCAGGAGGCCGTGCTCGGAAGCAGCAGACAGGTCGAGCTTCGAAACAGCGGGCAAGACTCTCGCTCCAAGCTCGGCATATTGCGAAAGCGACTCTGGCGCAACGAATGCCGTACGTGCCCCGCCGTCAAGCAGCGCATACACATCGTCTGTGGATTGGAGGGACGTGGCATCGATGTGGGCGTGGAACTCGGAGCTGTGGCGGCTAAAAAATCGAGAGAGCTTTTCCAAGATCTTAGGAGTCGCCTCGAGGAACGGACTGGCGAGGATGGAAACCTCTTCGCGGTTGAGGCCGTCGAGGTTGGCCAATCCCGGAGGAATGGCCACACTGACAAGGAACGGTAGGGGAAGCACCGTTTCCATGAGGGGCAGAGTGGGATGGCGATGTCGATTGCAGCACAGCAAGGACAGGAGATGTGAATTGGTGAATTGGAGGAATTAATAGAGGCAGAGAATCAAGAGAAATATGATCCCGAGCCTTGCTATCAATGAGTCAAGCCTATCGTCTGAAAAACAACTCGAATGACTGGGACCGGCACCTGAATCGGCGGCAGTTCAATTTTTTGGTGGGGTCGCCACCAGCTGTCCTGCTGCAAGCGTGCGCTGAATCTTTTTTTTCCAGAGCCTCGAGCCCCTCCAAGGCCACTGCAGGCGCGGCGATTACAGCCAGTCACATCCACTGAATTGCGACGCTGCCATTGGGCTAGATTTAAGGTGTGGTCTGTGCACGCCGAGCACAGCAAATGCGCTGCCGGATTAATAATAGTCCGAGAGCGACTGCATTGCACCGCGACCGACCGCGAACCATCCAATTGCTCGGCTGCGATTCTTTAGCTACAGCTCGCGAGATGCATTGCAGAGTCGCAAGTTGATTTGTTCGTTGTTCTTATATGTGTTGCCGTGCTGATACCCAGGGGAAAGATTATTTTTGATACCAATCCTCCCGATATACCTTGCTGCTCGAGCTCGCACCTGATCTGTGTCGCCTCGCTTTCACTTTATATCGGCCAGCTCCAGCTCTCATTCTGTTCGGCAGATCGCATAACTTTTCCCTCGCTCTACTTCGATACCATTCCCGATCATGTCTTCGAGTCAGCCTCAGACAAATGGCGTGACAGCTTCGTCCGCCAACACATCTCAAACAATTCCTAATACTCAGACCACGACCGCAAGCCAACCTCCAGCTGCTTCTTCTTCTCAACCCCCACAACCTTCGACACACCAACCGCCTTCTGCCGCACCCAAACCGCGCGACGCACGCCTTGTCGAGCTTCTGCTCACTTCACAGGGAGTCACATCTTATGAGCAGCGAGTACCCCTCCTGCTCCTGGACTTTGCCTACCGACATACCTCCTCCGTCCTCAGCGACGCACTGCACCTCTCCGGTGATCCGTACGTTACACAGGCTGGATCTAAGCCTTCAGCTTCCGGTGCAGGTGCCACTGCTGCTCCGTCAGGCGATGCCAGTGTCAGCGCGAATGCTGTCAAGGTGGCCATCGCCGCCCGCCTAGGCTATCAATTCCGCGGAGGAAGCAGTGGAGGCGGCATCAGCAAGGAGTACATGCAGGAGCTGGCGCGAGAGCGAAACAAGATTGCTCTGCCAAAGATTGTGCCAAACGAATGGGGTGTTCGGCTGCCAAGCGAAAGATTTGTTCTCAGTGGGACAAGTTGGGGACTCAAGGACATGTGGGATGAAGATGATATGGATGAGGATGAGGAGAGCTCAGCTTCTCAGCCAGGCGATGCCATGGAGGGCATTGAAGGACCGGACCCTGAAGATATCGGCGGTGATGGCGTTGAAGGAGGGACAGTAGACGATGTCTTTGGTGACGATGTGGATGCAGAGATGGCTGAGGAGAGCTAAACAACATCAGCTTCAGTCAATACTGCATTTTCATCGGATGGCTTTGAATCTTGGATCTTTTGCCAGGATTGTTTGACGTTGGGCGTTTTAGGCGTTGGGAGAAAGGATTACAAGAGGTGTAGAGTGGTCACATAGCTCTCTCTCGATATATACCTAGTAGGATCTACACCGATCCACCTCATAATGAGAGGATGATTGCTCGCCTGGCTCTATGAAGCATATATCAAATTGCAAAAAATTAGCAGCATGCCTGATTTGCTTACAGGTGAATGAGAGCCATGCATCATTGCGTGTTGCCACTGGTAGCTTCGTCTTATTAAGAATTAGGGGGCTAGAGATTATCGCACCACCGTCCAACAGGAAACGAAAACCTTCATCACAAGCATCTCTGCGCGCACAGCATTTGGTTTTTAGTAATGTGGGAAATTTATGGTACACTAGGCCTGTAAAACGGTATCTCATACACTCTATACCCGGGTCTTTGCTTTTTTTTAGACAATTCCTCCTCCCCCTTCTTCGGTTTTGTGTCCACTCTACCCTTAGAACTTAGGCTTCATGGTGTTCCTCAGTCGCTGGTAATCGAACAGACCCTCAATCTTGCCGACGGCGCTGATGGCGATGTCCTTGTCCCACAGGTATCGGTTAGCAAAGTCGGTGACATCCTTGTCGGTGATGGCATCGATCTTGCGCTCGATCTCGCCGGGGCTGGCGCGGCGGCCGGTGGTGATCAGCTGGCGACCGATATCCTCGGCAACAGCGGTGGTACCGTCCAGAGACAGCAGGATAGAGGCCTTGAGCTGGGCCTTGGCGCGCTCGACCTCGGCTTGGCTGACGTTGGTGCAGAGACGCATCCACTCGCGGATGGAGAAGTGGACAAGGTCGTCCAGGCGGGTGGTGTTGTCAGTGACAAGGTAGATACCCCAGAGACTATCAAGGCAGTTAGTTTATCGGCTTCTCTCGTTTAGCCGCTGCTTTAAACTTACCCAGTGTCGCTGTAGCTGGTGGAGAAGCTCATGAAGCTGTTGGCCAGCTCATGCTTGTGGACGTAGCCGCTCAGCTTGCTGCCCTGGTGAGGAGCGTTACCCATGGCCTTGTCGTAGTTGCCGACGATGGCCTGAGCGACGAGAGCAGTGTAGTAATCCTCAGAGTTCCAGCTAACACCCTCGACAGCGATGGCAACGTTGGCAGTGGCCATGGTGTCGTCACGAACACGGACATCAGAGCCAACAAAGTCAGCCTTCTGCTTGGACAGGAGGTAAGCCTCAGTCTGGGGTCCCTGGCTGGCAAGGCCGGAGAAGTGCTTCTCGGCAAGCTCAACCAGCTGCTCGTGAGGAACGCCACCGGCAGCAGCGAGAACCATGCGGTCGGCAGTGTAGTTGTTCTTGATGTAGTTGGTGAGCTCGGTGCGGGTGATGTCACGGATGTTCTGGCGGGGTCCAAGGATAGTGCGGCCAAGAGGCTGGTGCTGGAAAGCAGTGGCGTGCAGGTGGTCAAAGACAACCTCCTCAACCTGCTTCTCAACCTCCTCGGACTCTCGGAGAATGACGTCGCGCTCGCGCTCGATGGCGGAAGGCTCGAGCTTGGAGTTTTGCAGGATATCGGACAGGATGTCGACGGTCTGAGGAACATCGGAGTTGAAGGCCTTGGCGAAGTAGACGGTGTTCTCGCGCTGAGGGTCGTGTTAGTGGTTCGATTTTTTTTTTTTCTCGATGCGTTTATTGCGAGTGAGGAAAAATAAGACCAACCGAGGTGTAGGCGTTCAGGTGGCCACCCATGTTCTCAATCTCGAGCTCCAATTGATGCTGCGATCGCTTTGCGGTACCCTTGAAACAATTGTCAGCCTTTCCGGGCTCTTATGATGCCATATCGGGACATCCCACCTTGAAAGCCAAGTGCTCGAGGAAGTGGGCAGTGCCGTTGGTCTCGTTGGTCTCAGCGCGGGAACCAGCGTCAATCCACATGCCGACGGTGGAAGTCTGAGCCCATGGTGAGTACTCGGTAGCGACCTGGTGTTCGTACGTTAGCAAGACGGGTGTTCACGACCACGATACACGGCCAATTGGCCTTCGGAGTTGGCGCTCACGGTCAAGCCGTTCTTGAGAGTCGTCGTCTGGGTCTTGCCCACGGTCGAGGGCGTAGCAAAGCCTCGTCGCAGAGATCCGGCGGCTGAGAAGCCCGAACGGGCTCGCAGGCCTTGCGACAAGTTCAAAGCTAATCTGCGGGACGCCATGGCGGAGGTTTGGGGGATTAATGGTCAATTGAGCGGTTTGATGAAATCTTTCCACTGCTCGGCAAGAAGCTTTACTGAGCGGGTTGTGGCCTTAGTTTCGAGGTTTCGGCCTGCTTAGTCATTCCGACCAGCTCCGATGCCCGACCACACCGAAGCAGCTGGCCAATCATGAGCGGGAATTTACTAACAGCATCATCCGAGTCTGCTCCACACTTGAAGAATGCACGTATTAACGAGATTCTCCGTACAAAGTACACAATCGTACACAATGGGGTTAAAATCGGACAGTAAAATAATAAACCACGAATTTCAGACTAATTTATCAACAGTAGGAATAGTAGAAAATAGTGGCTTTTAAACAATAATGTTCATCTTCTATTAAAAAATGTCCACTTCAATGCCTACACGGGCTTGCGTACATGTGCCTGTAGAATCGCATTCGACGTAGGTATTGATACCTAATGGCACGATAGTGCCTTATGGAATTAAAGTATAGGTTGCACAAGTCATAGAGGGAAATGACCAAATAGACTCTGTCATCATCTAGTCTACTTATAATGCGATAAGTTCAGGGGGTTCTATTGCACTTCTTCACCCCTCTCTCCGCCCCTCCTTAAGGCCTCCTTGTTGTTTCTTGCGGGGAAGCCATCGTTACTGTTAGTGTTTCCTCACTGCATGCATCTCACTCTTCCATGCCCAACACTTATATTTCTTTTCTCTAATAGTCAGTCAGACTTGTGAAATGTCTCTCTCCTGAATATAGAATTTTATCATTTACTCGCCTCACCCAAACATCTTCACCTGACCGCAACCTGCTCCATCGAACAATAGGAACCAAGCGTACCTTCACCCAGCTGATCAATTAACCATCTGTTACCTGCGTAGAACAATCTCAATGGCGCCTGAAACATATGACTTTGCAAACGATTTCAAGACGCTTTACATACCAAAGCAAAAACCTGAACCAGCTCCTGTGGCCGAAAACATGAAAGCGCTGATCCAAAGCTACCCGCCTTTGAGCCAGGTAACACCAGTGGAAAGCTCTGACGACGTCTCATTCACTGCTTTATTAGAGATACCAAACTTTCGAGCTGAAGAGAGCTGGGAAATTTCTCTCTGGCATTCAATCGATGGAGAGGACTGGACCGACGGTGAAATACCTAGGATAAAGAGCACCGAAGCACCTCAAGCTCTCCATATCGAATCAGACGCCGTCTCTAGGATATACTTTGCGACAAAGTTATCTTTTAAGAAATCTTTACAGTTTACTATCAAGTTCCGCCCCAATGCCAATGATCCCTGGAGATGGATCCGTGATGAGCAAGGGGTAGAGGATGGCCACATTGTGCTACTCCCCGCTCCCACCGAGTCTGACGATCTGAACAACCTTATTTATGGACTTGATCCAGCATGGAAAGTCACGTCTCGCATGAGCCAAGCACCAAAGACTCAACTATGGTCTCTTGAGACTGCAGTGCCTCCCGGAGAAAACGATTTATCTTCATACACTGATGTTGAGCTTGGAACACCTTGGGGTTCTTTTCTTAGGTCAGCAGTGACAAGTCTTTTTTCAAACTACTTCCTTGCTATTTGGAAATGATACAGAAATGTCTAACAAGAAAGTTTTTAGGTGGTTTGCTATTGTCCGACTTTGGTCTCCATGGTTAGCACCACGCCATGGAAAGACACACTTCTCGCTTGATAAAGATGCAATACTGTTGGCTTTCCAGAGCCCAGAAGGCAGAAACATGGTTCTTCTCGCTGTCTCTGGTATAAATGATTTAGTGCCAGTTTTTCAACACACTTCCAGTGGTGCCGTCTCGGTAAATGTGCGAAACGACTCACTTTCAGATGAGAAGGTTGTTATTCTCGTGTCCGAAGGAAATGACTTCGAAAGAGCCGTTGCTGCCGTGATGTACCACGCAAGAACCCTTGTTATGAGGGCACGGAGCACAAACCAAGCTCTGGAAACTGAATTAAAGACTCTTGCTGACACAGTTCGGCCCGAGTGGCTCGAGAACTGGTATGATGGGCTTGGCTTCTGTTTGTTCATCCAATTTCGTCCCTCCTTTTCGTATAACATAGGCTAATGACTCTCAGGTACATGGAATGCACTTGGTCAAAGGCTCACTGAGGAGAAGATCCTCGACGCAATTGACAAACTGGAAAAGCACAACATAAACATCACGTCTCTGATAATTGACGATAACTGGCAGTCAATTGACTACCAAGGCCCTAGCCAGTTTCAATACGGATGGGTCGATTTCGAAGCCGAGCCACAAGGCTTTCCAAACGGCCTAAAGGCAGCCATTACTAAAATCCGCCAAAGAAGTCCCAACATCCAACACATTGCGGTTTGGCATGCTCTGTTGGGATACTGGGGCGGCATCTCACCCGGTGGAAAGCTCGCCAAGAAATACAAGACGGTCGAAGTTGTTCGCGAGGAAGCTAAACGACGCAATCTACCTCTTGGCGGCAAGATGACGGTAATTGCCAAGGAAGACGTTCCCCAATTCTATGAAGACTTTTACAAATTTCTCTCTGATGCTGGTGTTGATGGCGTCAAAACAGACGCGCAGTTCATGGTCGACATGTGGCTCAGTGCTTCCGTCAGACGCGAGCTCATCAACACATATCTGGATACGTGGAACCTCACTTCTCTTCGCTACTTCAGCGTCAAAGCCATATCCTGCATGTCTCAGATCCCACAGGCGCTGTTCAATTCTCAGATGCTGCCAAATCGGCCTGCTTTGCTCGTCCGCAATTCAGATGACTTCTTCCCGCAGATTCCCTCGTCGCACCCTTGGCATGTGTGGACAAATGCCTACAACAGCATTTTTATGGAGTATCTGAATGTTCTTCCGGATTGGGATATGTTTCAAACGGTGCATGATTATTCTGGTTTCCACGCTGCGGCGAGATGTGTTAGCGGAGGGCCGATTTATATAACCGATGTTCCTGGGGACCACAATATTGACCTGATAAAGCAAATGACGGGTGTGACTCCCAAGGGGAAAACCGTCATCTTCCGACCAAGTGTCCTAGGAAAGTCCATTTATCCTTATATCGGTTATGATGACGATTTGCTCCTCAAGGTGGGCAGTTATCATGGTATGTATGATATATCCAAACTGGCTGAAGTCGTTTCATTAACTTCATTTAGGAGCATCGGAGACTGGCACATCCATGGTTGCCATATTCAATATTTCGGCTCGCCCCCTAACCGAGCTCATACCCCTTTCCTGCTTCCCCGGCACAGTACCCTCTCTGCATTATGTTGTACGAGCTCATGTTTCAGGAAAGACGTCGGCGCCTATGAACATTGGAAACCCAACTTCGCTTATTACCGGGTCTTTGGATGTGCGAGGGTACGAGATTTTCACAGCATTCCACGCCGTACCTCTGACAAGTCAGAAGCATGGAGACCTGTGGGTGGCGAATCTTGGGCTTATTAGCAAGATGACTGGAGGTGTGGCCATCGAGGCCAGCAGTGTTGCCCTGAAGGAGAACGGAAGAGTGTTGGTTGATGTCAAGTTGAAGGCTTTGGGAGTTTTCGGTAAGTGAAGCAAGGTACATCCAAGTTGGAGGGTAGTTTCTAACAGTGATTCCCCTTTAGGTGTTTATATCTCTGCATTACCCGATCTGACCCTCAATGAAGACTTTGTCGTTATGCTTCAGGATCAGGCGGTTCCAGTAGAGACTGTGCGTGTCTCGCAAAACGATGAGCATGTACTTGAAGTAGACATCGAGAAAGCTTGGACGGATATGAAGCTGGAGCCTGGACTAAAGGACGAAGTCGAAGTCAAGGTCAGCTTTACTAGTTGATTTTGGTGTAGCTTGAGTGGAAGCAGTATAATGAACAAAGTGATGCGCCTCTGATTTACGTGGTAGATAGACAATTATTCATCATGTTGCAAAAAGTAGTTTTTTATGATCTACGCATACCTCGGGATGTCTGATCGTTTTAGTTGCAGGATCCTCCTGCTCTCAAAATACATGTAGTTACATAGCATTAACATCTCTCTTCCAACTCCGTACGCCATTATCCTCCACCAGAAACATAGCCCCCAAGATTAGGAATTATCCTCTATTTGCATCGCTTCTCAACAATGCCCGGTCCATTTTCCTCATACTCCTTCTTGGATATCCACATTTGGTGGAAAGTACCCAGACTGGCCAGAATGCTGCCGCCGATCCAGGCACCGAATCTGCGCTCGCTCGACAAGCCAGCCGCATGAATCTTGATCTTCAATCCGGGATACATGGCTGTCAGCTCGTTGTTGAGTCGGTCGTTGAAGCCATTGATCAAGCTTGTACTGCCGGTAACGACAACATTGGCGAGAAGGTTGCCCCGAAGATCAACATCAATGGCGTTGAGAGCAGAGCGGATAAGCTCAGGGATGGTCTGAGCCTTGGTGAGCCGCTCAGCCTCGGGAACGGGGTATCCGGCGTTCTCATCCCACATTCCCTCGGCCACCTTGAATCGCTGCTCGCGCCACATCTGGTTGTAACCATCGGGCATCTCAAATACGCGGCCGGGCTGTGACTTGATGTACTCCTCGTTGCCAGCGGCGCCATACCGTCCGGGACCACGCCAAACCTCGACGACGGACTCTTTGAATTCGGTCAGAAGTCGCTCCTCTTCGAATGCTCGGAAGGAGTCGTGAATCTTGTATGGGAATTCGCGTAGTCGTGCTTGGGCGGGGGCAAGAGCATCCACGGGAGTCTTGTTCTCAACCATGAATGTCGGGATCAAGTCGACCTTGGGCTCAGAGGTTTCCCACATGTTGCGGATCTGCGAAGACAGCCACAGGCCACCTGCAGGTGATCGCTGGATAGATCTCTTGAGAACCATGCCGTCGTGGATAGCTGTGACGGAGGTGTTTGCGCCACCGATATCGATGACAAGAGCCGTCGCTTTGCCAGCAGCGAAGGCGGACAGAACAGGTGTCCGGCTCAACCAAAAGGCCGGGGTCCCCCAGCTCTCCATGCTAAGCTCGATAGCCTTTTCACGCGCCTTGGGAGAGTTCCAGGGAGCTTCCGTCATCAGCAACGGGAACTCCTCCAGAGGCTTTTCCTGACCCTCGATCTCCTCCATCGCGACATCGCCCTCGCCGTCCTGGTCCTTCACGTCGTCATTCAATCCATTCTTGGACGGGGGTGTCTGTCTCTCGGGCTGCAGGCGCTTAACCAGCATGAACTCCCACATCTTGGCGGCGACATCCCAATCCTCCACGACGCTGTCCTTGTTCATGTAGTTGCGGACCTCGAAGTCGCCGCGCGGGATGATGCACTCATCGCCAAACAGGTCTCGCGGGGGGTCGCTGGTGATGTGACCGTAGAAGGACGGCAGGATTGATTTGGGGACATCTTCGCCGGCAAAACCTGCTCGCGTGTTGCAGTAGCCGGGGTCGAGAACGAGGGCAGAGACCTCATCTGTACTCCAACACCGTTAGCTCAACTCGTCTCGATTTCGCCCTGTCAAAGGCAGTGTCAGTCACTACAAACGCACCTCCGCCGTAAATGTCGGTTGGCTGCGCCGACGTGGGCAAAGGCTGCTGGGCCATGATTGCGATGCTTGTGATAACGGCCAATTGGTCGAGATGGCCCAAAGTTGCGTCTAGTTTCTAGTGGGAACGTCGCGCTTGTGAGGGAGGTTGGAGGTACAAGAGGAATGGCGCGTCGGAATAAATTTCAGCCTGGCCTGGCCTTCGGTTGGTGTTGCGCTCAGCCAGTGAGCGTCATGCATTTGGCGGGGTGTCTCCAATTACGGGGGAGCTCGGCGCTGGAGAAAAAAAAAAAGAAAATAAATATCGCCCACACTGTCCGGACGAGGCACAAATTTGCATCCTGCAAAGCATCTGGCCTCCAGATCTTTGGATGAGCATTGCATCTATACCTGCAATTGATTTTGCGCGTGAGGCATATGGTGCAGTGCCGTCGCTATGTTTGTAAGTAACAGATTTATTTCTTATTTTTCCTTCTCTTTCTTTCCCATCATGATGAACACGCATTCTCGCTTCAGAACCGCTGCGATTGAAACGGCTTCGGCTGTTGGAGATAAACAACTTGCTATTTACTGATCCTCACGAATTATCATTCATTTCTTGGAACTAAGCCCTTACCGCATCATGGCAAAAGCTAATTCGTTCTGATCAGAAGAGATGAGGTCCGCCAGCTGCATGAGACTGGCACGCCAGTCTGCTGCGTTGAATAGTAGCTCAAGGTCTTGTGGCCCTAGAGCTGCACTTATAACTGCGCCGTGGAGATGCGCTCCCAGCAGACAATCAACCCGAGCTCTGTCCGCCAAGCCTGGTATTCGGATCAACGAGTCTTCAAGGTTTGTCAAGGAGGAGCAGGAGGAGCATGACGTTGTCTCGCCATTCAAGAGACATCGCCAGAAGGAGCTGCAAGAGGACCAAAAGAGCGAGAATCCGCTATACCCCGAGGCTTATCCTCGATTAGAATCGTCGTCCATTAGGAAGAGCGTCCCTGAGTTCTTGCAAGAGTCTCAACATGAGCTTTCGAACGAACCCGTCACTTTGTCTGGGCGGATTCGGTCGAAGCGTGTTGTGGGAAGCTCGCTCATCTTCCTCGACATTACCAACGAATTCCAAAAAGTTCAAATCATGATCAACAAGAGCAAAGTTGCTTCAGAGGAAGAGTCGCGTGTTCATAAATTCCGCCTTCTTAAAAACTTGATTCAAGTTGGAGACCATATATGTAGGCCTATTGAGCTCCTTTTCTTGTCTCTTCAGAGGCTAATTATTGGTAGCGGTCACTGGCATTGCCACTCGTACAAACACGGGACAGCTCTCACTAGAGGCTCGAGAGTTGCCTGAGCTCCTGTCCCCATCCATGGAGCAGGTCCCTGAGAAGCTCACAGATCCCAAGACCAAAATGCAAGAGCGTCATGTCGATATGCTAGTGAATCGTGATGTCGTCGACATCCTGAGGCTGCGAGCCGAGATCATGAAGCAAATCCGAGACCACTTCCACTCCAAACGATTCCTTGAATTCCAAACACCAATTCTTGCTGAGAATGCCGGTGGCGCGGTCGCCCGGCCGTTTGTGACTCGAGCTACAGAGTTCCGAGGCAAAGATCTTGCGCTGAGAATCGCGCCCGAGTTATGGCTGAAGCGCCTTGTCGTCGGAGGCGTAGACAAGGTCTTTGAGATGGGCCCTGCCTTCCGAAACGAAGGTGTCGATGCCACTCACAATCCCGAATTCACAATGTGTGAATTCTACAGTGCCTATACCAATCTGCCCGATCTCATCAAGGAGACAGAGGAGTTGATATACAGCCTTGCAAAGCACTCTCAGGAGCTGATATCAACACAGCTTACTACTCTGCCACCTATCGACCTCAGCAAATTCACCAGACCCTTCAAGCAAGTGGAGTTTATCCCTGCTCTGGAGGAAGCCATTGGGATTCGCTTCCCGAAGCTTACTGCGGAAGACGGCGCCCTTCCCGAGCTCCTCGCAATCCTGAAGCTCTCAGGGATTGAGATTCCCGGCGAGGTGCCTACGTCTCTACCAAAGCTCCTTGATCGACTCGCCGCGACGTATCTGGAGCCCATGTCCTTTACGGAGCCTATCTTGATTACACACCATCCCGCTTGCATGTCGCCCCTCGCAAAGAGCTTCCTTTGCCCAAAGACATATCAACTAGTATCTGCCCGTGCAGAGCTCTTCATTGGAGGCCGGGAGCTCGCCAACATGTACGAGGAGGAGAACAACCCGGAGGAGCAGAAACGAAAACTTGCCGTCCACCGCAGCCTCGTGAACAAACCCGATGGCACTGTAGGATTCGCAGAGTCGGCGGCTTTAGATACTGACGCCGAAACCAACGCAGAGATCGTTGAAGTTGAAGAGGATGAGTGGGAAGCTTCCCCGCTTGACCAAAGTTATGTCAAGGCCCTCGACTATGGCCTTCCCCCCACCGGTGGTTGGGGATGCGGCGTCGAGCGTCTGGTGATGCTCTTTTCGGGCGCCAACCGCATCAGCGACTGCTTGAGCTTCGGCACGATACGGAATGTTGTTGGGTTGTCAGCTGATGAAAAGGGCAATGAGAAATAGACGCTATGATTCCCATGAATAGGCTTGGAATATGCGGATTGTATATGTACTACAGTAAATACCATGTAAGAGTATGAGGAGAAGTTTTGTACAATATGATAAGAAGGATATAGACCTGAATGCCAAATGGGTCCACAAGATGTGTGCTGTATATATTGGATATCGTGCTTAAACTAATCGTCAAAACCACCCCATTCACCGTCTCCCTTGGCACCATCTTCAGCATCATCAACCTCCATCTTCCTCTTCTTGCTTCCCTCAATAGCACCCTTTCTGTTATGCTCCTTACGCCTCTCATATCCGCTCTTGGATGTAATCATGGCCTTGTTTCCACTCCTCCTCGACTCGACACCCCTCTCCTTAAGCTTCTTCCTGTCCTCCTTGCCCACGTTTGGCAGCGCATCAAGCAGCCATTTCTGCACCCCAGCCTCGTCCCCTGTCTTGCCAGCCTGCTTCTCACTCTCGGCAATGACATTAGCCACAGTCTTGACAAAGGGGATATCCTCTTTGGTATAGAACGTGACTGCTATGCCGCCCTCTCGACCAGCGCGCCCTGTTCTTCCTGCACGGTGTACGTAGGCGGCACTCGAGCCGGGCACGTCGTAGTTCAAGACTCCGTTGACGCCAGCGAAATCAACACCCCGGGCCAGCACATCGGTCGTGATGAGAACCCAAATCTCACCAGCCCGGAACTTTCGCATGATGGCCGCTCGGGCAGCATCCGGAAGACCACTGTGTAAAGCAGCTATCCTAGATGAACCGCCTGCCTCAAGCGGTATATCATACTTGAGCTCTTCTTGCAGCGCAGTAGCTCGATCAATAGTCTGCGTAAACACGAGGAAAGGTGGCCGCAATGGCGGACCCGAGTCGATGCTCGAAGTAGGCCGCAAGAGTTGCCGCAGAGCGAGAAGCTTTCCCTGTTCGCTCGCAGTGTAAATCAGTCTGTGCACAATGTTGGGCACGGCCGTATCCTTTAGACCGACAACCAAGCGAACCAGTGGCCTCTGGGGAATGCTCAGAGACTCGGCCCGGGCAGCCAACCTTTCCGTAACCAGCGTCTCGATATTGGAGCCCATGGTTGCGGACCAGAATGAAAGGCCAAGATCTGGGTTGCTGCAGGCCGTCCAGATACCAAGAGTTTGTTCGCGGAACAGCGGGTCGAGGAGAACATCGGCTTCGTCAAGTATCAGGTTTCGGACGGTGGGTAAGACCTTTTGAGTGTTTGCTGATCCAGACGTTAGGAAGTTGAGCAACAAAAGAGGTGTTGTAATCAAAATGTCCACTTTTGACACCACTTTCGGCTTTGTATCTTTTTCTTCTTCCTCTTCGTCCTCTTCTTCAGACTCCTCCGCTTTTTCTTCTTCCTCGTCCGAACTATCCTCGCCAATATCTTGGCTCTCGGCATCAAGAATCATGCCCTTTCTCATGCCGACCACCTTGAGTCCGGTTCCCTTCACCAACTGGTTGCCAACATTGACAATTTGGTAGGCAAGCTCTCGGGTTGGCACAATGACAATGGCTTCGAGCTCATGAATACCATGCAACTTGTCCTGCGCTCTCCTCCTCATGATGTTGTTGATCGTTGGTACAAGAAAGCTAATCGTCTTTCCGCTTCCAGTTGGCGCAACAGCCAGCAAATCAACACCATTCTCCAGCCCTTGTTCCTCACTCAAGGCCACATCGGGCCGAATGAGCAACGGCATGCTTCCCATCTGGACCTCTGTCGGTATTTTATATCCCTGGTACGACAGGTTCTCAGCCACCCGTCGAGAGAGGTTGTATGTGCTTCGCAGCTGGCCGAAAGACTCCAATGGCTGCGGGGCCAATTGCGGCTTCTTGTCCTTCTTAACCTCAACAACAGCCTTCTTCTTCTTAGACTTCTTGACCTTGTGTTGCTCCTCTCGCTTATATAGCAGTGTGACCTTTAGCCTATGCGATCGCAGCAACTGGCGACACTCGTCCGCACTCAGCAACTTGGCCGCCTCAACGACGGGACTCGCCGCTCGCTTGCCCTTTTTCGACTCGGCCTTTGCAGGTTTCGACTCGGCAACGTCCTTGGGCGCAAAGAAGTCGACTTCAGGAAGCACCTCGGGGATATTGTTCTCGGGCTCTTCGACATCGCGCTTTCGCTTGTGGCCGCGAACCTCGTCGTGGTAGAGCTGCGGGTTGGTCTTTGTCCCCGAGGACGGGAGTTTGCCGACAGCGCTGCCGCCTGAGAGCGAGGATTTTGCGCTCTTTTTGGTGCCGCGCGATAAGACCTTGAGGATATCCATTGTGTGGGAGGCGCGACAAGAAAAGAAATTGTCGTGGTATGCGCCTGGTTTACCAAGGATTTTCAAGGATTTTTTATGGTTGCTGGTTTGTATGTATGTAGAAATTTTGTAGCTCAGCCGTGCAACTTTTTTTACTGCAAGGCTGTAGTGGGGTGAGCCGCTACAAGATGGCGCTAAACCACTTGGGCTCAGCAATGGATGCTGGAGCCTCAACATCAATGTGCAACTCCAGTATTCTGCTTCATGTTGGAATAATTAAGTAAGTACTAGAAATCATAATTCCAGGTACAAAGATTGTGTGCTTCTTATTAGTTCCATTGGTCTATTGTAGTATACAATTTCTTCTGTGTCATCAGACACCGAGACTCTCTGCCAATCTCAAGTTGTCAACCCTCATGCTAGCACATCCATCATGGGTATCCTCTATGCAGCTGTAAATATGAATATCTAAACCCATTGCCCGCTTGTTCTGCCAAAAACGCCATAAATCATCAAATAAGAATCCCAATCTATATCCATCCCTAAATCCCCTCGTCACTATCAGACAGCTCCCTCCCCTCCCCATACAACACCTCACACACTCCCGCCAGCGGAATATCCAGCACCGCATCCGTCCCCTCGTTCCAAATCTCCCTCCACCTCAGCCTCCCATTGCTCTCGACCTTCCTCTCCCTCTTACTACTCCCCTTGAGCCTCCCCTTGGAATCAATCACCGCCAGCTTTCCCGCCCCGTCCACAATCGTCTCCACGCTCGTCATGGGCACCGTCAAAATCTCCAGGTTGTACGCCGCCAGCGCCACGTAGATGTAGACCAGCGTCATCACCAGGAACGCGGGCACGGCCAGCGCCCACCAGCGGTCCGGATAGTAGTATATGCCCAGCGCGTGCAGGAACGGCGACGGGAGGTAGCTCCAGAGGAGGTACATGAGGAAGATGAGGCTGCTGAACAGGTACAGCACGAAGCCGTAGTACTCGTACGTCGGCACCCTGGGCGCCGTGCGCGGGACGGGCGCGATGTCGTCGTCCGATGCATCGGGAGTCGTCGGGCGGGAGGGCCGTAGCAGCGAGGTCAGGGATGGAGATGGAGGCAGAGGCGTGGGTGGTCGGCCGTAGAATGGAGGCGCAAAGTAGTTCTGCGAGAGCGGCGGCGGTGGTGATTCCTGGTCTGAAGAGCCTGAGGATTGATTGTCTGAGATGTACTCGCCATCGAACCCGTCTTCGTCGGTGCCAGACATGGTGTATTGCCTGTGTGGTTGAGAGTGTTGGAGCTGGTAAGAGTTGCAACGGAGCAAAGATGGACGGGATGTTAATTACAGATGCGGAATACGGGATTCGGCAGTACCTCCGCCACAGTTGATCACAGCAGCTACACAGAGCTAACGCCACACATAAATTCAACCAGAGTCATTCAGAATAAATCTGTATTAAGCTGTACGTGAGGTATAATTAATTCGTCAACTTCATATCTCTTGTCTATTCATATACCAAAAAACAAACAGTGGCTGCTATCTCAATTCGCCATGATCAACAAGACATTGACACCTCTCGCCCAATCGCTTTGCTCGCTACTATATACACGTGGGTAGATAGACATGTATAACCTTCTTGCTTCATCTCCGTCTTTTATCCATCAATAGGACACTTATAATCCAGTTCCCTAGGCAAGACGCCATTCTCCTGCTTCTCTTGCAACGCATCCAGACACGTCTGGTGATAAATGTGTCGACAAGCCAGCACGACGAGCGGCCCCAAGACCTGGTCTTTATTCGACTTTCCAGCGATTTGCTCGATGAGCATGCTTGACGGCCGCATGTCCAAGCTCTTCCCCTTGCTCCTACGATCTGAAACTCTTGCGTGGCCCTTGGCTCGTTCCGCAACTTGCGTTTGCCTCTGCTGCCTAGCCACCTCTTCCGCTGCTTGCTTGTCTTCCCAAGCTTCAAACACTGTCGCGCCAGCAAGGCCTGGGCCCCAGACTCTTTTGCCGCATGCCTCGCATGTAGAACCACGCGGCCTCCACCCGCGCTGTCTAAGTTCGACAGATGTATCCACGCTTGTGAAGAGACTTCGTTCCAGGAGTCGGTTCGACAGACGAAGTATAGACTCCTCGTATGCGTAAGCCGAGAATATGGACGCAAGCACACTGCGAAGATCAGCCAAGCTTGGTGATGCTGCTGCTGCTTTTGCAAGGAACGCTCTCAATATTCGTAGGAACGAGAGATTGGACCCTGCACTTGATAAAGCATTAGAGCCCAACTGGCCATTTGCTTGATTCGAAGCTTGGCTTGAAGTAGAAACAAGGAGCGAAGTAAAGGTATGCTGCACAAGCGATCGCAGCTTCGCCAAGAGCTTCTCCTCATCAAAGGCGCTGCCGCTCGCAGCGGCTTGTATGGCGGGTGACAGATTTTGAGTGACCTGTACACAGGCACCGATGAGGTTCAGCCAGAGACTTTCATCTGCTGACAGGTTATCCTGAGCATTCTTGTTCTTCGATACCACACTGACTCTCCTTGTAGATTTTGTCTGCTCTTGACATAACCAAATCCCAACGTGGACATAGTTCTGCAGGCTTTCGAGAAGAGCTTCAGCTGAGCCTTCCAGCGACGGTGCGCTACCCTCTTCACCATCTTGTGTGCTGGATGAGCGCAAAAGTGCTTCCATGGCGGATTCGAGCGTGCCCAGGTGACGGACTAAACGGTCCATAGCCATAGCAACTTGTCCTGCTCGGGCCATAAGCACAACAGCGGCATCCACCACACCCGTTTCTTCCATAGTGGGTAATAAATTGTCTAGTTGAAGATCGACCGACTGGACAAGCCCAATATAATCCGACACGTGTTGTGCGTCAAATTTACACATCAGTCGCACATATCGTTCAACAAGTAGCCGCTCGTGCGTAAGCTGTCCATCTGCCAGCGGATCTTCTGGCTCTAACAATGTCTTTAGATAAGCGTGCTGTAGCTCAGGAGCATCCTCTGCGGAATCAAGAATATGCTGATGTAGTTCGGTGGTCTGTAGAGCAAGGGTTGAGGCCGAGCGCTCGGGGCTCAATTCAAGCAAGTCTCTTGCATGGTTTTCGACAATGGTCAAGACTTCGTGCTGTTGTCGCTGGCTCAGTTCGCTATGAGGTCTTAAGCACTCCGCAATACAGTCAAACACCAAGTCCTGGTCTTCTGGATCTTCAAAGAACGTCTGCACAAGCTTTCCAAATTGTTTGTCAACCTTGTATATTCGTTTCAGAATTCGATAGAAGCCTGCCTTCTTGAACAATGGCATTAACGCAGGCATGTCTGAAGGGTGGTAAACTGATAGCAGGTATTCGGCGCTCAGTTGGGCATCCTCGGCAAGATCAGAGCCAGGGTAGTTGCAAAGCCCGGTGAGGACTTTTGACAAGGTCGTTCCAGAGAAGAGCAGATATTGTGGGAATTTAGGAAGATTTCGAGCAATGAACATGTCGAGATAGATGGTATCAGCCGGTGCAAAATCTGACGGATTCATCACATCGAGTAAGATGGATAAAACGTATTGTCGGTTGATTGTCAGGCCAAAGATCTGCTCTTCTGGTATGTCTGCTCTGGAGCTACTACCATTAGGTTGCTTCTCGGAGGAGTCGTTAAGGAAGGAATCTTCAAATGCTTCATTGAGCGCACTGAGGAAGCTCGGGGCGTCGAATTTAAGAATCATCCTCAAATAAGGAAAAGCAGGCTCTGATTCTGCGTCGGGTCTAGTAAGAAATTCTCTGCCACTGCCTTTGGGCCATGAAATGGTCTTGCCAGAAAAGTAAAACCAATAAATCTCGGCCTTGGCTCTATTCGCCGTCTCTTCGTCCATGATTTCGCCGCTCGGGTAAACCCGACTGGTAAGAGTGTAAGAGAGGTAAGGGAAAATCTTAACCGCATTAACACCGTAGTAATCGTCAGTCGTATTATCAGGGACAGAATCCCCGTTCGACATCAACGGGACCAGGAGGCTAAGTAGGTCGATCATTGGTGTAATGTAATCTTGCAGGGCTTGGTTCCAGACATAGGTAAGCGCATCATACAGATTGTGCTGCTTGCAGAGGATTGTGAGCTGATCCAAATCAAGAGTGGCAGTCTCCATATGGCATATCAATTCCTCAAGCCTGCTTTCCCAGCCTTTGGTGACATAGTAGCTGACCATATCCTTGACCACCGTCGGCGGAACGATACGAATGGTTTGATCGAGGACAAAAGGCTCAAGAGTTTCGAGAAATATGCCCTCGACATCGGCATCGCTATACCATTCATACAGCTCATCAAGCAGATAGTCAGTATTGCCAACAGTTTGGCATGCCACAAAGCAAGTTTCGGCAAGTTGCTTCAAATGGTCATTATCCACAGACGCCTTGTTCTTCTGCCTTTGTGTAAAGGCGTACTTTAGAGAGGCACTCGTAATCTCCATGATCTTGTCGCGAACCATGCTGTGCCTTTGCTCAGTATCGTCAGGGAGGCCGACTGTCAGTTTATTGGCGTCGCCAGTGTAGTATGAGGTAGCCAGCTGGATAGCCCCTATGTAGTCACCATGCTCCATTGTGGCAATCAGCCGATCTGCCCAATTTGACAATGCCCCTATAGCAACATCGTTGAAACCTAAGAGGAACATTCTCCCTTTGTATGCCTTAAAGCTCATATAAAACGCATCGGCTACAACTCCATGCATGGAAACATCATTCTCATCTAAATGTTCCACAAGGGTATGCAGCTGCTGGGAGAAAAGGTCAGTATGGTAGATGTATCTCTCCAATAAGTCAAATGCTTCCGTCATGCGCATGGTTCTGTCCTCCAGGACAATCAGTCTTTGAGAGATAGTCAAGACTGTCAACACGGAGCGACTGAGCCATTGTACCGCAGCAATAGACTCCTCGCATTTCCACCTGCTTCGAGCTTTAAATCTCAATGATGGCGGATCACTATCGTCGCCAGGAATCTCATCCACATCCAGTACTGTGAGCACATTAGACCAACAATACGCCAGCTTAGCTTTTGAGGTGGTTGAGCCTGTGTGTGTATCTGCAACCTTGAGATTTACAGCAGGGAACCAAGCCAAACAACCCGTCATGGCGCTATGGGCTGGAACATCCTTGGGACGTGCAGACTTGTGTTGCGTCTGTGCCACGGGAGTGGTAGACACAATAACGAGCAAATAAGGGGTCAACATCGCTGTCAGTCCCATCTTGTCAGTCTCGCGCTCAATGTTTCCCAGCGGAAGAGGCGCAAAGGCGAGGACAGTGCTGGGCTTTATTACTTTTCCAGGCTGCATAGGCGCATTCGGATATCGACCCAATATCCTTGTAGTCTTGACCGTTCTCCCAAGAGGCCCAGTACCTCTCGTGGCAAGATGGGAGAATGCCATGCCATGGCCATCAGCAGACACAAGAGCTGTATGTCGAGTGCCCAAAAAGCCCAGGTGAATAACAGGCGCATCAGGCATGTGGCCATCAAGAGTCCTGTTTTGGACCTGAGATTCATCCAGATGTGAGATTGTGAGAAAAGGCCGTGAGGGACGTGCTGTGTCCCAGGTGAAAATGTTGCCATTCGCATGGCCTCCGGCTATAATGGTGTGATCTGCCGAAATAGCAAGAGAAGTTATGGGTCCAGATTCGATAGCTATCAGGATTAGCATTGCACATTTACACATTTCATTCAGCACATACCTTTGGTACCAGGTCCTATGATGGTTTTTAGATTTTGACTGTAGTCAAAAACTAAGATTATGCCTTTAGAAGTCCCCAGAACAATGGATGCGGACACAGAAAGACAGGTAGGGGATCCAAAATTACGTCTCCCTGATTCCGAGAACGCATAGCTGTTTAGCTTCTTCAGCCTTGTCCACCTTACAACCTCCCATGGGGTCGACGGTGTATCAGTATCGGCTTGCTCTGACGGGAAATTGGAGTTGAAGGAGGCATGGCGACTGTGATTTGGCACAAATGTAGGAGTCGATGGACGAGGGCTGAGGGTGTTGAATGATGCTATTCGGGATTGGAAACGTCGATCAAAGGGTCGGAAGGACGGCGTAGGACTGCTGATGCCCGGACGGGAGGCAAATGACGGCAACACACTGCTTCCCGGTGAGGATATGTGCGAGCCCTATGCCTGTCAGACGGCTTCCTTAAACATGGGGAAAGCATCGCATACCTGGACCGAGGGAGAGTCTCCCGGCGCAGAAGTAACGGATTCAATGGGACTCCCTGCTCTCCGCGGGATCGCATCGATGGAGCTTGCATCCGCCGACGTAATCTCAGAAATATCCCCATTTTGAACAGGCGGCTCTAGGAGGGTGTCATCTATGACTTGGTTCTTCTCCTCTTCCTCCGCATTCACAGAGCTTGGGTCCTCCGGTATGTCTGGCTGCTCAAGCTGAGGGACATCGGCGTCGTCGTCGTGTTCGTTTTCGTTTTCTACGGCAGGGACCGGGTTCTCGTAGTCTTCCGCTCGCTCTCCAGCAGGAGAAGCTTCTTCAGGGTCAGACATAGTGTCGCAAAGTCCATGACATTGTCCAGCATGCAGCACGTCAACAAAGGACTATCGAGGCAGTGTAAGTATGCCCTGCAGCTCCGGCGATGGCACGGGCCAGCTAAGGTCGACAGTGTAGCTATCGCAAGCTCATGAACTGAAAGACTCTGGCGATGCGACCTTTGATTGCCCTGCAAGGCAAATCAAGCCACAACGTTCGATTCGCAATCGAGAAAAGAGCTAATTAGATCTCAAGGTCGATACTCTGCACAGCTTCCCCATCTCTCATGGCTAGTCCGCGTATGCACATGCATGCAGACTGTACCGAAGATTCTCCGCCACACGATCGAGAAGTGACGTACTGGAACCCTGGATGGGCCAGTTTGTGTAGCACTGATACGCAGTGGGCAGGGTACAGGTACCAGGATGTACCTGACGGCGGCAATGGAGGGGCACGGTCGCAGCCACAGGTGGGCTTAAGCCTTACCAGTACTTGCAGAACATGGGCATGAATGCCTTTTCCTTTTGTTATCAGATCAGTATATCGAGGCGGACAATAGATTGAGAGGCAAGAAAATACATATTTCTTCAGAAGACACTTACAGGCATGTTCACGCACTTATCCGGCTGTCACTTGTGGGGACGGATAAAGGGATTCACAGCCATTGGAGCACGAGCGCACCCTCAGAACGGAAATATGGCAGAGAAACATCTCCAATCATGTACGAAGCCACAAAGGGCATTTCTGTACTAGCCACCAAAAAGTTTCCTTTTGAAGTGATGCAGAGCACACAAAGTTCAGCGAAATAAAACATATCGCAACTATAGTAGAAAGCTAATCTGCTGTACATAGAAGTAAACGACATGTGCAATCCAAAAATTGCAGGGTAGTCTTGATTAACAAACCGCTTAGACATCAGTACCTGTAATCGATTCTAATTTTTTAGCCCCCGCATTGGCGCTGCCCCTCCTCGCAACGGTGGATCCCCAGGAAGGCCCTTAAAAAAAAAGTTTCGACTCAAGAATTTTCCTCTTTTTCTTTTTTTCTCTCGGGAAAAGGCTTCGATCATTTTTTTGACTAGATTTGATTCACAGCCTTTATCCTCGCTCTTTGTCTGCTATCTATTCCTTTCAATTTTCAAAAAGAAAATACCAGAATAGATAAAATGGCCACCAACGGCTCTGCCAAGATCCTCGACCACACCACCGCTCTGGAGGTGCTGGGAGAGTACAAGTCTCGCGATGGCCTCGACAGACAAGAGCTTATGGACACGGCCAAGCACGGTGGCCTGACCTACAACGACTTCCTTATCCTGCCTGGCTACATTGGCTTCCCTGCCTCTGAGGTCACCCTCGACTCGCCCATCACCAAGCGCATCACTCTCAAGACTCCTTTCGTCTCCTCCCCCATGGACACTGTCACTGAGCACGAGATGGCCATTCACATGGCTCTCCAGGGCGGTTTGGGTGTTATCCACCATAACTGCTCTCCCGATGCTCAGGCTGACATGGTCCGCAAGGTGAAGCGTTACGAGAACGGCTTCATCCTCGACCCTGTTGTCATCACCCGTGACACCACTGTTGGCGAGGCCAAGGCTCTTAAGGAGAAATGGGGCTTCGGAGGTTTCCCAGTTACTGGTAAGAAAATTTTTCACTTGGTTCTATATCTCTCATTTCACACTGCAATGATTATAAACCTTTTCAATTATAACTTTCGTTCCACCAAAAGACCTTTGTCCTGAGGACCACCGTTACTATGACCAGCACCTGTCTCATCAATGTTGTCCAAATTTGTAATCGACAGCATCCTGACTAATTTGACATAGAGGACGGAAAGATCGGCTCCAAGCTCCTTGGTATCGTTACCAACCGAGACATCCAGTTCGAGGATGACTTCAGCGCACCTGTCTCCAAGGTCATGGTCACTGAGCTCATCACTGCTCCCAACGGTGTCACCCTGACCGAGGCCAACAAGATTCTGTCCCAGTCCAAGAAGGGCAAACTGCCCATTGTGGACAAGGACTTCAACCTGGTTGCTATGATCTCCCGCTCCGATTTGACCAAGAACCAGCACTTCCCCTTGGCTTCCAAGCTTCCCGATAGCAAGCAGCTCATCTGCGCTGCTGCCATTGGCACTCGCCCAGAGGACAAGATCCGTCTGCAGAAGCTTGTTGATGCCGGTCTTGACATTGTCATCCTTGACAGCTCCCAGGGTAACAGCATGTACCAGGTGGAGATGATCAAGTGGTGCAAGGCTGAGTTCCCCAACCTGGACGTCATCGGCGGTAACGTCGTTACCCGCGAGCAGGCTGCCAGCCTCATTGCCGCCGGTGTTGACGGTCTCCGAATTGGCATGGGCAGTGGTTCAGCCTGTATTACCCAGGAGGTCATGGCTGTTGGCCGACCCCAGGCTGCTGCTGTCCACGCTGTCAGCACCTTTGCTGCTCGTTTCGGCGTGCCTTGCATTGCTGATGGTGGTATCCAGAATGTTGGCCACATTGCTAAGGGTCTTGCTCTTGGTGCTTCCAGCATCATGATGGGTGGTCTCCTGGCTGGTACAACCGAGTCTCCCGGTACTTCCTTCGTTTCGCGCGAAGGCAAGCTGGTTAAGGCTTACCGTGGCATGGGCAGCATTGATGCCATGCAGGACAAGAAGGCTGGTGGCGGTGGCAAGGACAGCCAGAAGAGCAACGCCGGTACTGCTCGTTACTTCTCCGAAGGTGACAGCGTCTTGGTTGCTCAGGGTGTTTCCGGTTCCGTGGCTCACCGAGGGTAAGTTTAACACGCAATTCGCCCCCCTTCTCTCTTGTACGCGTGAATATCCGAGCTGACATATAATCAGATCTATCTCCAAGTTCGTTCCCTACCTTGCTGCTGGCCTGAAGCACTCCATGCAGGACTGCGGCATGAAGAGCCTGCAGGAGCTTCAGGAGTCTGCTGCCAACGGTGTGTTGCGATTTGAGCTTCGCACTGCCAGCGCTCAGTTGGAGGGCAACGTGAACATGGAGTCGTATGAGAAGAAGCTCTACGCATAAAGGAATGATTGATGAAAAAAGGGTTTCCGGATAAGGTTCCGGTACACAAAGGAGTGGACAAAAAGGGAAGGCTTGTATTTGATTTCTGGAGTTTGGGTATAGGGATGCATGTGGTGATAAGCTTGGAAGCTATCGAGTAAACAAAAGACCTCCCAGCAATGATTCTAGAGGCAGGCTTGGCGCGTTTGATGACATGAATGATGATTTTTCATAAATTTAATAAAGAACGGCGGCTCCCCCGGGGCATGCCAAAATTCAGAGTGACTTGGAGAGCCATGCTGTGAAATTTTCTGCTTGACGCTTGGACTTCATCAGAGTTTTAGAGATTCAAGCTGCGGCTGATACGAAGTGTAATAATTAATAATTCATTTAAACGCTTCAAATCTCTGTATTATCCGAATCATCGTCCTCAATTGCCCCCAACTCCCCATCCAACCCTCTATGTGCAGTTTCACGACTCAAAATCACATAATCAGGACGCACCACTTTCCCGCCTCTTAAAGTGCGATCCCTAGGAGAAAAATCATCTTTCGTGAAGCCGATTTTTTCGTAGAACTTGAGGCCATTGACGTTGCTCGTAAAGCAAGTGAGCATTACTTTCTTGGTTGACGGTATGTTTTCCGCGATGGTGATGAGCTGATTCATGAGATACTTGCCGAGGCCAGATCTAGCAGGCAATATCGATAGGTAAGCTCGAGGTAGAAATATGAGTTGGAAAGGTGGATAGTAGAACTAGAAAGTAAAAGAAAAAAAGAGAAAAATAACTTGCCCTTGGAGTTCAGGAAGCAAATGTACTTCATAGCAATACAGAACAGGCTCATGATTCTCAAACGTAGGCATCAAGGATGTAAAGCCCTTGACCGCGCCGCCGTCATCTTTGACGAGTATATAACGAAGATCCGGCGACTTCATCTCTTTCCTTTTCATAGCAGGATGCCATCCCACGGACGAATTCTTGTAATCCACGCCACTTGTCGTCTCGATGATGCCAAAGCAAGTCCGGAAGTCATCTTTGCTGAGCTCGTGTGAGGAAAGAAACTCCAGTGAGTAGGTTTTTTGTGTGAGTGGGTGAGTCCATGTTTTCCATTCTTGGCTATGGGAGAAATTAACATTATTGAATTAGTAAAATGTCTTGATGTAATGTGATGGGCAGGGGTTTGTATAGGATGTATGACATCCCTACCTGGGTTTTATGTAGTCTCTGATGAACTCTTGATCCGTCTTCCCGTTGGCCGCCGCGATTGGGGTAATTTTCTGAGGTTTCTTTGTGACGTATCCTCCGAATTCTCTTCTTCTTGGTTCTTCAACCATTGTGTGTAATTTTGTGTCTTTTATTGGGCCTGGATAGGAATATCCTGTAAGTAGAGTGAAGAAATGCTAAAAGCGTCCCGTGTAAATCGAGATGGAGCCAAAGGCCCTTACCGAAACTAGGTCCTGGAAATATTCCACTGAACACTAATTTCGAATATTGCGGCCCCAAAGTCTCTATAATGATAAAATTATCTAGAGTTTGACTCACAATAAAAATTTCAAGCAATTAATAAAACCTTTCTATGATGGAACAGATCAAGACAGTAAAGGTCGGTGTACCTTCCTCACTCATAGAAGCCGTCAACAGCCCGCTACCCCTACCCGAGGTTTGCCCGACTCAAGCTCTTTTTCTTCAATATATCACCAACTTTTCTGAGTTGCCTCATCCTGATTAGAAATCCACATACAAAAGCTATTTTTCCTTTTCTTGTACAATAGTCTATTTCAGATTCAATGAATAATCCTTAATGAATCCCGGCATCCGCCTGCTGCCCCTCGGCCGTGGCTATGCCACCCAACGGCCAGCCTCCCGGCTCAAACCGACGATAAGCCTCGATCATGTACGTTCGACAGCCAGCCTTCTGAGATCCCCGCCACAGCAGCAAGCTAACAAGCCAATTCAAGTTTCTCCAACGAACAAAAGCCCTGGCATTATACAGAACCATCTGGAGAGGCACACGGCGCATTGCAGATGCTCGGACAAGAGCCGAATCCCGCAAATATGCCCGTGATGAATTTGAGCGGCATCGCAACGTCCAAGATATTGTATGTCACTGTCCATCCATTTTTGTCTCCTCGCATGAAAGAGAAAATTTTCCTCTGCTAACTTGGAATCCCTCCTCGGCAAAAAAGTCTCACATAAGATATCTTTTATCAACAGGCAAGACGGAATGGGAAAGCATGGAGAGGTATATCGGGGGTATGTAACACTACATAAAATTGTACATTTTTACGACGGCAATATGAACCATCAATTCTCGAGCATGCAAGAAAGCTCTTCCAGAAATCAGTCCGAACATTGGGCTCGTGCCACGTCCTCCATGTCTTTCGAAGCCATTGCCGTAGTATCGTCTATCAATTGCTTTTTGCCAGACCGTTGTGTGTGTGTTTGTTCGTCGCTCCCTTTCGTCACCGTTTATGCGCCAATAATATACAGAATGCCCACTCATCCGGGTGTCATCGTCATCGTCGTCGTCAAAAAGAGAAGAAAAATCCTCGCAGCCGTCTAGCTCTGTCGCTGCTTGTGTCGAGGGTTGGCCTTGCAGATAATGTACAAGTATCCGTTGTGTCGCTTGCCGGCCTTTCGTCGAACAACCTGCAAACCCCAAGATTTAGAACCAAAGACTCGCTGAAGAAAATCAATCCGAATTCAAACCCACCTTGCAGTGTTCACACCTCTTCTTGACCGAGCTGTGAACCTTCATGCCCCGCGTCTGCTGCAGGGTTCCTCCAACTGCGGGCTTGGACAGCCATCCCATCCACGAGGAAGCCGGGCTGGTCGTTGTCGTCGCAAAGCTGCCAGCCGCAAACGGCTTGACAACCTGAGAAGAGCGCAAAAGCCCTGCGGCCAGAGAGAGCGTGCGCAGCAGGGATGCCATTGTCGATGTGCTGATTGTGCTGGGCTACGAGAAGATAAGACATGGGCCGGTTTTTTTCGGGACTTGGAGGTTTGCGATCTGCTTTTAGAGGTCACGTGGTTTGCCGGTGTTGAGCTTCACCTTCAGTACAACATTTCCATTTCGAAAAGGAAGAAAACAAATATTTTGCTCCAAAAATATAGCCAGATAATAATTTTGGCTCTAAAATGGTTTTGAGTGTCTTCATAGGAGCGCATTTCATTGCCACGGTCCTGGCACAAAGCCCGTCTTTGTCTACATGCATGCTCACAGCCCGTATCACCAAGTTGGCGCAAGTTGTGTATATGGTTCAACAAAAACCATCTGTGAGCTGCCTACGACTATCTACTAGCCAGTTTTCATACATATTGTTCATACATAAGCGCAATTCCTCAGCATCCATAGATGTTCAAAGCCTCAAAGCTTTGCCCTATACCGTATTGGTCAGGAATGATCCAGCAATTTCCTTCCTCCCAGCGTCTCAGCTTCACCACAGCTTTTTTTACCCCTTCCGGTCCTTCTTAGTCAATCAGTGTAAGAGCCACCGATGCGGCTGATAAGCAAGCAAAACGAAAACAAAGAACACAATGTATCAAAGCAGGCCGTCCAAAGAACAGTGTCCAAATCGTGGGTAACCCAGAAAAGAAAGAAACCCAGAAAGACGTCGTGAGCCGTTCACCAGTCCTTCTTCAGTAGCTCACGTGCCGTATTCAAGGCCTTGCTGTAATCAAAAAAGCATCGCCTCTCGTCTGGAATTGGAGGCTGGATCTCATCTAGATCATCTGGGGCCCCTCCATCCTCTCTCGTGGGGCCATATGCGGGAATTCCCTTTCGCTTCGAGCCGGTTGGATAAGTCTTTCGAAGTTCCAGGATGCCAAGACGATGGACGTCTTCTCTGACGGCAGAGGCGATGACATCTTGCCAACGGCGTCTAGTAGCTTCGTCAAGGGCGACATCTTCAAGCCTGGGGAGTTTAACCAGCGAGTCGTGTGGCAACTTGTTGTCTCGCATAAGGCGCTGCCAGTAATGAGGCCACCGATGAACACCATCAACGTCCTCAGCAAACACGAGGTTCGGCCTATGGCGTACAGTTTCGGTCGAATGAAGGCGAATTAATCCTACTCCGCCACGGAAAAGGGGTGCATCCTGGTTGAAAGCAGTCTGCTCCCAGTCAGGGCAGAGCTTGTCCAAGAGGCCTTTCTTCTGCGCCTTCAAATGGTCTGTCTCCGCGTCAAGGCGTTTCTGCAAACGACAGGCGCAACAGACGCGTTTATGGGGTTGCAATTGATTCTTCGAATAGGCAGGGAAGAACTCCATAAAAGTTTGATAACCACAAGAGCAGCAGCAAAAGAAACCTGAAGTCGTGGCCATCTCTTTAAGATAATACTTGGGCCAGTCGTGAGCCACATGCTTTTGCTTTTCCACCGCTACTCGAACTGGCTTGAGCATGTCGTAGATTGCCTGGAGCTTGATGTCTCCACGGTCCCAAGCCCATCTGTCCACTTCTATATACCGATATACGGCATCTAGAAAGCTATAGACACCCAATGGGACGTTTGGCACCTTGGCGAGGTAGTCCATGAATGCGTGGTCTTTGGAAAATAACAGGTCTAGGCCCAGTCCCTTTGACTTCAGGACAGCTTTTAGGATAATGGCATAGAAGCCTCGCTGGGCAATGTCCATCTCAATTGGCCCCCAAGAGATACCATACGTCGCCGCGTTTTCGTGTGCATACGGCGTGCCCTGGTTGAAATGGGGAAAGAAATCAAATGCCTTGATCTTTGGCATGTTTTTCTTACGCCGATCATTGTTGATCTCATGGATGAGATCCAGAATTGGGATCACGTCGCCAAAATGGATGAGAGGGCAGCTGTATACGCCCACCATGGTCACATTTGGCAACCCACGTAGTATGATGGCGAGCATCCGTCGGTCGAGAAGGGGCACCTTGTGAAGATGCAGAACCTCGATATGCGAACGAGCCCTGTGCAGCTCAGCCACTGATGAAGACGTTAGACTCGGTGCTCCAGAGTGTTAAAGGAGATGCCCGCTGCACTTACTCAATTTGAATAGACTCTCCATCGCGAGACTGATGGGCATCTTATGCAGTTTATCTTTCGTTCCTTCAAATTGATTAGCTGACCACATTTTTTCGAGTGGCTCGAGAGAACCCATGACGTTGATGCCATTGACATCATCTTTCCACCATTCCTTGGCACGATCAGTGGTTAGAGGATCAATCTCTTGATCGTCCGTTGCCCAGTAAGGCCCAGCAACTCGCAAGCATTCAGCTCTCCAAATCCGTGCCCATTGGAAGAAGACTTGTTCCATTTCAATGGACCGCAGTTTATAGTTATCAAAGTCTTGTAAAGATTCCAACCTTTGACGAGTTTCCTTCCACTCAGGCGAGTCAAGCCTCAACTTATATTTCTTCTGGGCTTCGAGAATATCCCCAATGGTGTGTTGGGGAACCTCTACAATCATTACAGAAGAGGGAACCTCGACGACATAAGCCATGGCACAAAAGTCCCACCGATTCTGTTTTTCTGTCAGACACTCCTTGGATTCTGTCATGGTGCATGATAACTTACCACGTTGTCGCCAACCAACTTGAACATTTTGCTCGAGGTCAGAGATAGCCTCATGGCTGTCTTGTGACCATCACGAAAGACATCCTCCATGATTTTAGGGCCAAGATATAGATGTCCTACGACAGGTACAATCTCCGGGGGAATAGAAGGCGAAGTCTCAATTTCAGCCGCGACAGTTTTTGGGCGACTGGCCGCCGCTTTGAAAGCCGGTCTATTGGAAAGGCGTTCAGTAACAAACCATGGGCCCTATACTGTCATCAGATTTCTATCCCAAGATTTTAGTGTCGTGCAGTTGCTTACCTTTGTGAGGCGGCGAAGTCTGTAATATATCCGACCACTGGTGATGAATGTTTGCTTTCGGGACTTGAAATATTTGCTTCGATCCGGTCGGAAAACTCTACTCTTAAGGTACCTTATTGTCTCATTCTCCAGCTGTGCAGCCGTCTTCGTGGTAACATCTGGATGGAACTTTCCATCTGATAGACGCTGCCTGGATTCAGACATCCCGTATTGGGTGACGCGGCCTGAGATAGACATTAGTACATTCCAAACATACATGTAGTTATGAATTTGAAGCACTTACAACGGAAATCATCATCGTCAAAATCCATTGGGTCAGCAGGGAGGGCTTGGTGTAATGTTCTCTGACGAATCTTTTACGATAACAGAGATTTGGTTTAAGTATGTGTCTGTCGCTTTGAGTGTGAGCCAAACGAGCTTTGAATTTGATTTCTGTCGTTAGTTTATCTGTTTACCAGTGATCAAAACAGCAAAGAGGTTATCACGAAGTGGCAGTACATATGTTGCGTCAATACATGGTCATAATCTCGAAGATGGATGCCCATGAATATGGTTTCCATAAGAGACAAACGTGAGTGATGATATGTGGAGGGTAAGAACTCTATCTTGATAGAGGAGAACAGTCTTTCAACACCAAGCACTGGATATGTGTAGCGGCGAGTGGAGGAGGTTGTCTTTTCCTTCACGAAGCGCCTGAGGAGAGAGAGGAGAGCATTGAGGCTGAATAGAATTTGTGGGAAAGACAGCTCTCTGGCTTGCAGTATTCAGAGAGATACTAGAAAGATAACAAGGAGTGGTGGAAAGGCCAGGTGCAGTGAATGAGAAGAGAGATGTGCGGGTAAGTTACATCAATTCTTTAGCTTGTGTCGGTGATGAAAGAGAAGATTGATTGATGGAAACAAGCAAAGTCATGTCATGTAGAATAAAGTTAGAAGATTGAGAAGAGCTTACCAAGTTGAAAGAGCAGAATTCTCGAGAGAAAGCATCGGGGAGGAAGCTGATATATCCAGCAAGGATGTTTGGAAACAGGAATCTATTTCAAGTGATGTGCACTTAATCTGGGAGAAAAGAAGCAAATTGTGATTATGTGTGTGTGTTTGGTTGAAGAAGAGGAGTGTGAGAAGAGAAGAGGAAGAGGAAGAGGGGAGTGAAAGGGGAGGGCGTTTTGTAGCCGGCTGGAATAACAACTGCAAGGCACGTGTGGGCCGCACACGCACTCGCACTCGCACCTCGAGGCCACACATCACTTGCAGCTGGTTTTCAGGAAGAGCTAATGGGATAGGTAAGCTCATAATTCACTAAAGTGCCGGTTATCTGAGTTACAAGGCATCTTTCCAGGTACTAATTCATATCCACCCCCCTGGCCTTGTGAGGTCTGATTCCCAGGAGCAAACTAATGCCAAACGCATCTGCATCCATATTCTGTTATCTCTCAAATAGTTAATTCCCGTCTTTAGTTATCTCGAATAATTACAAAGCATCAGGTGTATAAAGCTTGACAGTCTTTTATTATAATTTGCGATTCATTTTCCCTATATACCTGCATAGCACTTAACCGTTGTGCGCAATGCACCTGCTGAACAGAGCATCTTTGAATCAGCAATACCATCAGCTTTGCTTTCATATTTCTTTGTTTGTTCTTGTTCTGCCGGAGAATAGCAAGCGTGCCCATGGTAATGTCAGTTCGCGTTACTCGCACTCAGCGCTGCCCCAGCCCCTGGACGTTTGATGCCAGTCACTTCCCCTTCTCTTGGCAACATTGCTTGAAGTTTAAGGCTTTAGAATTTTACAACCCTTCTAGTTGCCTAATATTCATTGGATCAACAATTATCTAGCATCATCATTTCATCATACCCCAGTTGCCTCCTATAATCATGCACTCCAAACCAACGTTGGTGCTCCAAACTGACCGCCAGCCACGGTTTAGGGGCAGAACCGCGATGCTTGGGTGTCCCCAATTCCTTCTCTTTGCCATCATTATCCACTGCTCACCATTAGATATCCAAGTCATTTGCTGGTTTCCTACTGACTAAAATAATTTTGGCAGTGTTCACTTTTGTTGGCTCTTCATCTCGGACAGCATGACGCGAAGAGCATCACGAGATTCTCGGCACCAAGTTGTTCATATCCCTTCCACCAACCACTCCACCAGGACACGGACAGATGAAAGAATCAACACCTAGATTGAACAAATCTCTCCATACAACAGCTTCCTTTGGCAGGGACACGATACCCACGTCTACAAGCACGTGGTGGATGATGCATCGCGACTCAAGAAACGACATCGTTGAATTACTAACTATCCAGCACGAAAACTGTCAAAGTACATTTTGCTAAGTTCTAGGGAGCATTTAGTATGGGTGCGATATTGTGGGAGGCAACGCGCGCGTGCCTTTGTTGTCAACACTCTGAAAGGCGGCTTCAAAGACGTGCTAACTCGTGGTAAGTATTTATCTCCTTTCAAAAAAGAAAAGGCTACGCTACCAGAAATTGAAACATATTCTTACGATCAGTTGTTTCTGGGAACGCAAAGCTAACAACAAATATCATCTGCCTAAAGAAATCGAACACGAAGAGCATCAATCCCCCATGTTTAATCCGACACCACACTCCTGAAGCCGTCGCGCTGGAGTACAAGAGAAATGAAAAGGAGATAGACATCAAGAATATCTGCATTCCAACAGCCAGGAGAACTAGGGCCGTGCTGCTGAAAGATTCCAGAATGAGAGGAAATCCCAATACGCAAGCATTCTTGGAGCTGAGACTGCCTTCTTTCTCTTTGGGAGAGCTCTAATATCCTTAGAGCGGACAACATGACAATACAGAATGAAATAGGACAGATAAAGACGTATATTTAGGAGCATTATTGATACTACGGTCATGATTACTCGTCAACGAGAGATGCTTCGGCTTGCCTCGAATTTCGTTATACGCGAACGAACATTGGCCCGGCAGAGCGAGTTGGAATCTCTACCTAGCTAAAACCACTTCAGTAACAAAAATACTATCTACAACACTTGAAACCTTTCCTATGAAGCGGAAAGCATATGGCAGAAACTACCTAGGTATGCAATGATTGTCGACACATTCCCCATCGGAAGCAACTCTGATGGCAAAACATAGGTGCAAGGCAACCGACTGTCTCTATCGTTGAGTTAATACATTTCTTCGAGAAGAGATACACATATATTACAAAATGACGAGAAACAACAGGTTCGAAAGGCAAGCTCACTGAGCTATGAGAGCATCATTCTCAAAACATCCAATTCTCGAATCAAAGGACGAATACGGCCGAGCGAAAGGTTAGATTACAAGCACACCGCAGCGAATCGATGTTGTCTATTCTCGAAAGACTAAAGCAGAAACGAAATACATATATATACTGCAGATGTCACTGGAGACTTTTCGTATTGCGAACATATGTAGCTATGGTATCGACATACATATGTATAGCATGCCATCAGCACCCGATATATATGCGAATCCCACTGAAAGCTGTCACACGGCGCATATTCCAACATATACGATATCCCATATCAAGTAATTATATCTGAAAGCGGACTTGGTAATACGAATTGCAGGGGACGTCAAAGCGATATTACTCTCGCCTCCTGTAAGGAATGGCATACAAGAAGACCGTCGAGCAACACAGTCAAGGGTCGGATCAGGTATGGTCGTCTAATCAAACGACATTAAGCGACACTTTGAGTTCTTATTTATCCTTTCACATCATGAGTCTGTATCTCATTTCATCGTTACTGGCTCGTGGCAGTGACAGGGCATCAAATGAGCAATACAGGGAAGGTCAGCATTGGCGGTCGTCAAAATCCCTGAGACTCCCACTGCCCCATGAAAGCTCGAGAAATTTCGATCTTCAAGTGTTTGCCGTCCCAAGCATTCGTCTATGCGTGGTATCCGACATCGGTCTCGCCGAGGCTCGCCTCCAACATTTCTTCTCCGAATCGCGAATCAAGCCCGATATCTGCTATCAGCACCGATTCAGTAACCCATCAAACAATACCCATATGAAGATGGAGACAAGAATTAGACACGCTGAAGGAGGCAAAAGATCACAATGCCATTTTTGCGTGCTCGGCTCCTGCGAAAGCGTAATTACGCTCGCCTCGCGTGGGTGTTATCGGCTCTAGGAATATACCTAGACATGGTCAACCATCACGTCAACCCGCCTCACTCCAGCCAAGGCTTAGCCAAGATGGAAAAAAAGTTCTCGGCACCAGTATTTATTACACACGGGCATGCTAATCGCGATCCTATTCTTAAAGTAGAAAGGGAGATGGATCACACGACTCGATATCTAAGACCATGTCGGATCTCAGCTACTCCAACGGCGCACCACTTTGGTCACTTTGAGGTGTCACTAAGAATTACTAGTATAGTTGCACGGCCTACGCCCTACGAAACACAGAGCAGGTTTTTCTTCTTGCTTCTCCTCTTTTCCCTCACAACGGATATCCTCGTTATTATAGGGTAACATTGACAATCAACGATTGCCAAGCGGGAAGATATCTTCCCACACACACTGCAGAAAAAATGTGATTACTCACACGGGGCCTGCATACATGTAATATTGGTCGTATCATGCGTGACCCATCACTTGTAGGGAGTACGAGTATCGTACATGAAAGAAACTGGACCCAAAACACTCCCCAGAACCAGAACAATGAATGACATCAACTGAAGCTGCATCCGAAACGGGGGCAGCACAGGCAACGGCCTTCCTGTATCGGCCAAAGGGATCTTGTTCCGGGCAGCGGCATGACAATCAACTTTTTCTGGCGCTTTCGCTCGCTGCAGATTTTACGTACATACGGAGTACAAGGGGACAGGGATGAGGCTGCTGCTGCTGCATCCCAAAAAAGTCCGGTGCAGAGTCACACCACCTTTTGGCCACTGGGGAGCGGTCGTGCCACTGCCAACTTTTTGAAACTGCTCAACCGCTTTGATACGAGAAAAGGTACGAGTACACGCTTTTGACAAAGCTGCGGGTTCTCTGAGTGTTCCGGTGCCGCCGGCCGTTTGGCTGCGGACCGAGGAATCACTCGTGATGAACTCCGGGAAATGGCGGCCTCCGCCGGGATTTGGATTCCATTCTTTTGTTTTTTGTTTTGTTTTTTAACGTCAATGACCATTCAGTGGCGGCGGCTATGAAGGATATGAGGTGGTGCTTATGCCGGTGTGTATCGAGTAACGAGCCCGCCTCGTCCAGGCATCATCATACAATCCATCTATCATAACTAAGGGGAACAAAGAGGCAAATATTCTATACTGACTGTGCTGTACACGTATTCAAAAAGCGTCGTTGACCGTTGAAAGCCTGTATATCCGTACGGAAATGGGAATCATGTCAAGACAACTCAAAAGCCTCTGCCGTCCCCACCGCCTTGAAGAGCGGGGTGAACTTGGCGATCAAGATGCGCTTTTGGAGATCACAAAGGCGGCAAAAAAAAGATGTGTGCTCCCTTTTTGTTAGTGCAACTCCCGGGCAGTGGAGTCGTGGCTTGTCGTCACAAGGCCTCTTGGCGCCGGCCAGAACAAACCCAATCAACGGACGAGGCTTCCAAGGGGCGTTGCCGTATCGTTGAGATTAGCAGTCATGGTCATCGAATCTATTAATACTCGTGCCTATGAATGGGAACAAGTTCGAGCGGCTACGTACTGTATACTCTGTTACTACTAGCCCAGCGAAACCAGCCACCGGGAAGAATCCAAAGGGTGTCCCAAACCTCGTGTTTCATTTGTCCCCCAATATTGGGACCGAGCCGACAAAAAAAAGATTCAATAAAAATTCATTAATAATAAAATGTTTCATCTGGCTTGGGGTGGGAGCCGCCAAAACGTCACATTTCATCTTGCGCCCTAGCAGGAGTCCCTATTCGCCGGCGTGCCTAGCTAGGGTGCAAAATAGTTCCATGTTGTATTTGCCTTTTCCGCCGGTAAAATGAGTCAAGTGAGTCAAGGAGGGCGGGAGAGGGCGAGCACGGCCCTCATCTCGATGCTGTATGCACTCGTATAGTAGATTGGCGGGTTTGAGGCTCGAGAGAAGCAACAAGCAGCCATAGACATCAGCTCATACTTGGGTATGGTAGGTATTGCATGCGGTTTCAGAATAGCCAAGCGCTGTAGCACATGGGCACAGCTGGGAAGCATTTACACGGACCCGTGGGTGGTTGTTGAAACACCGATGCTGCTTCGATGAGTGCCGAATGTGGTGGTGTGTTCAGGTTATTACGATGTTCATATCAATACTTCTTTATTTGAACACGTAGCAATTTGATTCTTCATCTTGCCTTGCCAAAATGGAGCTTGAGTGGTGCCCGATTCTGAAAGCAAATTTGCTTGGTATTACTCCGTACATGTATCCAAATTCGGCACGGGGAAGCACATGCTTGTATCCAAGCATACCAGTAGCAAGCGACTGATAACAGCAAATCCTCTTCGCTTGGCAAACAATAGAGACAAGCTGCCCTGGTCAGAGAGGTTGCTGCTACAGGTATTAAATGCATGTAATATTTGCAATGATCGCAACTTATTGTACGAGTACTCGGGGAGAGAGGCCTGGAATTCAGAGCAAGTAAAAGGACCCCAAGTCCATTCTAGTAGTCACGGACTACCACCGAAAGAGGTTTTATTTTGCCCGTTCTTCATCTTTGCGGTTTGGACAAATTCAAGGCCCACGAACTTATCGAGCGTCTCTCATTTGATGAAGATCCTTGTCGCATGGATGAAATCTCTTCTCTCCGGCTTTATTAGCAGCTGCTAAAAGACTGGGTCGGGTACCCTGTAATTTTTTGGTGTCAATTTTTTTTTGGCCTTTGGGTTCTTCACATCGGAGATACAAGTCGGGTCTTTTCTTGGCTAGTGGTAATAATATCCTCGTATCACGGCATAGGTATCTCGTACGAGCATGCATGGTCAAAGAAATGATCCAAGAAGGGTTGAAGGGGAGAAAAAAGATGAGATGAGCACAGTGCTCTCCCCCAGCGTCGTGATAAGGCAAGGGCTGGAGTGTACTCGTACGAAATACATGCTCGTACTAATATAAGATGCTGGCAGGTATCAAATCAAATCAAATGCTGAGTGGCTTGAATTGAAAGGGGGTGATATTGGAATAGGCAAACCGCCATGCCAGGGACGCCTCTCAAACCGGCCTGTTCCATGAAGGAAACCCTGCAGCAGCGCCGTTAGACTGACCTGACCTGAGGAAAGCACCGGTCGAGACAGGATGAATTTACGCAGCCGGGCATCGCATCCGCACCCGCAGCGCATCGCATCGCATCGCAGCGCATCCAAGGCAAGGCCGGTCCGGGTCCGGTCCAGCCAGCTGCTTTTTTTCTTCTCTTTCTTTCTGTTTCGGTGCCCCTCATGATATCAGTCCAGTGACGCTAGAGCAGGTGTCACATGGCCGATGACAACAACGTGGTGGTGCAGCTAAGCTCCGGCTAGCTGTTATCTGGCGACGGAATGTGTGTGATGCCATTGGGTGGTGTTGCGAATGGCTGCTGGTTCGCGCGGGCTCACACTCACACCATCCATCACCAACAGCCCAATGACCTGTTCAACGTCCCTTGCCCCGTACTGTACATGTATGTACTCGTGCAGTCCAGTCCAGACAATCTCGCTGACGGAGGGGCGCGCCACAAGTGGAATCAATGGAGTGATCCAATGTGAAGGCATTTCTGTCTTCTTGGACGGGGCAGGGGTAGCAGTACCTGCACGCACTGCAGCGCATTTTAGCGCCGCTCCGTACTTGTACATGAGAAGGGGGTCCGGCGCGCCACTTTTGTGCAGCCAAGTGCCATCTCGGTACTTGATTGCGAGAGGCTACTTTTGGTTGGTTCCCTGCCAGCCCAGCGTCATGCGAAATGTGCTCCATCCTCCAACCCATACGCAATGTTGCCGCATCGCAGCAACCCTCATCGCCTGTCCTGGTGCGTTTTCAGCAGGTAGTACTCCGTAGTTGCACTGTACTGTAGCGGCTGTCAATCATTTCACCCTCAATCTCATGCTCGTGCTCATGCTCATGCTCAATCTCACTCACTCACTCTCACGTGGTAAATTGCATGTACTTACACGGTACGGTAGGGAGGAGCCGCGGGAGGAGGAGCATCGTGATGTTCCCCTCGCTCGCTGCATCAGAAGAGGCAAACAGGGCCAGAATGAATCGAGATGGCACTTCGTCCCACACTGCTCCATCCAGTCCAGTCCAGCATTCTTATGGGTGGCCACGACTGACTGACACGGCATACGGTGCTGCGCTCGTACTTGTACCTGTTTTGCTCTGCAGCTGCTGGTTTGCGAGCATGTGCTCCGTATGGCTGGATCGCCCTCCAATTAATGCTGCGCTGGAGTTTCACCGCCACTCATCAGGGCGGCTTCTTGTTGCAGGAGAATCAGGAGGTCGAATCACGGCCCCCTTTGATTGATGGGCGCTCAAACAAGACCTTTCGTTCTTGTGCCCCCCTGGCACCCCCCTGCCCTGCTTCTGCTTCTGCTTCTCTCTTCTGCGACGTCGAGGTGGTACTCGTACTATTCGTACTTGCAGAGCACTAGCACTGTCACAGAATCAGCAGCATGAACCTGTGGCTGCAGCACTCGGCCTTTGTACCTGTACTGTGATCCACCACCCAAAGGACAAAAGAAAAAAAAATTCGATTCCATTCTAGCATTTTGCTGTGGTTCGTGCCATGGCCAGGGACCAAGGCTGGCGCACTCACTAGTAGCCTCGAGACCAGGAGCGTTTCGGTGGAAGTGGACATTGTGGTAATAAACACTGAATGGAGCGAGGGATCGACAAGGCAGTTGGACGGTTTGTTGCCCGCAAGGTAAATGCCGCGGTTTACCCGGACGAATGACACATGGCCGGACAGTGCTGACACTGGGCTGGTCCAAGTACTCCGTATTGAACGACTGTTTAAGATGAAATGGCCGAACGGCGGGTTTACCTTGATGGATGAATAGGGGACCACGAGAATGAGACTGTCGTCGAGCTGATTGTCTCGCCTACCTGATCTTCATCTTCCTCGCCCTCTCCTTTCGCCGAGTGAAGATCGTCTTTGCTGTTAATTACGCGTAACGAACTCTTGCAAATACAATACCACTCTGCACCGCGAGCCGACATTTGATGCCTGACCTGCCCGTCCACTTTTTGATCACGGTGTAATGAGGCAACATTGGATTGCAATGCGCACTATCGGTTTGTACTTTAAACAAAGCCCAGTATACCTAGTTTCAGGAAAAGGGGGGCCGGTTCAATGCTGTAATTCCCAGCCCTCACCACTTCAAGTACTTGGCAATATTTGTTGTCAAAGGAGAAGCAGTACTACCTAATAATAGTATCATTGATATGGAGCAATACAGTAGAATATTGCTCCTTACCGTAGCTATACACCACGGCGACGACTACGAGTACTAGCGGGAGCACTGACTTGACGTCGTCTACAAAGGATATTAACGTACGAGACACCGGAGCAATATGCGCAGCTGCAGCAGGCGAAGATGGATCGTGGGGCAGGCAAGATAATCTTAGATGGCCCTCGGCCCAAACAAGCACAAGCACAAGCATCCATGGTTCACGGCGATCCATGTTGACCAAGCTTCCAGAGGTTCTACGCGGATTCCCGAGTCATTCCCCCGTTGCTCGTACCGGCAGCCAGCTTATCGGCGGCCATGGCCCAGACGGGACAAAGGAGAAGGCTGTTTAAAATGAGGAGTGGAGAGGCTGGGAGTCATTGAGCGGAAACGAACGAGAGTGACCGACCGGACCGTGCGAGCAGCCGCCGAGCCGCACGGCCGCCAAGTACCAGTGCCAGGCCTGCCAGGCTTAGGCCCGCTGCCAGCCCTGGTGGCTGCCGAACATTTCTGTCCGCCACTAGCGCAGGCCGGTCGACGGGTCTGCAATTTCAGGCCCACTCGCTTAAGGCCCGCACAGACCACGCAGGGGCCCACCGCGCCCCCGGCAACCCAAAAAGAGAGCGCCAGAGCTCCAGAGTCTCAGGGCATTCACTGCTCCGGTTAGCGCTAGCGGGCGCCGACTGCAGTGAGCTTCTCCCGCCGTGGCGTCACTGGCGATGGCACAAGACAGCATTGTGAGAGAGTTGGGTTGAGCCACTGTGCTGTACTCGTACGGTACGAGTACTTGACAGCACTGCTACAGCTGCTATCGCATCCATTTGATGGTTGATGCCCTCCTCTGCAGGGTTTGATTCCAGGCCTTGCCCACTACGAAGCTGTCACACAATCCGCACCAGCTCTTCCCCCTACCCTTTTTTCTTTTCCCGTGCGTGCTCACAGGCAAATAAGTAGCCCTGCCACCCCCTTCTGCTGCTTCTTCTCTCCTGCTCCCACTTCTACTTTCTTCACACACCATTTCCATACCACATCCGAAAGGCCTTTTCTGGATCCTTCTTTTTTTTTAATACCCCTTTGTTTGTTGTGATACCCCCGCGCTTTAAGATACCCTTTTTTCTATCCAGAATGGCTGAGGAACAGAAGCCCGTTGAGGTCGCCGCCCCGGTGGCCGTTGAGGAGACCGCTCCCGTTGTCGTTGAGGAGACACCCGCCGTTGTCGAGCCGGTCCCTGTTGTCGAGGACAAGCCCGCTGAGGAGGCGAAGCCCGCCGAGACCGAGGAGCCTGCTGAGGCTGCCAAGGAGGAGGATAAGAAGGAGGAGGAGGCGAAGCCTATTGAGGAGGGTTTCCTGGGCCACAAGGCTCAGGGCGCCAGCTTCCCCAAGTGAGTATAGCGAGAAGCTTATGTTGGCTTCGTGTGGCTGCGACAATAGAAAACCAGGGGCGCTAACCAGTTCAACCTATAGGAACCTCATCGCCAGCAAGGCTTTCTTCTTCTTCGGCTCCGATGCCGTCGAGGCTGAAGTTCTCGCCGCCTACAAGAAGGCTGAGAAGCACGTCGAGGTTGCCCAGCACAACATCGCTTGGGCCACCCACACCGGCAAGGGTCTTCTGTTCATTGGCGACAAGAAGGCCCCCCATGGCGTCATCAACCTGGTAAGCATCCATTCATATGCTCCCCCCTATTGAGATATCTGTGGCTAACCCAAGACTTCACAGGCTGATGCCACCGAGCCTGAGAACGACGGTTCCAACAAGTTCCACTTCTCTGCCAAGGGCAACAAGCACAGCTTCAAGGCCAACTCTGCCGCCGAGCGTGACAACTGGGTTGCCCAGCTGAAGGAGAAGATCGCTGAGGCCAAGGAGCTTGCCACCACCGTCACTGAGTCTGAGATCTACAAGCAGACCATTGAGAGCTTCAAGCCTGCTCCCAAGGAGGAGAAGGTCGAGGCCCCCAAGGAGGAGGCTGCTCCCGCTGAGGAGGCCGCCGCCCCCGCTGCTGAGCCTGCTGCCACTGAGGAGACCGCCGCCAAGGAGGAGACCAAGGATGAGCTGAAGGCTGAGGAGCCCAGCAAGCGTCGCTCTGCTAGCCGCAAGCGCGCTTCTTTCTTCGGCTTCGGCAGGAAGGAGGAGAAGAAGGAGGAGGCCAAGCCTGAGGAGGCCGCTACTGAGACCCCCGCTGTCGTCGAGCCCGTCCCCGAGACTGAGGCTCCCGCCACCGAGGAGGTTGTTCCCGCCGTTGAGCCTGCTGTTGAGGCCGAGACCAAGACCTCCGATGAGGCTGCTCAGCCCGAGTCCCCCAAGGAGAAGCCTGCTGTCAACAAGCGCACCAGCTTCTTCGGCAACGTCTTCTCCAAGAAGGAGAAGAAGGCCGCCGATGTCAAGCCTGAGGCCGAGTCCCCCAAGGAGGAGGAGGAGGTCCCCGCCACCACTGAGGCTGCCCCTGTCATCCCTCCCGTCGAGGCTACCACCCCTCTGGCCGTCGATGTCAGCAGCCCTGCCACCGTCCCTACTGAGACCACCGAGGCTGCCGTGACCAACGGCGATGCCAAGAAGGAGAAGGAGAAGCGCAAGTCTTCTCTGCCCTTCGCTTTCGGCAAGCGTGACAAGTCCCCCGGCCCCGCCGCTGAGGGCGAGGAGAAGAAGGGCGCGTTCTCTAAGCTCCGTGCTACCATCAAGGGCAAGGGCGCCGCCAAGTCTGAGGACAAGCCTGCCGAGGAGACCAAGGCTGAGGATGCCATCAAGGAGGAGGAGGAGACTCCTGCCGCCGAGGAGGCTGCCAAGGAGGAGGTCAAGGAGGAGGAGGCCCCCAAGCCTGAGGAGCCCGAGGCCGAGAACAAGCCCGAGGGCGCCCCTGCTGCCGCCCCCGTCGTCACTGCGGCCGCTTAGAGAACTCGCCGACAGTGAGTGTTTTACGACTAAAGACACACTTCGCAAACTTTCCTTGATATAATTGTCACAAAAAACACGCATGAGAGGACTGGGAATGGAAGGATCTGCATTTCTTCACAAGATACCAAGATACCCTGTCGAGACTGCTTTCACTGATACCACTTTCCATTTTGTTTTTGCACGTCAATGGACGAAAATTCAACATCAAAAAACTTGAAAAAATCCATGTTGCTAGTATACAGCATTCGCGTTCTGCTTTGTTCGATACCCGGGAGGAGGAGATAATTAATACCTAATATACAGATGATGTGTGTCTAATCTTATTATACTATCATTTCTACACAGTGAAATTGCCTGTCTCTTTGTGCCGTATCGTTTTGTGTCTGATGTTTACACCTTGGTCTTTGTAACTTGCCAATCAACTCCATGCTTGTACCAAGTTGTGGGAACTTGAAACAATTCTTTTCTTCCCTTGAATGTTTTTGCCACTATTTCTTCTTTTTGACGACGGAGTGACGCCAAGCTCACTCATGCGGTCGTTGTTTGAGTCAGACAATGGGCCATACTCATCCCCATCTGAATTCCACAGGCTCGATTTATCACGGAGAATCACGGCATTCGGGATTGTCTCAAACAATACTTTTCTTTTTCCTTCTTTGTCTTTGTCACTTTCACGCTAAAGTCGTCCGTTGAAGTGGCAAATCTTGTACTAAACAGTAGTCAATAGCAAGACTCAAAGCCGGACCCTTTTCTCTTCTTTGAATTATGGGTAACATGTTAGACGGCGAAATACTCCGTACAGTAGTATAAAGAAACAAGAAGCGAGGATTTTCTCATCGCTCCACTATTTACGCTTAACATCTACCGGCGCAAGTGGGCTTTGTCTCCGTACAGTATCTACTTTCTTTATTCGAAAAAAAAGCCCTTGTCTACGCGTATGCATGGACAATCAAAATCCAATCCCCATCACAGCCTTGCGTCAAAAAAAAGTCAAGGGACCCTGAAACCCCCGAGGGATCCGGAATGTTGGAACCACAAACTTGGTGAAATTCCCGTGTCTGTATTTCTTTCTAAATATTGATGCTATATGCCCGCCATTATTAATATCCCTCGCTTCCCACATCGGCCTTTTTTGTGTATATTAAGAAAAAAAAAATTCCCATCGTGATATCGCTCCTCTCGGGACATAACTCTAGTTATATTTATGCCCGGAACCCATTCCTTCTTCGCAATCGTATGCAAATGGAGACTTTGTCTAAAAACAAACTTGGTATCTGAGGAAAGCCGCCTCGCAAATACTGACAAGAATCAACATGAAACAAATATAAAAAAAGAAAGAGAAAAGAAATCCCTGGCTAGCTATTTTCGCATCCGACTCCGCCCAGTATACTTGAAGAAACATGAAGTAGAAAAGATAAAAAATCCCACAAGTCACGAAAGTTATGTACCGAAACGCCCAGGCTGGAAATGATACGCGGGACACCCACATGTAGGTAAACCTGGAACATGCTGAAAAGATAGAGAGGGGAGAGAGAAAGGGAAAAGGAAGAGGTTGGAAATACCGCGGCGTGTCGTATTCGTGAGACATCAGACGGAGTGTGCCTTGCAGAGCGAGACAGCAGAGACACGGTCGCATGACCGTTTCTCCTTAAAAGGGAGATTGGATACTGTTGCCCTTTATGCATTTTCCGACACAGAAAGGCTCTGGTACTTGCCCACGAGCTCCTCAATCTTGGGAAGCAACTCGGGAATGCGGAACGGCTTGGAGATAACATCATCCTGTGTAATTAGTCGGTCAGCAACATCGATCATTGACGTGTCTATAAGGAACAAGGTCCGAGACTCACAATTCCGGCGGCCTTTGCATTTTCAATCTGCTCAGGCCGTGCATACGCCGTGACTGCAATGATGGGGATGTGCTTGATAATTGTCCCCTCCTTTTCAAGCTCGCGAATCTTTCTTGCGCAAGTCATGCCGTCCATGACAGGCATCTCCAAATCCATCAGGATAACATTAATATCGAGGCCTTCCTTTTCTTGGCCCGCCCAGAATCTCGATTTTGCCAGCGTCTGCAGAGCCTCCTTGCCATGGTTGGCTACGAACGTGTTATTGCCGTAGTTGCGCAGCTGTCGCTGCAAGACTTTCTGGTTGACAATGTTGTCCTCGACAATGAGGACGTCGAAAAGGGGACTGCGGCCTGCATCCGACTGGCTTCGTGACGTGGGACAGCTCGCGGGCTGGCCGCCGTTGTTAGCCGGAGATTGAATCTTGCGTTCGAGCTTGAACGGCGTAATGTGCTCGTACTGAGACGGAGGGTTCAAGCATTTGCGGCTCTGAACATAGAAACTGAACTTGCTCCCAGCGTCTTTCTGGGAAGAGACTCCGATCTGCCCGCCTTGCATTTCCGTCAAGATCCTCGAGATGAACAATCCTAGCCCAGAACCTCCGTACTGCACATGCGTCCGGGGAGACGCCTGCTGGAAGCGTTGGAACAAGACCTTCATTTCCTCATCGCCCAATCCGGCGCCCGTGTCTTCTACCGAACAGTGGATGTTGAAGCGCTCACCGGTGCCCCATTCCTCTTCGTTGTCGATATCCATGCCGACTGTCCGTTGTACGTCGTTCCGCTCAAAGTAAAAAGTTCCCTGACTCGTAATCTCGGAGATGTCCTTGGTTGCGCACATGCTTACAGTAATAGCACGCTTCTCTCGGCCCTGGGTGAACTTGATGGCATTGGTCAGGAGGTTGATGAGTACTTGCCTCAACCTTGACGGATCCAGCTTGGCCCAAGTAACTCCATATGTTTCGAAGCTGTTGTCAACGCGAAATTCAAAGTCTATGTCGTGAGCAAGTAGTTCCGACTCGAACATCTTCAAAGTACGGTGAACAACCTTTATTGGCTGTTCATCGACGGGAGTAACGGCTAGCAAGTTGGAGTCGAGCTTCGATAACGTCAAGATGTCGTCGACGATACGCTTCTGGTGGCTGGCGCACAAATTGATAGTGTTGGCAGCATCAAGACAGGACTCTAAAAGGGCGTCCACCTCTGTCCTATCCGAATGGGCCGTGAACGAGGCTATGCTATTGGCGATTTGATCAACACACTGAAGGATAGCCGATAAGGGGTTCCTCATTTCATGGCTGGTAATATCAATGAAGTTTTCCTGCTGCCGCTTGAGCTCTACAGCCTCTTCACGCCTTTGGCTCTGTACCTCTTCGGCCCATTTCTGAGAGGAAATGTCTGTGATACAGCCAAAGATGGACGTCAAGTTGCCATCAGCATCCTTCTCCGGAAATGCGCTCATCAGAACCCAGGTGTCGACGGTGTGATCTCCACACAGTTGGCTGCAGTTGAATCGAAACTCAACCGAGATGGTCATCTTTTGCTCAAGAAGCTTTGTCCAAGCTGTCATCAACCCTGGCTTGTCTTCGATTCGTACACTATCCATCCAAGCAGTGCCTATCTGTTCAGACCGAGAGTGTCGAGAAATCTGCCACCACATATCGTTGCAATAGTTGATATGACCACTTGGGTCGGCGATGAACATTCCGACCGGCGCGAACTCGGCCATACGCGTGAATTTGGTTTCCAGCTCTTCTGCTTCTTGCGTACGCTGCCAAAGTTGCTCCGAGAGCTCCTGGCGGTCCAAAGCAGCCAAGTGAGCCGCTCGCTGGCCACGTCGAATCTCTTCCTCGAACAAGAGAACTGAGGCCATGGAAGTGGCCAACTGCCGTGACAAAAGGTGAATGAACAGTTTATAGTCGTCGTCGTATGGCCGCCGGGGGTTTACGCCTAGCACAATAAATCCCGTCACAGCTTCGCCCGTGGTTGTGGGGACGACTGGAAAGACGACGATTGTCCTGCAAGGGTCACCGAAACCCCGCCACTCAAATCCTTCTATGAGATGCTTTGGCAAGGTACCGTCTTCTTCGGAAAGCACAACAGGGGTGCCACCTCTTGCCAACGACTGCCGTACATATGGCGCGAACCCTTCTTCTGATGTACGTAGGTCCAAAGTTGGTGGGGCTGCAATATGACCCTCCGGAACACCAGGAGATCCTTCGAGAATAAGCTGAGGGGAGTGCGGGAGGCTACCAGACTGTAGTGATGACACTTCGCTTTCGGCATCATCTTTGACGGAATAGATCATGCTAAAAGGAAGATCGTACTCGTTGAACGCCAAGCCTAGCCTAACCTGCGGCCAAAACTCACTGATGGAAGCTGCCGACGCCGTCCGCTCTCCAATCTCGCGCAAAGTAAGCATTCGGCGTTCGTTGATCCTCCGCCTGGTATTTTCGAAACTCGGGTTGAACAGGCCAACAACCTCACCTTCTTCGCCAAGAAGGGGAATGATGGACCACGAGAAGAAAGTCTCTTCTAAAAAGCCATGTCGGTTGATGAAGAGTTGGTCATCGTTCTTCATTGTGGCTTGGCCGGAATCCCAAGCCGCCTTTAATATGGGAGCGAACTCTTCGTTGATCTCGAACCAGGCATCTGCGTACCGCTTGCCCATGAGGGATGGATGTTTACTGCCTGCCAGTGCCACATATGCGGCATTATAGATGCTGACGTATTCACGGCCCCAGTACATGGCAGCCGGATTGGGGCTCCCCATGACTAAATTTGCCATGGCTCTCAGGCTGTAGCTCCATTCACTCATAGGGCCAAGAGGCGTGGAGGCCCAATCTACTGACTTTGCTAATTTGATGTGCTCAGGCAGGTTCTCGCTGTACGGAATCCTGGTCCAGTCAAAGGTTGACCTTACAGGCTGTGATTGCAGCACTTGGTTAGTAAAATCATCTGGATGGCGTCGGTTGATGTCATATATCGGCTCTATGGTGCCAGTTGCAGGAGTTATTTCAGTTGTGTCCATGGGTTCAATCGTGTCCTTCGCAGTCGCGGTGCCAAAGTAATCTTGTGGCTCGGGGATGTCAGCAGCAGGTGTAGCTGGAGTTGATAGACAGTCGCCACTGCCATCTTGCCCCGGTGCCTCCTCCTCCTCCTCCTCCATCATCACATTTGGTGACGCCTGGCGAGTGGTTTGATAGGTAACATTCCCACTGATGAATCGAAATCGACGCCTCAAAGTTGTGCACAGCCACGTAACTCCCCGGTATTCGTACGTCGACGAGGGGGTATCAAGAGAATCAACAACACCATTAGTCAAAACCCAGGATTTGAAGTTATTGAAATCATCCATCGGGTCGGGGGTATTAGGGTCTTCCTGTTCGGGGCTCAGATGGCCGTGGAGCGACTCAGACGCTCGGAGAGAGGCGTTGTAATACACTATGGGCAGCCCAGGCCGTTGTGTGTTCACTGGGTTTGCTAGATCGACGAGGAAGGTGGGCCTGTCGTCGTGCTCGAGAAGCTCAAGAACACCAACACCCTGAAGCATCTGCAAGCTGGGAGGCAGGCTGCGCACGTCAGGGCTTAGGGACGGCGCAGACATGTCCATGGAGGATGGCGTGCTGCCAGAAAGAGCGGCATTGGTGGAGCTGACGCTTGCCCTGGGAAGTTTGAGAGTCGTGATGGGGTCTGCATCGTCATTGCGAGCGTGTGCTAGAATGGCCGAAGCCACATCTGAGACGGGAACGCTCTGAGGGCGGTTGAAGTGCCTCGCAGGGGCATGGGAGAAGAAGAGGGGAGAGACTGCGTCCTCGCGGTTTACTTGGAGTGCGGCGGCCTTGGTGGATAAGGGGAACATGGCATCGCTGAGCATCTCGAGTCTCCTAGGGGGAGAGGCCCCGGTTCGAGCCTTCTTGACTGGTGTCGACCCCATGGCCTGGTCGTCCTTGACCTTGCGCGACTGGCGCTTCCCACTATCAGCCGACGATAAACTTGCGGCCAAGGCTTCGTTGAGGCTGGGATAGCTCCTGTGCGACGGCAGGGCTGTGATTGGATGCGCAGGGGATGGCGAAGAGATGTGGTCTGGACTGTTACTGTCAGTATGCCATGGTGCCGCCGATAGGCCTGCCGAATGGTGTCTTGCGTGCTCTAGATGGCTCTGGGCAAGGTGAGAAGAGCTGCTGCGGAACGGCGAAGAAGAAGCCGTCTCCAACACCGCAGCAAGAGGTCGAGGAGAGGCGGCAGCTTCGTCTGTAGAGGCCAAGGCGGGATTCGGCAACCCGGGGTCAAAGGCGCCGGGTGCCCGAGTCGAAGACGCTGCTGAGGACGGATGGTCGACGGGAGCAGCAGGAGGAAATGCAGTGGCAGGTCCAGAAACAGAGGAACGGGCAGAGGCGGAGGCGGAGGCGAAGCCAATGCTATCGGCGGAGATGTCGTCCTTTTCCTGCATAGAGGCGCCGGTGGGGGGGACGAAGATGCCAGAAGGCGAGGGAGGGTCGTCGGTTCGGCTTGATTCGAAAAGCTTGGAACAAGGCACTTCCGATGAAGACCAAGACCCAAGATGCGGCTTGCACTGACTGACAGCGGGGTTTATGGAGAGGGTGTTGCGCTACTAGGACGTCGAACCTTGCACGATAGCGTGGTCTCGTAAGGGACCTAGGCCTAGTAGGGGACGAGATCGAGATGGCGAGGGTGGATGATGGAGTGGGTAACGGAGCGTTGATCCTCTGCAACGTCTATTCTCCAACGGCTTTGGCTCTGGAAGCATGCGAGCAGGGCCCAAACCAAGCACGGCAGACGATGGCGACGACAGGCCGGGCTGTGCTGTGCTTTGCTGCGATATGATGGGCGAGAGCTGAACTGCTAAAGTACCGGTGGTATCTGGATCGGCGCGCCAGCACACGGGAGGCGAATCCGGACAGAGAGACACGCAGCTTTCCCGAGACTGGGTAGGGCTTATCAAGTCTGAGAGGAAGACAGACCCTTGAGGATTAAGCAGGCAGTGGGAAAGGAGAATAATCGTAAGCAGCTGTGAGCGGGCGGAAAGACAAAGGATTAGGGGAGATTTGCGCAGCGCAGAAAGAGAGCACCAGACAGCTGAAAGCACTCGACAACTCGCAGAGAGAGGGAGTTTGATTGCAAGTTGCCCGACCCTAAATCAACACACAAACATACACACAACGGCCACAGGCGGCGAGTGCCGGTCTAGAGCTTCGGAGCCCAAGTTTGAGAGTCGTCTGAAGTCCAGAGTCTTAGGGTCTAGAGCCGGGGACGATTGACGGACCCGACAATAAGGGTCGCCTGGTGGTGGGACTGCTGATCTGATCAGCACGGCGAGTTTGTCTGTGGAGATGGGCAGCTGTTGCTAGTGGTGAGGACGAGGCAGAGCGCTGATCAACCGCCAAATCCTCGATTCGAGCATGGCGGGTTTTCGTATTATGTGGTATTATGCCGGCACCTCAACCGGACTGCTAGCAGCTGAAGGAGCGTTACCATGCTCCTGTACTGTAATGCCAATGCTTGCACGGGTGAGATGGATTGAAAGCAGGGAGACGAACGGGGCGCCTCGGTGGGGGAAGCAAAAGACCCCATCCAAGGTCTGGCCATCACGGGTCATCCTTGGCTTCAGACAGAGCCCCCAACTTTTCTTTTTCTTGTTCCTTTTTCTTTTTTTCCTTTTTACTCTTCGGTGACTACTGTACCTACTATACGATACCCTTCAACCCTCAGGGCTATGAACGGGCTGTACATACGTTGCACCAGCCTACAACTCTTCACGTCAGGCGGACCGTTTTGCGCTGTACTTGTAGCTGTAGCATAGTGCATACACACGACTATGCGCACCGTCGTGTGTTTCCAGCACCGAGATGGATCTCCTCGGGTAATTCCCACCTAGCAAGGCTTGGTCAAGGCTTGGTGTCTGGCCTGGCAGGGACTCGCGGAGGGGCCCCTCCGAAGCCCACAGCCTTTTCTCGGCTGGAGCTGGACGAGATTCCATAGTTGGGACGCATAACGGCTTGTCTCAACTACATACGACGAGTACGAGGATATGCAGCGTTGAGAGATGGCCGATGCTCTGCGCTCGCGACTCACAGCATCGAGATCGGACTGCGAGGGTCATACGGCATACACATTGGCGTCATAGTGATCACGTCGGTGCGGAGCGCATTCTGTGTCGATAGGTAGGCACTTTGCTTGTCCTCGTCCATTTCGCGGCCCGGGTATGTACAGTTGTGCGTATAAAGCTGGATCCCTGCCGTTGATTTTCGATTTCTGAGCCAAGAGGCGGAACTGAGACTCACGCTTGCACTCACTACCGCCATCGACCGGTCTAGATGCCTTTGCGCTGCCCGCTAAAACAGGGGCCGCAGGGTTGGTTATTTGCCGCTCGGTGACTGAAAATTTTGGATTTTTAGGGCGCTAGCTGGAGGCAAACTGACAAAGAGAATGCCGATAGAGCTGGCAGCTTGACTTTCATATTCTTTAGTTGTCCAACCAAGAGGTTTCAGATATGCCTCAGCATATGAGCAATCCACAGCTTTGGCCACCGGGCAAGTAGTGTAGAGGCAGTGCTGGAGTGCTTGATATTCTTTCTCCTCACTAAAAGCTTGAGAAAGCGGGAAAAGAGAAGAGGAAAAAAAGGCAGATCCACACCTCCCAACCGGAAGTAACCTATGAGTAAAAACCGTTAGATATCCATATGGAGTAAAGGATTTGCGTCACGCTGCATGTGATATGATATGTGAAAAGAACGGATGCGAATATCTTGGAATCAACCCCCCATGATAGCGAGAAAAGAAACAGCCGTTCCACGGTGAGTCCTGTTGACAAAACGGCTTAGTAAACAAGATTTGATTATGGCAAATATCCGCATAAAAGCGTCCGGAAACACTACAAATCAGTAATTGAATGTTCTTCCATACAGCTGAGTACATGTACTCCGTACTCAACGGTTCGTTCGAGCTTTTTAGCGCCGCGGATATTGTCGCCGGCCCTTAATCTATTCTGCATGTGCCTCCCAGGCACCTTTGCGAATTAAGCCCCCTCCTACCCGTTACCCCCCATGTGAACCTCGCTGCAGGCCACTTCAGACGCGGCCATTTCACGCAATGACATGGGCTGATCTGGTTACGCGGCTGGTAAATCGTTTAATTGTGCACCTGGGATACTCACTCGGCTTCAAGCAGAGCATCGCCGCATGAAAGGTTATGTGGATGCCGGGTAGCGGCTTGGAAATTGGTCCTTGATTAAGCGCTAATACTTTGGGATAGATAAACACATATATGAGAGTACTATTCATCACTCCAAGTTGGATATCTAACACCCCAATGACTGTGTGAGTTCAAGTGTTGGAACAAGATGCGAAGAAAAGTCTGGTATCTGCTGCTATGGCTATATTTCTCCGGTACTCGGTGTTATCACTACCTAAGAGGTAGGTACCTAGCCTTACATTCAAGACATGGGATGCTGGATAGCAAACTTGGGGTGCTAAATAACCACTCCTTAAATTGGGCTATATACACTTTGGTGTTACTTCTAAGCAGTTGGCCGATAAGCTATTGTAGTGTAGTCATTATTAGACAGTATGGCTAACAGAGCTCCGGGCATTGCAAATGTCCCTTGCTGATCGCTTGCTGACATACTGTATATGTACAAAGAGTTGGTGATCAGGGAGGCTTTATGGCCGGCTAAAGAAGCATCAATCAAGTTACCTATCGATACAGCACAAGGACAGATCAGCTAGCTCCCGTGTGTTCCTGGACTCAATATTTGTTTCATGGCGTTTATGCAGAGTCTCATCTTGCCGCCTCAAAAGGCCGGATCCCGTTCCGAGCGGAGAAACGAGTGGAGCCTCTGAATGCCTGTAAGAGCGGGTTTAAGGCTGTCGTAGACACTGTCGTACAACGTGTAACCGCATCTGTAAGGGTTGATGAGGCTCGCTTCAACATGAAATGACTAAGGCCTGGTGGCGGCGACTCAGACAAGAGACGGTCGCGGCGGAAGAGGCGTCGCCGCCTCAAAGCCAAGGTGAGGGTCAGCTTACTCAGACTTTGGCGCACGACACATTTACACAGCAAGAATGAAGAGACGAAAATTCATTTACACGTGTAAATGAAGAGGAAAATCGACGTCTCTTGTATCGAGTAGACAGGCAAATTCAAGAATCTCATTACAAGTATGAATACTGTACTCCATTTGTATGTAGTATGCGGTATACTCGCTGCGTGTTAAAATTGGTGGCGCCCAGGCACAACAGCTTCAACCAGACACAAGTCCAATCCCCATGGCAAAAAGCTCGAGTCGGCGCACTAATGGCGCCACCTGTTGACCCCGTCGCCGAATAAGATTCCAGAGCAACAAGCTGTGCGAGCGTCACCTCAACACGCGAGATGGCGTCAACGTTGCTTGAGCGGAATGCCGGAGCCGGGCGCCTTGATGTTGGTTGTACCTGTACAGTGACAGTAGCATGTATACGAGATGCCAGACATTCCGACCTGCAAGAAACGTGCTCGGCATCACCAGCAGCAAGGGAATGGGCGCATAAACCACGAGTCGACCCGGGTTTAAAACCACTTTCAGCACTTTCAGTGTCCAGGTTTTCCCTTTTTCTCTCGAGATTCCCACTCAGCTGTCCAAATCCCGCAACGAACGGCAGCCCTCGCAGCGCCGTGATTGGCCCGTCAATGTCCGGCCCGGCCAATCGAGCCATGCATCTCCGATCTTGGGCGCTTAACCGTCCTGTTGAGCCGACGCTGCGATTGGCCCGAGACATTGCTGTCACTCGCGCTCGGTCCAATCACGAGGCGCGTAGCCCATCACAGGCTCAAGCGCCCGCACCTTGCAGAAGCTTTCCCCACCTCCCAGCGAGTGCCAATGAAGCCATCAGGCTATCAGTGGTCGCTGGAAGGGCCCCGTTCGCAGAGCCAAGAGGCGCCGGTTCCCTCACAGGCCCTTTAAACGGCCGCCGCCCCCCCCAACGGGAGCGATGGGCAGCGTGAGTTCAATTCAAATAAAAGCTGTGCTGTGATTTCTTGAACGGATATTACAAGGCTGGTCCGAGTTCTTGGAGTTTGAAGCGCTGGCGTTGTTTCTTCAAGATCGCGACTTCGACCAACTAAAGTCAGAGCTTATACGTCCGGGTGCATATGCATATGCGGACATGAGCCTGTAAGCTCTCAACTGCTTCGCTGCCAAGCCAAAGCGCGCATCCGAGCTTCATTTCTCGACGCCCTGCATAACAGATTCGATTTCGCGCAGAAGAACACCAAATCATTATCGAGTTGCATCTACGGCAGTGATTCTGAGCAACCGCAGTCGACAAGCAACCAAACACTACTCTCGATAAGAAGATAAACGACAGTCGACAAAATGGGCATCCTTGACACCGACCGGAAGTTCACTTACCACGTCCTCCATCGAAAATGGCCCAGAGTCCCGAGACTGGCCATCCGCTGGTTGATGCTGGCGGAATTCATCGGCCTCGTGCCCATCCTGACCATTTTTGGTCTCTCCCAGCCTGATCTGTATCGATCTGCCATGTGGAAGATTGGCTGGGACCACCGTCTCAACTCGAATCCCGATGTCATCCTCTTTGCCTATGCCAACCATGTGGCTCAGCCAAAGATTCCTCTCATCTGGTCAAGAACGTGAGTAATAACTCACACGTTGAAAGGGGAAATTTCTTTACTGACAGCGTCGTATCAGGCTCACTGACTTCAATGTCGCCATCTCCGTCATCTCTCTCTTCTTCCTGCTCACCAAGCTCATTGCGGTTATCATAAGAATCTGGTACCCTCTCCTGTCCACTCTGGGCAGCCTGGCGCTGCTTGTTCTCTACGCCGTGAGCGTCTACGGACAGGTGGGCCCCGACTACAGTGATCCGAGATACCCGGCCCCGGCAGCATGGTACTTTAGATTTGGCTGCGATATGGCCAAGCCGTATGGACAGTACACCAACTGCCAGATTGCGCAGGGTTCGCTCTTCATCACGTTGTACATGTTGTAAGTCTCATCCGATGTCTGCGCCACGGTTTCTCTGCATGTATGCTAATTCCATCCACAGGACCATATATGTGATTGTCCTCGGCTTCTCGCTCTACTGCATGTGGCCCAACCCTCTCAACAACCTCGAGACCGACGAGGATGAGGATGACGAGGCACCGAGCATCAAGGAGGGCAAAGGCCTGGAGATGTCCGGTTGGCCAACCAACATGAAAACCCCAATGGCATCGGGAGCCATGCCTTTTACGCCGAGAACGCAAGCCTTCCACATCCTCGACCGAAAGCTTCCGCTAAGACAGGAGCACGAGGCGATGGTATACTCTTAGGCAACCTGTATCTACTTCTCTTGTCTATTTATATGTCCCCTGACAAATGAGGGGTTTGGGTTATTCGGCGGGAAAAAATCGGCGCAAGGCGTTTCATGCTTTTACGCATGTAATATGACGGTTAATGACACCAAGGCCCTGGAGGCTGACAGGCACAGGCACAAGGAGGAGGGACGAGAAGCCACCTCCAAAAATTGCCACCGTCTACCTATATGTTTTCTTTTATCTTCTTTTCTTTTGTCTTATATATATACCCACATTTGATGAACAATCCATCCAAATATAGCAAATTCTCCTAGCAGCCTTGATTCCAAGCCATGCGTCGCCGTATATCGCAGATAACGAAGATAACAATCAGAGAAGTTCCGATTCCAGACGGAATCTTCCGTCCCGGCCCAGTTCCGGAGTCGCTCCCCCCAGAACCGGCCCGGCCTCTGCACATCAAGTAATGGGATCCATAATGAACACCATCAATTGATTCCACCAAAAGAACCCACGCTTTCTTGGCTTCTAGCGCCTAGAAACGGAATTTGGACCCTGGCCAGTGCCGGCATTGTGCCCTGTGACCCCGCTGCTGCACTCCCGCGTTTTCGAGACGTCAGAGCTGCGCGCATCGCCTTCGCCCTGTTTTTCCCCGCCTCCATCCGCACCTTTTGACCCGGCCCGGTTGTTGAAGGCTGTCTCCTCCGCATTCTGCATTTCCAATCACATCCCGAGGAACCTCCCCCCAATTGACGGCTGCCGGTTTCATTTCGCGAGTCGTGACTCTATATTAGGTTGACCCGTTCTCTTTTTTTCATCGTCTCCCCTCTTTTTGTTTGTTCCCATGGCGTTACTGCATAGACTCGCTTCTCCCTCGACATTTCGCTTCGCTCCCGGTGTATCGTCCATATTATACAGAAGAGCTTCAACCATGGCTCCCAAGGTGCGTGCGCAGTGGCGCAATAGCCCAAGTGTCCAATTTCCAAAACTGGCTGAAGGCTAATCCGAATTGAAAACGTGCAGCTCAGAGATCCCTCCTTGCTGAAGCAAGATGTCTGCTATGTTAATGGCCAGTGGGTGACTGCCAAGTCTGGCAAGACATTCAAGGTCAACGGTTAGCCACGGCCTCATATTCCCATCTTCTCGAGTGTCTCTATGCAAGTAGCTAACCCCTTCGAATGCCAGACCCTGCCACTGGCGAATTGATCGGAACTGCCCCCGAATTCTCCATCGAAGACACCGAGTCAGCCATCACCGCTGCCGCCGAGGCTTTCAAGACGTTCCGCTCATTGACCGGCCGCGAGCGCTCCAAGTTGCTGCGCAAGTGGTACGACCTCGCCGTGGAAAACGCCGAGGATATTGCCCAGCTTATTACTTGGGAGAATGGAAAGCCGCTTGCCGATGCCAGAGGCGAATCTACCTATGCTGCCAACTTTTTTGAGTGGTTCAGCGAGGAGGCACCGCGCGTATATGGTGATGTCATTCCTGCCACCGTGCCTGGAAACCGAGTGTGGACTCTCAAGGAGCCTGTTGGTGTCTGCGGTCTGATTACACCGTACGTTGAACCGATTACTCATTGTATGATGTATATGCTGACACAAGTGACCACAGTTGGAACTTCCCCGCCGCCATGATTACACGAAAGATTGGCCCTGCGCTGGCAGCTGGATGCACAGTCGTGTGCAAGGCTCCTGGAGAGACACCATTCACAGCCCTTGCGCTCGCTGAGCTGGCTCACCGCGCTGGTATCCCCAAGGGTGTTGTCAACATTGTGACGACATTGGACAACACCGTGGCCATTGGCGAACTGTTGACTACTCACCCTACCATCAAGAAGGTTTCCTTTACTGGCTCCACTGGTGTCGGCAAGCTCCTGATGAAGCAGTCTTCCGCCACACTTAAGAAGCTGTCATTGGAGCTCGGTGGAAACTCACCCTTCATCGTCTTCGACGACGCCGACCTCGACGCCGCTGTGGCCGGCGCCATCATGTCTAAATTCCGATCCTCAGGGCAGACTTGCGTGTGCGCCAACCGAATCTACGTCCAGGAGGGCATCTACGAGGCCTTTGTGACAAAGTTTGTCGAAAAGGTCAAGCAGTTCAAGGTCGGCAACGGCTTCGCCGAGGGCACCACCCACGGCCCCCTCATCCACGAGCGCGCCATCTCAAAGGTCGACGCCCACGTCCAGGACGCCGTCAAGAAGGGCGCAAAGCTCCTCGTCGGCGGCCAGAAGCTGCCAAACGTCGGCCCCAACTTCTTCCAGCTCACCGTCCTCCGCGACATGAAGGCTGACATGGCCATTGCCTCGGAGGAGACTTTTGGCCCCGTTGCCGGCCTCTTCCCCTTCAAGACCGAGGCCGAGGTCGTCCAGCTGGCGAACAACTCCGAGGTTGGCCTGGCGGGCTACTTCTTCTCTCGCGACTTGGAGCGGGTTCACCGAGTTGCCGAAGCTCTCGAGGTTGGCATGATTGGTGTCAACACGGGCATCATCTCCGACCCTGCGGCGCCATTTGGCGGTGTCAAGGAGAGCGGTTTCGGCCGAGAGGGATCAAAGTATGGTATTGCAGAGTACCAGATCACCAAGATGATTACCTACGGCGGCATGGGTAAGCCCCTGCAGAGCTAAGTAGTTAAAAGCGAGATAGAGTAGCCAGTGCTTTTTAATGTCCCACGATTCAATGAAATAACGATAATTACACACACATGGAATGAATCGATACCGGAAGTGAAACTGTGCCATGTTTTCCTTCTAAGATAATGGCATCGTAGTCCCAACTGTGCTTGGCCTCAGTAAATAGTGGTTCCAGGAACACATGTAATATCAAGACAGCCAAAAAGGGCAAAACTAGTCAAAATGTAGTCAGATGAAGGAATTAGACTTCTTATTGAAATCCAGCCATCTGCAACTCTATTTACATTCTGCACTTAGTGAGAAACAGCAGTGAGATGACATCGATTTCAATTACCAGAAAAAGCTTAAACTTTATAATATTCTCTTTTCTGCAAACCCACAACAATTAGTAACCAGACTATGTGGCGCAGTGGTTAGCGCAGTCGCCTTACAAAGTAATACCGCGAAAGGTCGCAGGTTCGACCCCTGCCATGGTCATTTCTCACTACTGAGATTTCTCTTTTTGCCATTGTTCAGGTCCTTATCATCATCTGTTGTTCTCTTTTTGACAATGGAGGTTTGTGGTGGCGCTTATTGCTTGCTCGCAGATGTCGTGTTGACGTTCCCTTTTGGCCTGAAGATCTAATGGCGGGGTAAGAGGTTTTGGGAGGAGGGTATGGAAACTACTATAAAAGGCTTTGTTGATGAAATGATGAGGGCAAATAGATTAGGACAAGAAATTAGCGTTCTATACAATTCTGGAATCTTGTTTCTCAAGTATATCGCTGTCGTTTTGCATGCAGTGAGTTGGAGAGGTACTTTGTCTTGCAAGGTGGGACGGTTATCAGACACCACCGATTTCCTTGCACCATAGTAATGAATAGCAGAGTACAGCGATATCAAGTTGACCTTTTTTACAAATGCCAGAATGCAGAATCAAGAATTATATCTTAGACATCTCACCAATCTAATTCAGTTACTCGATCTATTCGGCAGCTCCTCAAGCAAACTTCAATCTTGCGATGGTCAACATTCTTTATCTTATCAGGTCACAGCAGGTGGGGTGACGTACTTGGTACCTCGTGTAAGAAAGCTTCTGCAAGCTCTTTGCACGAAACACAAGACCATCCTTCAACATCACCACCAACAGATCCATTGCCATGGCGCTCTCTCGTACTAGCAGCCTTGCCAGCCACGGAATGCGCCTGTTGGCGCAGAGAGAAGGGTAAGAGCATCCTATCAAACCAATTGTCATTCCCACGGATAGAACAGCTCAAACTAACCTTGGCATTCAACTTCATACAGGCGCCAACTCTCCAGCATCTCCTCTCTCCTCCCATTGACGAGCGTTACACACACAACCAGGGCCTCTCACGCCCCCTCATCCGTCCGTCCATTCAGCAACTCCGCGCCTCTCCTCAAAAAGCGCAAAATCGCCGGCGCAAGCAACAGCCCCTCCGCAGACTCAACCGCTCCCTCACCCTCATCATCGTCCTCCTCCAGCTCCTCCAAAGCCGACCACGGCCAGCCCAACCCCGAAGACCCCCTCGACTTCTCCTCCCTCACCGCCGCATACGTCTCCATCGACGCCCACTTCAAGACCCAGCTCCAGGCCGTCCTGCACGGCGGCCGCTTCAACCCCGACGCCCTCGGCGCCCTCTCCGTCGCCATCAAGGACGACGATGGCTCCAAGGTTACTTTTCCCCTCCGCGAGCTCGCCCAGATTGTGCCTCGCTCCGGACGCATTATCTCTCTCCTCGTCAATGAGCGCGAGTATCTCAAGCCCATCATGTCCGCCGTCCAGGCCAGCAAGGACTTTAACCAGCAGCCCCAGCGCTCCGACGACAACGAGCTCGAGCTCCTCCTCAAGGTCGAGATGGAGCGCAAGGAGGACCTCGTGCGTCGTGTAAAGGACGCTTGTCAAGGCTGGAGGGATCGCGTGCGCCAGGCTCGCACCAAGCATGAGAAGGCACTCAAGGACTGGAAGAAGAACGGTACTGTGCTGCCCGACGTGGTGCGCAAGGCGGATAAGGAGCTGCAGAAGCTGCAGGACAAGAAGATGAAGGAGATTGACGGCGAAGAGGCGCAGGTGATTAAGCAGATTGATCGCAGGTAGATTTCCCGGTGCGAGCGCATAAGCCGCCCATACCCATTTGTATAGTACAGATTTGATATATCACACGAGGAATTTCAGCGTATATGAACATGTATGTTTCCCATTCATGAAGATTTTTTTACATCAAACAGCAGCCATATTTCTAGCGTTCTTTTAATCGTACAAAATACTTTTTTTCTTCTTGTCTTCTTTCATCAACTTCTCCCATCTCAAGCCTTCGCCTGAGCCTTCACATTCTTGCCTCCCTTACCAGCCGCGCCCACGCCCAACAACGTCGTCAGCTTCTTCTCAAACTTCTCCACGTCCCTTTGGGTGTACGTCCCAGACCTCAAGTGCCACGCCCTCGAAATACCGACAGGGTCAGTCGCAAACCGCGGCGTCTCGTGCTTCCCCGCAACGGCCTGATCGAGGATGGCCTTCTTAACAGCCTCCTCGGCGTCCTTGATAATGGGCTGCTGCTCAGCGGGCACCTCCTTACCCTCAGCCAACAGCTTCTCCCGCCGCTGCTCCTGGAGATACTGCTCCGCAGCCTCCCGAGCCTTGACGTCAGCGAAGAAGCGCGCCCCGTTGTCCTGCACCTCGTCGGCGTAGTTCTTCGCCTGCAGACCCTGCGGCACGCCCACGGGATCCGCCCTGCCGCCGAGGATGCTGAGGTTCTCCATGACGGTGGCTAGGCGGCCCTCGGGCGTCGCGGGCGTGGCCGGCACAAACGTCGTCAGGGCTTCCTTGGTCAGAGAGGGCTTGAACTCGGTGCGCGTGCCGAACCGCACGGCGTCGTCAAACTGCTGCTCCTGCGGGTCCATCCTCTCAAAGGGGTCCTGCCTCTTGCCACGAGGGCCGGCGGCACCGGCTGCTTTGTTGCCGCCCTCGCCTTCGGTCTTCTTCGCCGCCCTGCCCTTGCCCGCGCCGGGTCTGCCTCCTGGTCGTCCGGCTGTTCGCCCTCCTCGTCCTGCTCCAAGCGCAGAGCCACCCCTCCCTCTGTTGGCGGCCGAGAATCGGTTCCCGGTTGGTGACGCAGCTCGAGGAGCGCCAGCAGCACTTGGTCCGCCTGTGCCCGTAGCTGCACCTGTGCCTCGTCCTCGCAGTCCGCCCGGCCTTCGAAGCATGCCTCCCTTGGGAAGACTCCGCACATCAATCACTCTTGGCTGTGCCAGCGTCGCTGAAGAATCCGTCGGGTTTCGGGCTCCCTGGCCAGGTGTCCGATTCTTCACCAAGGAATTGATCTCGCTGGCCGCTGCGCGGGTCCGCTGTCGAGCTGTAGGTTTGGCATTGGGATCGGCCGGGGCCTCGTCGAGCTGCGATTGCGTCGTGGAGAATTGGCGAAAGTAGCCTCTTAGGGCATTTCCGGCCTGTGCCAGTTCTGGCCTCGCTCGGTATATCGAGCGGAGTGATTGAGAGCTCATTGTTGCGGCTGGTGGCTCTTGGAGACCTGCTTGTGGTGAAGTGGGATGGTTTGGGATGCAGAGAACCAAATTCTGTCGTTGGATGACTAAGCGCGCAACAAGACGGATTCGATACAGCAAAAGTGTAAGATAGCTACAGAATGTCTCCAGATGGAGGAAATAACTTTTCTTCAATTTTTATATGACAAAGAAATATTCTATAAGTATATAATTAATCAAATCAATGAAGTTATGCAGAATGAAACTGACTGCAAAAAAGATTCCCCAAATCCTCCACTTCGCTTGCATTCCCTTCCAGCCTCCTTCTCTGTCTTAGCTCCCGTTTCTCTTTTCGCTTATCATGCTCGCTTTCCATTGACCTATTTTCCTGAGAATAGTTTTGAACAGATAAAATCTCGCCTGTCGGCAATGTTAATTCATGTATATCAGCGATGAATTGATCCATTTGGTCTTGACTTCTGAATGTAAGATAAGCCATGTCCTTGGAGATTATTCCAGCAGATTGGGGTAAATAACTGAAGAATTGGCGGGCCAGTTTCATCCCCGAATTAATCATAGATGGAAGACATCCTTGAGCACGTATCGACACAATAAAACGATCCCGCACATCTGGAACCCGGTAACCTTTCCTCCCAGCAATCTGGCTGCATTCTTGTCGAAATCGTAGTTTCTCATGGTTCTCTGAATCAAGGAGAGCGCTGGCCAATACACAAGTAGCCACAGCATCATCTCCAGCATTATCAGCAATACCACCGCCGAGATCCCCTCTACCAGGCTGAATGTCCTTCCAATGATAACCAAAAATCTTCAACAAAGATACCAAGCCAGGAATCACCCCAACTGACGAACTTATATCTTTGCAAATATCCCGAAGATCCACCCACGCCGAGAAGAAGGGCACGGCACGAGGGAAGTTTCTGGACAAATATGTCCACTCAGCTGCCATCTCAAACCCCATCAAAACCAGATTTTTCTTGCTCTCACAGCTCTGGATGAATTCGATAATGGTTTTTTCTGAATTTTCAAGATCGACTTGTTGCTCTCTGCCAAACCGGTGACGCCGTCGAACTGGCACGCCGCCCTCCCCCTTAAGACGAACAATTTCCTCTCGCTTTTCTTTACCGATATTGAGATTGAGAGTTAAAGCCCGGATTTTTTTCTCAGTATAAAAATCTTGAAAGGTTGGTTGGCTGGTACTGCGTGATGTATCGTTCGTTTGAGATAAATCTCGTGTTAGGCTCTGAATATGTGCCAGGCCGACCTGATGGAGGATCCGATCCTTTCCGCTTGTAATGGGAAAATGTTCGGTGTCGATTGCGATAAAGGCCGAGTCCTTGGAAATATCATATAGATCTTGCAGAGTTGTGATTCTCTTGCTGAATAGCTCCCTAAAGGCTGGTTCGCGTTGGAGTTGCTTGTAGGTAGCCATACTATTCGAGTTTCCAACAAGCAAAAGACATCAATTTGCTCCAAAGTCCATGACAATGTCTAGATGAAGAATAGAACCGCCAAGACTCCAGAGGGTAGGCAAAGATTGAATGTTCTCGTTGAAGTTTATAAGGCTGGGTGAAGTCAAATACTCTGGCTTGGTTACCTAAAAACTTAAAAGGGGGACATGCATCATTCTAATGTTCGATAATTTTTCTCAATTTAATGTATTGTTCAGGAAATTCCCATAATAAATCTTCTACTCCAAGCCAGCCCAGACAAAAAAGACAAAAAGGCACATCATCTAACGCCGCATTGGATGCCACAGACTTCCAGCGCGAGCCCATTTTGTATGAAGCTCCAAACCAATGCTTCCCAATGTCCTGATTGTCGACCTCTTCTCGCTACAAGACCCAACACATCTACCCATTGATCCTCCCATGCCTGAGGCGCCAACTTGTATTGAAAAAAAAAAAGAACAAAAAGCGAAGAAAAAAAAGTGGTGATTTCTGCCGTGCCCAAGGAAAAATGAGGCCCATAGAAAAGGGCGCAGTGCCAAGAGACCATTCCAGGTCTTGGCTCAGACAATTACGTCTTACTGCTCAGGTAAAGCCAGTCAAACTGCTCGGCACGGTTGTTACCCCGTGGCTGCGGCAGCCACATGCTGTGTTGTCTTGCCATCTTGATCACATGGACACGTAGCTCCTCTTAAGATATGTATAAGATGGATAGCGCTGTCTACTGGCAATCTCAAGCCTTCTCTTTTCCATTTTTTTCGGAACATTAAGGAACGGAAATGCGAAGAGAAGGAGGCGCAGTGTAGACAAGGCAAAAAGATAATATATACCCAACGGGTGCAGTTTCTCAAAGCTCTCGTCATCAGACACTCTGTGGTTGAACCATCGCAGGCTATTGATCGTTAGTCTCCAAGTCATTTCAAGATCCGACAGCTCACTTACCGGACTGTTGAGCATCTGCTGGCGCTTGTTACGGCCTTTCTTAATATGGCTCTTCAGAGCGCTAGAGTCGAGAGGTTTCAAGAGCTCAAAACTGCACAGGAGCTCGGAAGATACAGACATGACTGCTCCCCAATTATCGAATTCGCCACAATACTACGGGAGGTTAGTCAAAGTTGAAAAGCGTGGCAGATTTCGCGACACAAGTTTGGGGCAACTTACATTTGGCGCACTGAAAACGGTGACTAGGACTCGATCGTTGAAGAATTCATAGCCGTCTTCGACCACCATGTGGGCACGGCAGACCAGATCAAAGTCATGGGTGGCAAGGAAATCGGTAATTACTCGTTTTCCAAAGCAATAGCTTACTCCTCGTTCATTGGCCTCCCAATCTTGCTCCATATCAGCCGGATCTGCCCAAAGCAGGTCATTGAGCAACCCATAGTCAGGGACATCGGTAGGCCGGGCAATGTTGCGGATGTCATCCATATGGCTCAGGGCAGGCGACAGGCCTCCATGGACACAGAAGATCTTGCCGGCCACAATGGCAGCAATGGGAAGTGTGTTGAAGCAATCAATAAACGTCTTCCAGATTTTGATGTTGCACCTTCGCTTACACTCGTCATAAAATCCATAGACTCGGGTAACGTTGGCGCATTCGTGGTTTCCACGCAGCAAAAAGAAGTTCTCGGGAAACTTGAGCTTATAACAGAGCAGTAGTAGGATCGTCTCGAGGGATTGCTTGCCTCTGTCGACGTAGTCTCCGAGGAAGAGGTAATTCGACGTCGGAGGGAAGCCGCACATTTCAAACATGCGAATGAGATCGGTGTACTGGCCGTGTACATCACCAACAATTTTGACGGGAGCATCGAGCTCCAGTAGAGCAGGCTGAGCCAGGAACACCTCTCGGACACGTGCACAGATGGCCATGATTTCCGCATTCTTGAGGCACACGCTCTTGGTGACCTTGCCGGCGTATCCAGCATCGAGGAGCCGCTTAATGTAGTCATCGAGGTCCATCTCCTTTATCTCGTCCATGCCCATGGCATCATTCTTTGGCTTCTTTGGCTTGGTCTTCTTGACTGGGGCATCGTCGCGCTTCACCAGGATGGACTGGCCCGGGGGAAGGAGATGCGTGTTAAGGCTGGCATTGGCTGACGGAGGCTGGTCAGAAACGTGGTCGACCTCGCCCGAGGCCTGTGCTGCGCTCACGTCGTGGGCGCCGCTTTTAACTGATTCGGAGACAGGTGATGGCGGAGGTAGTTGGTCGTCATGAGAAGGTGGCTCGGATAGATCGGTCGAGTTGCCCCTCAACGGGATTGTATCGGTACTGCGGCCGGAGCGCGAGATGCTGGAGCGACCGCTCTTCCCAGATTTTACTGAGGCGGCATCGCCCGAGTCGCCGACAATCGAATTTCTCGGGCTGTCGACCCTACCACTACCCGGGATTTTGGACCGCAACCCGCGAAAAGAACGAGTCGAGTCCTTGGTGTCCGTTTTGCTGAATGAAGGGTACGACGAGAGAGCGTCACCCGAGGGAGAGCCGTTTTTGGACGAGGTACCGCCCTCCTTGGAAGATTGATTACCCATTGTGAATCAGGTGTGTGAAGATAGAGAGCTCGCAGGGCGAGAGCTGTGATTTTCAGAGACAGCAAAGAGAGAATGGGGAAAAAGTGGCGAAAGTTGGGGATGCTAAGGTCTAGGTTGCCTCTCTGGCGGACCCTTTTATCAGGTCGCGGCGGGAGACTCGTTCAGGTATCGTTGAATTGTTTAGGTATCGTTCAGCAGCTCGTGCGATTCCGTGGCAAAAGTCGTTGGGAGTTCAAAAATGGATGAGTAACAGCAATCCCAGCCAATCTTAGGGAGGATGGAATCGTCGACCGAGGTCGGTAAAGAAAGAGGACCGCTGACTCCTTGGAGCGTCCGTTTTGGTTGTCTTAGGCGAGAGCCTAGGAAGACAGGCCAGCTTGGAGGAGCTTTAACGGAGCTCTGCGGATGACGTCGTGGTAAGAGCTCGTGACTCTGGGTCGAGACTGGCAGCTCTGGAAACAGCGCTCCGGCTTTGGAACCGCCAAAAATTAAGCCGGGGATGCCACGGTGGAAATGGTCTCGGCCGTGAGCAAAAAAAAAAAAAAATTCTAGACGGCGAAATCAGCGCGGCCGATCCGGAGCGAGTGTGTCTACTGCATCCGCGGGACTGCAGCAGGGCGCAGGAGCGGGGTGGGATATAGTATGGATGGGTACAGGTATTGGATAACGCGGACAAGGCAATGGGAAGCAAAACGGCTATGGCGGATGGCAGCGCCGCAGCGAGTGACGCGGTCTCGAAGGCAGGATGCGATAGTGAGACGACGATAGGAACGATGCAACGGGTTTCTGCCAGAGACAGCCCGAAACTTGATGCGATGGAATTGGAATAAAAGGTACCTTGCAGATCCAGCGCCAGCTCACGGCAGGGCCTTAGGTCCAAGACATGGATCGGACGTGCAAAATGGGGTTGGAGGGGCAAGGTCTCGGGACGGCCTGGGCGTCTCGAGACGTTGGTGTTGGTTGTTGTTTTCCCGGGTTAAGGTTTGGGGTGACAGTATCGCGGGAGATGAAGATGGAGATGGAGGAATGGGAGGAGAGAAGAAAACAGATTGGATGCAACATACATCAGCAACAACAAGGTGCGTGCGGACGGCGTGCCAGGACGGGCCCGGGTGGTGGCGATGCTCACTCGGAGCTCCTATCTCGGCAAGCTTATGGCGGCGTTAGCACGTATTTACACTCGCCGCCTCGCCTGGGCTAGCTGGGAGAGTCAGAGTCGGGTTTATGGAGCTGTGAAGCTGGCGATAGACAAGAAAGGCCGATGCTTTGTAGCTTTGTAGATACGGAGCAAAGAGCTGGTAACGCCGGCAGGCAGCAGTTTATGTAAAGTTTGTCTCGCCTCGTCTTTACGCCTTGGTCGTGAAAGAAGAAAAAAAAACACGATGCAAGAGGAGAGCCGGTTATCCAGGCGTCTACCGTGCAGATCGGGCGTTGGGCAAGGCTGGTGGGGCGCGGTCCGCAGATGGCTGGTGGAGGTTGGCTATTCGATCTAAGTTTTATTGACGTGCCGAGTCGTAAGAGAATATCCAGAATGCTGATGGCGATAGTATATATTATATATATTCACTCGTAAGGATGGCGATGTGCAAAAAAGAGCAGGGAGAAATGGGTAGACGGAGGCGAGAAAACTCCAACAGAAGCTCCAGCTGTGAATAGCCGCGAAGCTGGATGCGGACGAGGCCAGCCCGGGACCTTGTGACACAGCCGCCCGGGGCGGAAAACCATTGACCCACGATTAAGGTTTCACACCCATCCACAACCCCCTCTTGGCTCTCTTGGGGCTCTTGGGGGTCGAAAAGGCGACAGACTCGAGATGCTGTCGGTTCCGGAAGGGAGGCACTGGATGCGGCGAGGCGGAGCGTTTGCCCGTCAGGCGCGGACACAGAAAGCTGGAGGTGTACGGAGAGTGCTTAGTCAGGATTGATGGATTTAATAGGCACCAAGTGCTTACTTGTCCTGTCCAAGTCTGGTATCAATCTGAAGCTGAAAGATTAAGAGTATTTCATAGCAGAAATGAACGACGACGACGGCACACAAAAACAACAAAGGCCTTTTACTTGACCCGCGAGAAAACAGCAAACAAGCCAGGCAAAAACACAAGCGATGCCTTCGATGCCGCGCAACGCTTCTTGCTACCCCCGGTCACTATTGGGCATCTTGGGCGCTGACAGCCAGCCAGGGGACCCCCTACAGCGCGCTGTAGCGTTCGCCCTAGTGGCCCTAAACGGCTCCGGGGCCGCCTAATCCCAGTCCGGTCTTGCACTTTCGCAGACCGAGTCCAGCCCCCACGAGCCCGGGGAGCCACTGAAAGGCCAGCAGCTCGTGCGTCCAGCTGGCCCCTTGCAGTTGAGCGCAAGTCGACCGACTCGACTGGGCACGTGCCAGCGCCGCAACGGCTTTCTGGATTCAATATTGTGAATTGATCCGATTGCAAAAGATTGACTGCGGCTCGACACATCACCATCTTCCGCCTATTGGAGCCCAAAATCCATTGCAATTTCGTGTGCAGCGAGTAATATAGCGCCAGCTAGGCAGCTTCGTCGGCATCCTCGTGCCTAAAATATGCGGCTCAAAGTGACATGATACTCGCACTCAACCACGCACGACATGAGTGAGGCTCCTTGTTTGGTCTCAAAACAAAACCCCTTCCGTTACAGAACACAACCGTACCATACCTTGTCTTCCCAATCACACAAAGGTAGTACTAGTTGGCAGTAAGAAGCAGTGACATGTCATGACCTTTTTTTGTTTCCTTGTTTTTCTTTTTTCCTTCGTCTCATGCGCGGCCGCCCTTCCATGGCCTCCCATTGGCTGCCTATGTTCCCGGTTGCCCAACAGCTGAGCCTCTGTGGACGGTTGCATCCTTCGGAGGACGCTCGGATCGAGACAAAACTTCCGTATTTCCCCGTGTGGCATCACATATTTATTTCTTGTGAGATGATGCCAAAGTGAGGAAACAGACCCCAAGGAGACAACAAGCAGCTTCCGGCACGAGTCAGATCCGCGTGTTCAAGAAGTGTATTGGTCAGCTGGTGCAAAGTTACATATATCGATTATTCTCTCGGCTGGTCCATCACTTGGCTCTGCAAAATTGATCAGTATTGATGCGCAGCCAGTTGGATGGTCTGCTAGCCAACAATATATCATGGTAGTCTTTCAGTAATCTAGAACGCGGCGAGTGAGACGAGCACTGTGTCGGGGCAAAAGAACCATGCATGATTCATCTTTACCGCCTTTTTGATGATTACCAAGTCATTGATACTAGTACTACTTCATGAATACATGCGGTTGCTGACAACTCCGAATTCCTGGAGGCTATCTTTCCTCTGTAGGCAAAAACTCATTTGAAAGACGACATACTCGTACTTCCGACAGCTCGGGCGTGAAAACAGCCAACCGATACAATGCTTGCTTGAGGGAGCGAACCAAAGGTTAGTCTAGGAGATATATAGGTAGAGGTATGAAGTGAACGAAAGGATGGACTACAGATGTTGTGTCGTATATCAGCCTAATTGGTGCATTTCCCGGGGGATGCGAACCAGCACCTCAGGTCTGTTGACCAGCATCCCGTGTCTCAATTATAAAGCCACATATAGATATTATGCCGTGACTGATAATGCTGGAAACTAGAGGAATATAGCCATAGCAGCAGAAAATAGAATAAAGTATCGACAGTACCCAAAGGGAGTGACGGTGACAGATATATGTACTCAAAGAGCCGGGCATTTACTACTCTCTTGTAGATAAGTAAGTATAGTAGGATTTCCTTCGCATCATGTTCCGATACTTAAACTTCACGCAATGATTAGTCTAATAGATAGTGTTTCCCATTATTTCCCATTCTCTAACTACCTATCTAGCTCATCATTCTTTTAAGCTAAATAATCAAGTGCACACACAAAACCGTATATCACGATACAAGACTCAGCAAGACGCCGACAGGTAGATTTGTATGTTCCCGACGACCAATACATGTTGGAATGTTCAAGCAAACGGTAGATCGTAATATGTGCCTTCTCCAGTAATAATTCGAATCAAGACGTCTCTAATACACTCTTCATCGCTTCTAAAATCTCATCTGCTAATTTCCCAGGCAGCATTCTCCTTCTCCAAAAATGTCCCGGCCTAAGAGTTGTTGCTCATCTAGTGGAAGATCCATATATTCTCCATCATCACTCTTGTGGGCGGCCGCCTGAAGTCAAGCCAGAAATCGTTTCAAGAACACTTGTTTGCAATCGACTTGGCCCATTCTCGCGGTTAGCAATGCGACACAGGGCAGCAACTGCAACTGACAAAGGCACCGTCTGGATAGAACTCGGTATTGGTGGGTAGTACTCCTTGGAGTCGACGTCAGCGGAGCGTGGCACGATCCCCCCACGCGTAATCCCCGTCCAGAACATGGGCAAAAAGACGAGCCTGCGTCGCGGTTGACCTTCTGTGGAGGGAGATTCGTCGATAAGGAAGCGGACTGCACAACGGAGCATCTCGCACGGGTACATCGAAGGTAGGGTGTCCTCATCTGCGGGGGATAGTCCTGTATCGATGGCGAGGTGGAGGACTTGTTGGAATTGATGGTCCGGAACCAGAAGAAACAGGCTCTTTCGACATGTTAGTCGGATGTGTATTGGCATTTGGCAGGCCAGGGGTATTGACGTACTCCGTTCCATGCAAGATCACGGTTGCCTAACCGGATCCAAAGGCTAGTCTCCCACTCGACAAGAAGAATCCGAGACGCCTTGAGGCGTTCAAAGAGCCTGATCACTCGATCTTTGAGGCTACTCATGTTTTTATACTCGGGAGAGAGAAAATGGATTGAATGTGAGGACCTGTGCTCTTATCTCACGAAATTCCAACCAGGAGCTTATATATACAAGTATCAATGAAGCCAAACTTTATCTGGTGGCACAACTCATTCACTGTTTAACTTCGGGCTCTACAGAAGGCTTTACTCAAGTACTTGATAAGGGTAGGTATGTTATGGTGTTTAGCCCATCATGTTGTCTGCCTTTTCCCTATGTAGCGTGTGTTACCTTTAAATGTGACGAATCCCTTAACGAGAGATACTCCTAACAGTTTAAGACTCTTATAAGAGGCTAAGATAGAGAGCAGCTATATGTACCTATCCAATACCCTGGGTTGACTACGTGTATCCAGAAACCTACTAGGTAGCGACTGCGTGAAAGTTGGTTGATCATTAGAACCGGCAAGTCGTTTACTTACTGCTACGGGAAAGCATTTACTCGAGTCATACTGCCTACTAAGGTACATGTAGATACCCAGTTCTCTAAGTATCTGCTACTATAGTTATATAATTTTGATGATTTGAGTTTGGTCTCAAACCTTGATACAGCGGTCATACTGTGTGGCCTGAATCTTCGAGGTTTGACTTGATCAGCTGTGGCCGATCGGGTTGAGCTATGGATTGCTTCTGGATTTTGAACTAAAGGCTCGAGTGTAGCCTTGCTCTGACCTAGCTACTGCAGCTTTACTGACCCTCTTGATAACCAATAAAACCTCCATATAATTTCAATATTCAATACTATAGCTGTATTTGTCTAGTACTCGGTATTTTTTGCGACACGGGATGCAGAATAGCAAAATTACATGTACTTAGGGTGAATGGGCGTTTCCTTAAGGTATTAGGGTAGGTACCTACATACCTAAATATGTCCGCGTAAAGAAGGGTATGACAAGTAGCGAATAAGATGAGTAATCATCCATGATGTAAATGCAGGGGGGAGTGGCAGGACAGGAGAGCTTAAAAAAGATGGACGATAATGGGAATAACCAGTGAGAATGAGGAGGATTCGGAAATCGATAAGTGGAGAGTACCATCTCTGCTGGAAACAAGGTTGTGAAGCAAAAAAGCACATGTATGCTTACTAAGGCAGCTTATTAGGAGGAGACCTCGATCTTACTGGACTCACAAATTTGGAAAAGCGAGGAATCGTGCGCATGAGCTTCTCCCCTGGCACACACTCGCATTCTTAGTCGAAGCTGAGTCCCTGCTTATCAAATTCCGCCTTGGACACTTGGACTATTGAGTACGGGTACATGTAAGCGACCTGAGCAGCTTTGTCCCGATCAGTCTGGCTGAAGCGTTCCGCGTTTCCTTTTGACAAGATTGAGAGGCGATGGGACGTTCTACATGCGCTCCGTGCCCGTAGCCAGCATCACAAATCAAATATCCAACATCTACTCAAGATCTATTAAATAGCAGCGATAGTGGTTGCGGTGTAGCTTCTTCGCATTGACACCAGACTTCAATGATAACATCAATGCATTGAACTGTACGGAGAGTACTGTAGCCGCTTGGCTAGTACCGAGTGACACTCCAAGTCCCAGCTAGCAATCGGGATGGCTATAATTAGAAGCCCTCATGGAATGGTTCGCCTCACAGCCCAGTGTCGGGCAGCACAGCTCCGACTTAGCGCATCAAACTATCCAGAGCTAGCCTTGGCTTGGGCTGTGTCATGATTGCCAAGCGACGGGATTCCACTACCCTGTACGTAAGTAGGTACAAAAGAAACATACAAACAAGGTCAAGGCAAAAGTGAATGAGCTTGCTCGGGGATATTTACGGAGAAGATGAGAAGATGCCTCGACGTTTGGGCACGTTTGCCAGGAAGGCTTTTTTTACCCCCTGGGCCTGCAGAATTAGACGCAGCTCGACAAAGAGCCGCGCTGGGGGGGTTGGAGGCTACTGTCGGATGCCATTTTCCGTGCACAGTCAGAACTAGGCAAAAAATGCTTGTCCGTGCGATCAGCGCCAGGAACCACACACACTCAGCTGCCGTCGTCAGCAGCTCCAGAAAAAAAAAGAGGAAAAGACCATGCAAACCGAAGCAGACCAAGAAAACACGAGTCGTACGCGTATCACTGTGGTTATTCTGTTTGTCTATACGGACTACATCCCAGGCACAGTTTGGTAAAGTTGGTCACTGAAGATCCAAAGCCACCTTGCTGGTGATCTACTCGGGAATTGATGGACATTGATCAATTCCATGTTTCCCAAAGAGGGGACACCAGCCACCGCAACACCGCCATCTCAAGCTATGACGCGGGGCTGGATCCATACATGTCGATACCCATGGATGTCGTTTGGGTCGTTCAATCCTCCAGCACCTCCAGCGGGGCGCGGGCTACAGGTACAAGTATAGTAATCCATTGATACTGTATTACACCTGCAATCATAATCATATCGAGTCCAGTCTGGTACCTTACTGTGTCTATCCTGACCCCTGGAGGCCGCCGCCACAACCCAACTCAATAACAATTCGTCTAGGGCATTTCCTTCGACCGTGCTCGTCGTGCCTGTACAGTAAGAAGCACAAGCACAATTTTATTTCAAGTTAGCCCCAAAGATGACCAACGGTCCTTAAGCGGTTGTGCCAAAATAGCACGGCTCTGTTTCTTTCCAGTTGGCGTAAAACATGTGCTTACGGGCCAATTTATCATGGGGTAGCTATTTGTATCACGACAGGGAAGCCCAGCAGTAGTTCCGCGCCTTAGCACGCCCCAGGCTTAACAGCATAGATAGCACGAGCGCTATCTGCCTTCGTACACTGAGCCACATTCGAGGAACAGCTCTCGATAGGTGCTGGCTATTTATGGACCTGTGCGTGTGCAGATTAGTAACGCCACTTGTTGGTCAGTACAGGTAACGTGCATCACAGTCCACCCAGCTGCTCATCATGGTTGATCACAGACAGCAAAACCATTGACATACACTCCGTACTCGTACATATAGAAGTATCTATTACTGTAGCATTTGGCACCAACCTCGTGCCAACGTCCCAAGATCCCCCCTGCAAGACCCTGCTTAGCCAGGGCTTACTCCAGTAAGAGGTCGGTCCAAGGCCCATCTGCGCGGTTTTAACCATATCTGCCAGGTTGAGGCCATCCGACTCAACTCTGTCAGCACTGGCTGGATCGTCGCAGCTGCACCAGAATCTCGCACTGCCCGCCGAAGGATCCACCCCACCCTCGCACAGTGGTCAACCCGCCTCTGGGCTGGGCTTTGTTTCGACTGCGCCACCCACTCGCCGCATCTTGCAGCCCACCTAAACAAGTAAGCAAACGACGCTTCTTCAGCCCGCCTCCAGCTTTTAAAACCACCTGGTGCCCAACTAGATGCCACCGTCTATTTCGTATCTCATCCTCATCCCGTCTTGTTTTGTGTCTTCTCACCCTTTTGCGTGAGTGCGTCAGCTCGACTTTCGTTTTGCACCGGTCGACCTTTTACCCTCACTTCCCTTCTGCTCTAGAGACATCGACCAGTTCGCTCGTTGTCAACCCCTCCGCCTGACGGAATCCCCCACCATAAACAAACAAACAAATAAACACAAAAAACCAACCAGAAACAAGACAGCATGGGTGCCGGTCGGTTTTTCTGCGTGGCTCTGCCACTCCTCCTCACAATTGCCTCCATTGGCACTCTACTCTACGCAGTTCTCGCTGGCGTTGCCCACGAGAACGTCAAGCTCATCCAGGTGGACCTCAGCAACCTGAGCATCAGCCCGCTGAGCTTAAAGACCCTCACCTCGCGAGCCGAATTCAATATGAAGGAGACCCAGACGGATAACATCACCGCCGAAGCCCTCGGCCTCCACAAGTACTATGACCTCACGCTCTGGGGATCTTGCTCCTCCGATGACAACAAGAAGTGGACTTGCACCAAGAGCCAGTTCGACTGGGCCAGCAAGCAGATCAATGCCGATGACATCAAGGAGGGCAGCACCACTATCGAGCTGCCCAAGGATATCAAGGACGCACTCAAGGTCTTCCAGAAGCTCATCAAGTGGTCTGAGGTTGCCTTTATCATCGCTCTTATTGCCCTTGGCCTGGAGCTTCTCATCGGCATCTTTTCAAATTTCTCTCGGGCTGTCTCCTGCCTGACGTGGTTTGAATCTGTCATCACCACCATCCTTGTCATCATTGCTTGCTCTCTCTCCACTGCTACCGCTGCCATCATTGCCGGTGTTGTCCAGGGCTCCAAGTCCCTCTACGGTGCCAAGGTCCACCTTGACGGCAAATTCCTTGCCATCATCTGGATTGGCGCTGCTTTCTGTCTCGGTGCCAGTCTCTTCTGGATCTTCACCATCTGCTGCTGCAAGCCCGAGAAGCGCCAGAAGAACCACCACCACTCCAGCGATGGCGAGAAGCTGCTGCCCGCTGGCGGATTTGGATCTCGCGGATACGCTCCCCTGGGCGAGCAGACCGGCTACACTTCCGCTGCTCCTCGCTTCGCAGCCGGCTCTGGCCGATCCGACCTTGCCTACGAGCCCTACTCCCACCGCGCCTAAATGGACGGTGTGACTCGACCTGGTAATTAAAATGGGCTTAAAAGGCACCGACCATTTGTGGTACATCTAGATACATAAACGACCGAAGAAGTACTTGGGTGCTTGTTGTGATGCGTTTTTTAAACATTCCTTTGCGCGGCGTTTGGTATATTTGAGTATGGAAAGGATACGGGGTGGCACAGTCAGTGGTTGGTAGTTGGGATACCCAAGACGGTGGGAACAATCTGTACATAGAGTATGGAGGATACATTTATGAATGAACGACAAGAAAATTTATTTAAACCCATAATTTGTGGAACCATCGTGCTTGATAAATATCGAATATTGTCCCATCGTGTTTTGTTGTTCTCTTGTCGAGACTTGCTCAACATTGACTTTGACATGTGCTAGTAAGACGGTGGTGTAGCCGGTGATAGTAGGTGCATGCACAAAATTTTTTGGCACCACATATTTCATCACGCACGCAACAACACCAGCAGCATTTAGTAGAGATCCGCCCACTCAACCGAAATTGGATGTCTGTATAGTGCATTTGCTTCATTGAGCCTGTGGCTCACGTTATAGAAGGGGCCACCACCAATCCGCGACTTCGAATACATCATCATGGTTCATGTGCGTCGTTGCAGCCATTTTTAAACTGCCCCTCTTTCTGCTTTCGACAAGCATCAACCTCATCCTTCTCACGCCTCCCCAGCCCTTTCAAGTATTCACTCTGACAAAGGCATAGCTAATCAATCATCCAAGGCCACAAACCAAAACAGATTAAAACGGGATCTCTCCCATGTCCCCATCACAGCTCTCGCTCTATATCGCGCCCCATCTGGAAAACTCTTCGTCTTAGCCGGCGAGGACTCTGACCTCGCTGTCTACGAGGCGAAACATGGGCAGCACAAAGGCCGCCTCGTCTCTCGGACAAGCGTATTTACAGACCAACCCATTCATGGGATTCATGTGCAGCATGGGCGGGTTCTCGCCTGGGGGTTTTGCCATGTAGCTATCCTACCAATTGACGCTCTCACTGAGAAGCATGATTTGACGCCCGTGATATCCAGGGCGACGGCTCCTGATTGGATTTTCCATGGAGCTTTTTCAGACATGGACCCTTCAGTCGCTGTTCTGGCTACGGCTCACAATGAAGTTATCCCCTTGAAATACTCTCCCGTTACCGGAGAGATTATCCTCAGCGCCCCCATTGCGCCCTCAAGACCAATGCTCTACTCCGCTCATCTTACTTGGATATCAGACGATACCATTCTAGTGGCTGGTGGAACTGTCTTTGGGCATGTCGTCGTGTGGAAATGCCGGCTAGAAGAAGGTGGCAAGGGGATAGCTGAAACGTTATTCAACTTTGAAGGTCATGAGGGCTCCATCTTCGGCGTGGACATTTGTACAGTTACACTTTCAAACGGCACCACGGCGCGGATACTTGCCAGCTGCAGTGACGATAGAACGATACGAGTTTGGGATATTACGGAGCGAGGGGAGGATAGTGTCCATTCTCGTGCGTTTCAGACCACCAAGGTGATCGATACTGGCTTCGGCGGTAACGACTTCAACGACGGCGATAATACCCAAGACTCTAGCAAAGGGAGTGCTCCTGTTGCCGCTGCCATGGGCCACGCATCGCGCATATGGGGAGTTAGATTTGGCACGTCGTGCGGGGAGAATGCCTTGTCTATCTACTCTTTCGGGGAAGATGCAACAGCGCAGAGATGGCGTCTCCAGATTAGCCGCGCCGCGTCGACTGGAGAAGCTGATCCCAGCGCAAGTCCTCTGACAGGGAAGCTGTCTCATGGTAAAACATTCTCCCTGCATACTGGGAAGCACCTATGGTCGAGGGCCACGCTGCTTGAAGACAAGGCTGTGCTCGTTGCCACCGGCGGCGCCGATAGCCAAATTTGTCTCATCGAAGAGTCCACCTTGCTCGACGAACGACGGGATAGTCTTGACGGCTCGTTGACTCTAGACACTAAGGATATTCTCAAAGGCCTCATCGACTCATCGACATCAGCTATATCTTCAAAAGAGATTATTAGTCGCTACGATTTTCTTTCTCATGACCATATTCTCGTCACCACCAGCTTCGGGAGGCTTATTTTAGGCCACTTCAAAGATGCCCAGATTGAGCCGGAATGGGAGCAGGTCGAAGTTGCTGAAGAGCTACGTGGGGACATGAAACTATGCTATGTTGTAAAAAGCATTGCGACTACAGCAGCTCTGTTGGGCACATCAAGTGGGAACATTTATCATTTTGATATTTCCTCACGGAGAACCAAACTAGTTGCCTCCATGCCAGGCAAGATCATCGAAATGAACTGTCTGTCAAACAAAAGCAGGAATGAGTCGGACAATACTCTGGCTGAGGTGCTGGTCTTCCTCCATGGAAGGGCAGAATCTCACTACCTTGCAATCGATGTCTCAACAGGGGATCTACGCAGTCAAGGGCTGGCCAAAGGGCTCGATCCTAGGTTCGTCCCTACAGCGGCTGGGAAAATGAATGACTTGCTCTTCATCGGCTCTCGGCACGGTTTTCTATCCATCCTTGACCGGAAAGAGGATGGATCGTACTACCCAATCCTAGACATCTCGACTCGAAGCCGTGATGCCATTACTGTCATTCTCCCACTCCCTCCGAAATCAGGCTCACAACAGGCCTCTCGCTATATCCTCGTCGCAAGCCGCGATGGAAAGTACAGGATATACGAATTAGACCAGCACCAAGGGTCTACTCTTCTTCATCTACGACATGAAACCTCACCACCTTTCGGGCCTCTTATTGCTGGTGCGTGGTTTACCCAAGACAAGGTGCCTGAGCTTGTACTATACGGCTTTCGAAGCAAGGACTTTGTCATTTGGAATGAGACACGCCGGGAAGAATTGGCCACTATCGAGTGTGGTGGAGCTCATCGCACGTTCCAGCTAACTTACAACGAGTCAATACCTGGTCGGTATCGTTTCGCTTATACCAAGACCTCCAAGCTCTCCATCTCTTCATCAAACCGCATGGCGCACGAATGGGTAAAGGCTGGAATTCACGGAAGGGAGATTCGGTCACTGAGTTCCAATGGCCGGTATATTGCCACAGGTGCCGAGGATACAACCATTCGGATATGGGAGTATCAACCTGCAAGTGAAGGTGCAGAGGCAGAGCTGCGGTGCGTGGCATCCATGAAGACGCACATCACAGGCCTCCAAAAGCTTGTTTGGCTGGGAGATGACTACCTCTTCAGCAGCGCTGGCGGCGAAGAGTTCTTTGTGTGGAAGGTGCAGAACTTGGAGTCCGATTACAAGGGGCTGGCCGTAGTATGTGAAGGCGTCTTCACCGACAAGAGCGCGGATGCCGACCTCCGTATCATGGATTTTGACGTCTGTCGATCTGATGATGGATGCGGCATCGTGGTGACAATGGGGTTCTCGAACTCTGTGCTAAGGACGTATCGCTACACAAGCGACGGTGGCCGATTTGAACTCCTTGCCAAGGGAACTTACACAGGAGCATGTCTCACTCAAACGCGCCATCTCAGCATGCACGATCAGCTACCACTACTCCTCACAGCGTCCACAGATGGCCATCTTGCCCTATGGCGGAGCGAGCCAGACGAAGGGACGCAGCGCAAATATGTTCTAACCCAGGTGGTGCCGTTGCACCAAAACAGCATCAAGAGCCTAGACATGATGAAATCAGGAGAAGGGTATCAAGTCTTTACTGGAGGCGACGACAACAGCGTAGGAGTAACATTGCTCGGTCGGACCTCGGGCAGCACAGGCGATGCGAGCTGGACCTTCTCAAAGCGAAGCATCGTTCGCAACGCTCACGCGGCAGCTATTGCAGGCGTGCTACTAGTTCGTCGACGCACAGGAGTCGTGGGAATCAGTGTCAGCAACGATCAGCGCGTGAAGCTGTGGAGAATCCCCAGCGGCGGAGATTGGAATGTCGAGCTCATCAGGGGAGAGTGTATCGGCGTGGCAGATGCTGGAGATATCACAGCCGTTGGCGGGTTGGAGGGCGACGACGCGGCGACTGTAGTATTCGCGGGTGTAGGGCTTGAGGCATGGAGCCTGGAGTGAGAGCCATTCTAGTCAACAAGGGAGCAAAGTTGACAATATTCACGGTTTTGCAAGAAATGCCTTCATCGCGTAATCGGTAATACGGCCACTCCGTACACAAAGTACACGCAGATTATTACACGGCTTCCCCAAGCTACTTACTCCCTAGTCCTTCCCCCCGGCCATTCAATCAGATAGGGAACCCAGAGATGGACAGGCTTCGACCAGGCATTTCGGGGTTTCGTCTCGGCCAAAGCTGCATTGAGAAGGAAAAGGGAAGCGGGACATTAAATAGCTGGATGGGCACAGGTGGGCTTTATGGAGCTTTCGTGAAGACTGCAGACCAGGGGTCCCGGCTTAGGAGCTGTGATAGCAACGGCTGTGTCGTCATAATCGGGGTCCAAGTCCAACCTAGACGAACAAGAACCACGGGGGGCCGACTAGCGGGTGGATGTGCGGCATCTGTTAACATGAGATCAAACGGCGGCCTCGAGAGACTTTTTGATGGGATAGAATAGGAGGGTGCTGCGAGTGTACCGAGTACGACGCTGACGCGAGGCCGCTGAAACAGCCGTCTCTCGACACAAGGGACCTTTTTAAATTATTATATTTCATTTCTGAAATGAGTGTGAATACACAAAGACATTAGGGGAGTTGGGACAGACAGTCTCGTCTCAGCTGCCAGTCACAAAGCGGACCATCTGGCGCAGCACGCGAAAAAAATAGACAGCTAGCTTTTTTTTTCCGTGGTCCACTATCACGATGTAGATACGGCGGCCAACGCTGGAGATGCTCGTACTTTTTGCCCACCGCCTTCTGCGTATACCGTATTTTCTTGGCAGAACTCGTTAGGCGGTATCGCCCAGAGATAGAAGGAGAGGACGCAGAGAATTAAATCTTGCGTGTTTCAAGGCGCTGTGATGACCTCATCAAACACATACAAGCAGCAGCACAAAATCCCTGAAGTGTCTCTCTTAAGGGTGCCCACTAAGATCCGACAAGCGAGAGAGAAACATTTCCATACTACCGCATCTGTACATGCCTGTGCAGCAAGGGCAGAGCGCAGCCGAGCAAGGATCTTTTCCTGACCAGCCACAGAGACAACAAACTCGTATTCAGAAAAGCCCACGGGCAGCGGGTCTCTGGGGCAGAATTTAGCACAAGTTATCGTGACGCAAAGATAGATACAGAAAGTGGAAACAGGCGATATAAGGTACGAGAGGCACTAATATGGCGCCCGCCCTCCCTCCCGCGGTGCACAAAACCGCCATGTTTGTCCTGCTCGACGGCAATCAATCCCCTTCAGATTCGATACTTCATTCCATAACGGCTGCTACCCTCTTTCCCTAAGGTACCTTGGGAGATCTTGTATATACTTACTGCTGGGGGTTAGTACGTTGTTGTACCAAGGGGGGAGCAACGGCTGATCGATATTACCAAGAACATACCTGCATTGCGGTAGGCGTCACATGCATTTCTAGAGCTGCCGAAGAGCTGAGAAGCCAACAATTCAGGATATAGAATCCATCCTGATTGGCCTTGGCCTGATAACGACTGCAACGACGTATATGATATATCTGTATATACATACCTGAACAAACAGAAGCAACATAGAGACATACGATTCACTCGCAACAAGCCCCAGAACCTAGGACCAAAGGTTCCTTCCGCCACCCCCTCCCGCAACGCTGTCAACCCATCTGCGCAACTCTTGCCGAACTTTATTTAACTTGCTCGGCTCCTGATCGTCAACGGAGTGAAACGGCGCACGATTATTCTCGGACATCACCTTTGGGGGTTTCCTCTGTCCCCTTTCCTCATTCTTTCTTCTTTCCAAAGATCTATCTCTCCTACGGGGGCTTCAGGACTTCAACGCATAATCTCTGTCACGGAATACCAAACCACGAAACTTTGAGACAAATACCATCGACTCTTCTTTCTCCTTACCATCTACACCATGAAGTCAGTACTTGTATGGACAGGCTTTGCGATCCTGCAAGGCATGCTCGTTGTGTCGGCGCCTGTTGGTCCCTCAGGCCCGTGCCCAGATGTAAGAACTTGATGCTTTTGTCAACTGCATGCTGGTTACTGACAATTTTTCTAGATCAAGGTGGACGCTATCCTCCGAGGCGAACTGGATCCATCTGCGTGTTGCTCCTACGGCAACTGCAAAGGCGATGTCGTCGTCTCTGTCGGCAACTAGGGCACAACCAAGCACCTCTGAATATCGAGATAGCGTCAAGGACAGGCGGCAATGCATTATTTTTATACCCGGACAGCGGCCACATAATCGACGTTAGATCACCCAGGGACATTGCAGAAACATGAAGAGGAGAGCATATTTTGGAGCGATGGGTATTGGCGTTTTTGGGGGAAATGTGGGATCGGCGTACCAATGGACAGAGAAAAAAAAAGGGAAATGAATGAACGATTATTGTTTTAGAACCATCGCCTTGTCACGACAGGTAGAGCAAGGCCAAAATTAATAAGAAATAATTGGACCACTTCTGATTGCTCAACGGATTGTATTACGGGAACGCCAATTCAGCACCCAACTTTGCTATCCAGCATCTCGTGTGGCAAATAATCCCGAATACCAAATGTAGCTATAGTAGAAGATACTATCTAGTACCTAGAGAAATAGTTATAGTAGTGGAAAGTAGTAATAGTAGTAGTTACTAAAAGAAGTCAACTATATGTTTCTCAATTACTATTAAGGTGAATGCCTATAGTAATAAACAAATGGCTCTCCGGTTCCATCGCTCAAACTTTCACGAGCCGCTGGGGTGGTGAATAGCTACTCCCTTGTATTACTCTTGACTGATGCCATACAAGTGCTTGTAGTTAGACGCCGCCTTCAGATGTTTGCCCAGGGAGCTGCAGAAGATCGGGACGGATGTTGTGTAACCGTGGACGATCGCTCTATAGATGAATGAAGCTTTACCAGTGATCAACATGGAGCATGATCACGGGTTTGTTGTTCACGTTGTCCATTGATGTGAGTCGACGGGGCGAGGGGGCGAGAACACTGGAGGTTGGCATTGTAGAGTAAGTAGTACTATTTTGTAAAGTAACCACCTTACTATACAGAAGCTATCACGAATGAAGTATTTACAAGAGGAATTAAGAGACATGGGACTCGTTATAGGTCTCGATTTTACAGGAATACATGTATGGTGGAAGTGGGATTACCTGGTTATCGTTCTTTGGATGGTTCATGAATAACACCAATTGCCCTTGTAGATGGCGGCTTGCTGCATATAGTGTATCTCAACAACACAAACATGAATGTTTGCGAGAATGGACATGCGTACCACAGTTGATACACCAGATACTATCGATGTTACAACGGGAGCTGTTTTTGGAAATGTACAGGACGAACCCATTGTGAGGAGAGCAGGAAGGTTTCGTTCTGCAGACTACAATTCATAAGTTTAATTTTGACACTAAACTTTCAACAACTACCAGCGTGAATGGTTTAGTGGTAAAATTCTCCGTTGCCATCCGAGCAACGTCGGGGAGCCCTGGGTTCGATTCCCAGTTCACGCATTGAAATTTACTTTTTGCATCTATTATCAAGATGCTATTGTTTTCTTTTTCTTCTCTTTTTTTACGTCTTTACGCCTTTACACATTGAAATGTGTGTGTATGTAATTTTTCTTCTTCTTAAGGAAGCCAGGCAGCTATTTCATCTAACACAAAGTTCGATAAGCTTCGTCAAGCCACTTTCGCAACAAAGCCTAAACGGAACCGACAACGGAGCTCTCCGTATCTGCCATTGAATCACTTCCCAACGGAGAAAAGGAAAAAAAGATTAATGAGATAAAAATCGAAATAATACAAAGACGCTCATGCATGTTAATCGAGACCCCAAAACGCTCAGGCAAGGGCAACTCCGTCCGTTGCTGCGACCACGGGACTGTACGAATGGAACACGCCTAAAATCAAAAGCAACGTAGATCCACCGAGTATATATCCGTACCACTCACAGCTCGAGTTTTCGCAATGCATTAAGGTGTGGGGGAGAGGAGGTAGCCAGAAACAGGGTGACGAGAAGCCGAATTAGGACTCTCCAGAATTATTCCGAAGGGTGTTTTAATTGATCAACTAGCATGCTGTGTCGTATTGTGGCAACTTGGTTGAGGATAGGTAAAGGAAGAAGTCGTATTTTGCAACTGGATTTGTTAGCATTGGTATCTCCATTCAGGCGAGAAAACCAATTCGTATTAGCTTTACAGTTTCTCATTGAAACCTGTTTGTCATAACTAAAAGTGTTCACCTCTCAGCATATGCACAACTGGTCATCACCTGCTCACATCTCCCACGGAAAAGGTTGCCTGGATCACTCCAAATCTCTCGGTCCACACATGTGGCGGCGGATTGGTTTGTTCGTGCCCTCGTCACCGTGATTGGCGCGGGTCAGGATCGGACCCGTCTAAACGGCCCCGGACCGTCTTGTGTGGTTATAAGTGCGCTTAGGCATTTTCCGGGTCCAATATCGCTCCGGAATGGGGGATTGGAGAAACAGAACATGACCGTTGGGCATGAGCCACTTATTTCATACGCAACTATACCGTACAGCTAAGCATTTAGCAGTCGGGGATGCTCGCGTCAAGTACGGGAAGCTGATAAACCCCCACATCATCTTCGCATGGGTGACGAAGAGGGGACGAGAACGCTTTCTTGTAGGTGGAAATTGGTCGATGCCTTACCTTTTATAGCCGCCACTGCCATTCTAGACCCTGAAGAAGAGTGGGAGAAGAAGAGACGGCGAGTATAAATATACAAACTCGCATCTTCTTTGTTGATTCTCCTTTCCCCATCGGTGTAGACATTGTGTGTTTGTTTTGAAGCCCGGCATCTTTTCACGTTCCCAAGCTCCTCGTTACACGCTCGCACGCATACAGCTCACCATGTCGCCTTCCGCGGTTGATGACGTTCCCAAGGCCAGAGGGGCGGCCATCTCAGTCAAGCCTAACATTGGCGTATTCACAAATCCCAAGCATGATCTTTGGATCAGCGAAGCTGAACCCAGCGCCGATGCCGTCAAGTCTGGAGCTGACCTGAAGCCCGGCGAGGTGACCATCGCCGTCCGTAGCACCGGTATTTGCGGGTATGTGATATTTCTATACCTGTTCCTGTTCGGTGCCCAAGCGCAGAGGAGCAGCCAGCTAATAAAAAGAATTCATCTAGATCCGATGTCCACTTCTGGCACGCCGGGTGCATTGGACCCATGATTGTAGAGGGCGACCACATCCTCGGCCACGAGTCCGCGGGCGAAGTCATTGCCGTCCACCCGACTGTCACAAGCCTGCAGGTTGGCGATCGGGTTGCCATTGAGCCCAACATCATCTGCAACGCTTGTGAGCCCTGCCTCACGGGCCGCTACAACGGCTGCGAAAAGGTCGAATTCCTGTCCACACCACCGGTACCCGGTCTGCTACGGCGCTACGTCAACCACCCCGCTGTGTGGTGTCACAAAATTGGCAACATGTCTTGGGAGAACGGCGCCCTGCTAGAGCCTCTGAGTGTGGCCCTGGCTGGCATGCAGAGGGCCAAGGTCCAGCTCGGCGATCCCGTCCTGGTCTGCGGAGCTGGGCCTATCGGTCTTGTGTCGATGCTCTGCTGCGCCGCCGCCGGTGCTTGTCCGCTGGTTATCACTGACATCTCTGAGAGCCGTCTGGCGTTTGCAAAGGAAATCTGCCCCCGTGTCATCACACATCAGATCCAGATCGGCAAGTCGGCCGAAGAGACAGCCAAGGGTATTGTCGACTCCTTCGGCGGTATCGAACCGGCCGTGACCATGGAGTGCACCGGCGTGGAGAGCAGCATTTCCGCGGCCATCTGGGCCACCAAGTTTGGAGGCAAGGTCTTTGTGATTGGCGTGGGCAAGAACGAGATCAACATCCCCTTTATGCGGGCGAGCGTGCGAGAGATCGACATTCAGCTGCAGTACCGCTACAGCAACACATGGCCGCGAGCCATTCGCCTGATTGAGAGCGGCGTGCTCGACCTGTCAAAGTTTGTCACTCATCGCTTCACGCTGGAAGAGGCGGTCAAGGCCTTTGAGACGTCGGCAGACCCCAAGAGCGGTGCCATTAAGGTCATGATTCAGAGCCTGGATTGAGAGTTGAGCTGCCCATTGTAGATGTTGAGGCGAGAGAAGGATCGTGCGTAAGAACTGGGGGGAACAGGGACCGGCTGAAAGGGTTTGCAAGCATCAGATACCGGGTTGGCTGACTGTGTCTCGGAGTATCGTTTTTCAGTATTTTTCTTTTCCTTTTTCTTTTTTTCCCTCTTCCCCTTTCTCTCCTTTACCCCCCGGTCTTGCTTCTTCCAGGATGACGGGATGCAAAAAGCATAAATATGATGATGACCTGGTGAACGAGAATGTAGATGAATCAAATCAAATAATCACTCAGAGTTGGTGTTTGGGAATAAATAAATTAATAAAAAAAAAAACCTATATAAAGACAACTAAATAGCTGTCTAGTACCTAGTATCTATTATGTCTTTAATAAGATTAGTGGTGTCAAGAGCCAAGTAGAAATAGAAGGTGGTGTTGCGAGAATCGATCGTACGAACTTTTTGAGGCATGCACGCACTTAGGATTGAGAAAAAGTCACCAGTACCTATACTTACCTCTTCATAAAGCCTGATAGTAAGTACATGTACCAGACCTCTGGACAACTGGAAAGCAGCAAGCGCTCGCCTCCGATGTGCTTTCCCAAAACGGGCCAAGCCCCCACACTTCACACCTTTCGGCTTTGCGACCTCACGAATTCTCCCGAGCTTTTTTTTCTCCCTCATACAGAGGATCCAAAATTCAAAAAACCCAAAAAAATCGCCATCAATTGCGCCCCGGCCAGCGATTCCCTGCCACCGAGACGAGCCTCCTCGAAACCCGCCGCTTCTCCCTAGAGCCGACCCGGTTTCCTCTCTCTCTCCTCCTTCTCCCTCTCCGGTCCAACCGCCAGACTTTCGCTCCATAACCCATCATGGCCCCCTCATCGCTTGCTCGCCCCATGCTCCGCTCGCCGGCCCTGCGCCAGCTTGCCTTCCGCCGCTTCGAGAGCTCTGCCGCCAACAAGGCCACCGAAGCCGCCAAAGATGCTGCCGGCAAGGCCAAGGAGTACCAGGCAAAGGCTGCGCAGGGGCTGTCGCGCGTCGCGGGTGCCGCTGGCCCTGCCATTGCCGGAGCTGCTCGTGGCCTCACCAACGCGCTCGGCAAGGTCGGTGGACGCACCGGCAAGCTCATCAGCTTCGTTGAGAGTATGTGAAGCAACCGCCATGGCCCAATCCCGCGCATTTTGCTGACCCGTGTTTGCTATCTATAGAGCAAACCCCTCAGGCCGTCTACTACGGCAAGGTTGCCGTCGAGACTAGCAAGATTGTCTTCCACGCCCAGAAGATGAGCCCTCCGTAAGCGACTCCTTTTCTATACAGGCTCGAGTGGTGATACTAACCATCCGACCCGTAGTTCCGTTGCCACCTTCCAGAACTTCTACCAGTCCCTGTGGAAGTCCATCCAGAGCGGCGCCATCCTCAAGTCTCCCCAGAACCTCCTCCAGCAGGCCCGTAGCCTGACCCCTGGCCAGCTGGTTGCTGGTGGTGTCATCTTCGCTGAGTGCCTGGGTTTCTTCACCGTTGGCGAGATGATTGGCCGATTCAAGCTGATTGGCTACCGCGGAGAGACTGCTTCGCACCACTAAATGTGTCTGCGAATGCCCAAATCCTTTTAATGTCTTCAAAGGAGGTCAAAAATATACAGGCATCAATTACCTAAGCGTGGCCCCTCCCGGCCAAGCTTGATTGATGCTCGAAGAATGAAAACTGTCTGAGGTAGAGGAAGAAAGAAAAAATCCTGGAGAGTGAATGATGAAAGATGGCGAGCACACACATATCACACGCATACCATATAGGAAGAAAAAAACATGAAAATCGGCATGTACGGATAGACAAAGAGGAACGGAATAGAGGAAAACATGGCGGGTGTGACAAACCCCGACTGACGAAGCGAAGGATATCTGGTGTGACCAATTGGTTGGCAGAGAAGAAAAAAAGAAGAGTGAGAGAATGCGTGGCGGGCGAGACGAGGCGAGAGACGGGAGGGATTAGGAAGAGGTTTGGGCTTGGACATCTGGAGAATCCCTCTTTTGCCTCGTGTGTATACGTGTGAGCAACTTGGTTTTGACTTTTTCATCTTTTTTCTTTGTTACACCCCCTTTGTCACGCATACACCCAGCTACAACCATGTACATCAGAGACTTGCTTGATGCCATAGCAGCAGAAGCAGCAACTTAATCCATGACGAAATTCTTCGGATGGTCAAGAACCAATCTCCCTGTGTTCCCCCCGTCAAGGCCGGCTGTCGGCCAACAGCCTTGTGTCAACTGGCATGTAGCATCGGTGCAACCTCGTGGCTTGATGGGCTCGAGCCGACTGGCCAAAACTCTTCCTCGCCGGCCTTGTCAAGAGAGACATTTCATCTCGGGATGTGTTGTCCGCATGTTGTGAGCTGTTATAAGACCCTTATGTATGGAGTTTAGTCTTTTGGGGGTCCCCCTGGTCACGGCGATCCCCCCTTGCCGATATGTCACTTTCTTTGACCCCTGACGAAGACATGTACATGTACATGTACAGTATGGTTCATGTCTGTCAAGACTTTGACTGTAGCAAGCCGAAGAAACCCGCATTTTGCTCTTCTTGCTGTACATTCATTTCTGTTTCCAATGAGCAAAGAACCAAGGAACGCTCAATTCATTCATTCATCCCGAGTATGGACCTAGAAATAACAAACCTATTCCCAACAAAATCCCTGAATCAGTAGCACCAAAAACCCTCACTTAGTCTCCCGTTTTCCAATTTCTTAATTTCTTCTTCTTCTATTTATTTGTCTATTTTCTTCCCGGTTTGCGTTCATCCCCATCCCCTGCTTTCTGTGGAACTAGCGGATCTGCTAGGCTACGGGTTTACATGAACCTTGCCCCATACGGAGGGAACCGCATCTCCTAACATTGTTTACCCCTCTGCTCTGTCTAAAAGCTGGGTACATGTCGTAAATGCAAAGTCATACAGTAGATAGTAATAGTAGAAGTAAATGTTACTAGTCAAACTGCGAGTCAAGGAGAGAAAAAGTGTGCTTCTTTTTCTTTGCTTCTTTGTCTGGATTTTTGCTGTAAAGCATCCCACCAGGTAGTCAGTCTACCATGTTCATCTTGGCGCCTTACAGCCTCGTTCGTCTTCACCCCCTGTCAACCAACAACATAAAAATCCAGGTCAAGGCTACTTCGTCCAACATCATCAATCACACCATTTCTGGACAGCGAACCCGAGGAATCCAATCTACCATTCAAAAAGCATAAGCTACATATCAATTGCCCTGTAACACCAACCATTGCGTAACACCCCCCCAGTTCTTCATAATGGCCCTTCCAATAAGGCCACGGATGCACTCTCAGGCGTTACGTCCATTGGTTTCATTCGGTACCTTTGTTTCCCATTCGTCTAAATCCGTACATTTTACCATTATCCCTTTCCCCTCCCCCCCTTTCATAATAAAAATATACCATACACTCAAAGGAAAAGTAAAGGCCGAACACGTAAAGGAAAATGCCGCGAGACCCCTTCCCTCCTCAAGACATCTAGGCAAAAAGGGGAAACGTTGTAAATGTGCAAGAGGTATCATATCAACTCTAGGCTGCTAACCCCAAAACGCTAAATTTTCGCGAAATCACTGTGCCATCAATCAGAAGAATGCTCTTAATATCGTGACATCTGGCGGCTGTCTTGGCCGGAAGATGATGTTGTCAAGGGTTTTGAGCCCTTGCAAATCTCATATAGACTTTTGGTCTATACTTCTGTATGATGATGATGAATAATTGACCCTTCGTGGCGTCGATAACGGGCCATATCCGAAGTGGCAGTTCCAGCTTTGCAAGTAGCTTCTCTAGGCACTTGTCGGCGACGGTACAGGCGGCTGTGACGCTTGCAGAGGGGGTGGCAGGGGTCGTCCACCAGGTTTCCTGGCTGTCCAGATGTGTCTGCATGAGGATTAATAACGACTCTGCCAAAAACATTTTGATGGGTCATGGGGGCGATAGCTTACAGAGTGCAGTAGGCGTGGTAGCGCAGAATGCAAATCTCCTTCTTGACTCTGTTGCAGAGGTCTTGAATGTCTTCTTTTGTCATGCCGAGTTTATCAATCATAGGCATCATGCTCATGGCCTCGAGGCCTAGACTGAGGGCGAGATTGAACCAGCGAGCAGTTTCCCGGGTGTGGCGCTCGGGAGACCACGGATTCACGTAGCACCGCATCGAGGTCTCAGTAAAGTCAGTGAAACCAGCGGCTTCCATATTGTCTCGGGCGACTTCACATGAGACTGTGACGTTTCGTTGGTAGCGGCGCATGGCACGCTGGAACAGGTGAGCCCACTCGCGCAGAGCCGAATGCGTAGGGATATTATCATCCTCCCACTGTGGTGTCCAGTCTACCTCTATGTGCTCGATAAATCCCCCAGGGACCAAGTGCCTACACTACTCGTTAGATGTAAACAAGTCGCGGGGCATAGCAGCTACTTACTCAAAGACTTTGTGATAAATAGCAGGCCAGTTACTGTCCTTTATACTACCGTAGAGCAGTCGAAGATGAATCAAGTCGCAGTCTCGAAGCAGTGGCTCCCATGAAGGCTCCTCAATGTCAAACTGCATAGTAGTCACACCGCGGGGAATGCTGTTGACAATGCGTTAGAGCCCGGGAAAAGTAAGGTTTTTTTTTTTTGGATCGCAACTTACAGAGCTGGCTGAATCTGGTTGAGATCGACGGCCAGGACTTGGGCATCCTGGGCGAAGCTGGATATTGTGAGCACGGCAATTTAGTCGAGTTAGACTGATGCAATTGTTGAGACTTACTCTTCTACTAAGTTGAATGCCCAGATGCCTGTACCGGTTCCGAGATCCATAATCCTTGGCTGCCCTTCTTTGTCCAAGGGAGCCTCGGAGATGCGATCTTCTCTTGCCACCATGAAGAATTTGTGAAAGATGTCTAGTCTATTGAGCTCCTCCTAAATGATGTTGTCAGAATCAATACGCGGGGTACTGACTTGAAGCAGAAACAAAAACAAACCTTGTCAATGGGGAAGAGGTACTTCCCGGGCTTCCAAGAACCATAAAAGCGGCCGTGCTCCCAAAATCCGGCCTGAAGAACTCGCTCTGCAGGTTGACTTGGCGGCTCACTGGCCGGATCCCCAACAGTTAGTCGCAGACTTGCGTTGGGCGAAGGCGGAGCAACAATAGCTGGGGAGGGTGGAACACACCCATTTCGAGCGTTGAGCGACATGGCGACCGTGTGATGAGTCCTTTGGGAGATCACGGGGGGCTACGGGAGCGGCGATCCAGGTCCGGGAATGGAGTTGGCGAGATCCAGGCAATCGATCCAGGGTCCAGGAAAGAGAAATGGGTAATCTACAGGGAAATGTAATAAGTCGACCAATCGAAATATTATCCAGCTACAACGAATCATTAGCAACAGATCATTATTGGAAAAGGGAAAGTAATTGTGAAGAAGACTTGAGACATCCCCTGATGAGCATACTAAAGCTTCAGGTCGTACCAAAAAATAGAGAGGAGGAAAAAAGAATAAGCAAGGAAATGTGTGAAATCTCAGCCGTCACCTAGCTGTCGGCAGGACGAAGTAGAAAGTTTTAAAATGATGCAGGAAAAGAGAAGCCGTGAAGACATAGATTGGGGAAAGGCTTCGCACTTAAAGGGAAAATGGCAAGGTGATTCAATGATAAGAAAACGCAGTGAACGGTCGTATATGCTATGATTGGCTACCAAGGAGGAAGTCATGTCGGCTGGGCACAGCAACTCACGTCCGGGCCGGACACAAATAGCATGCACGGCGCCTTTTCACACACATGACGATGGTGAGACAGGATGGACAAATAAATCAAAGGGAAATAGAGCCGAGCCGGCAGGCGGGCGGGAGTAGGGCAACCAGACTTATAACAAAGATAGATAGCGACTTACATGAAGAAATTCAAGTGGTTAAAATCCCAACGACGTGACACGGATGCCGGTGTATGTATCACGAGAGTGCGCCGTGCAGATGTTGGAGGTTAGATTAAGCGATGATTCGATGTTCGTTCGTGATGTGTTTTAGGAAGCCGCTGGGCTGGACTCTGACGGGGCTCCTTGGATGAGCTCGAGTACATGTATCTCAGCTCCAATGACCTCAGCCACCTTTTGTCACCAGGTCGTAATAACGAGAAGCAGTGACAAGTAAGGGGGGGTAAAGATAAACAGTGATGCAAGTCGAGGAGGAAATGGAAAGGTCTTTTAACGGCGTAGCAGCTCCGTTGTAAGACACAAGCGAATGACGTTGAAGAGAGCGGAGAAGAGCGGTATCGAAAGTATCACGACTCCCAGGTTGAGGTCGGGATCTGTCGTTCGGCAAGCAGGAACAGGAGAGGGGGGGAGGACGGCTAGCCCTTTAAGACTGGCGCGAAACTCGGGCCCGGAGTGGACCAGAGAGGAGGGTTTGGCCGAGTCGACGGAGGCCGAATTGAGAATCGACAGATGGTCGTTGTGAGCCGTTGGGTCAATGGCGAGTGTCGCGAGGTTCTAGGGCTCTTTGGGGTTTGGTGGGTTGACGCGAGCCCGGGATGAATGGCCTGCCTCCCCTACTAGCAAGCAACGACGAAGCCAGGGCTCTAGTGAAATTTTGGCTTCGGTTTTCCCCCCCTTCAGTCGCTCTTGGGTCGACGGGCTACCAACACAGGGCAGAGAGGCGTATGGTGTAGGTATAATTGAGACAGCAACGGCGCGAGAGGAAGCACGGGAGCGATTGTGCCGAGCCCGGTGTGTCTGGCGTGGTGGGTAAAACAAGGGAGAAGAGACACAGCGAGAGAGATGGGGGAAGCAGAGAGTGAGCGACAGAAGGGGACTGAGAGAGAGAAAGAAGGAGAGAAAAAGAGGCGAAATGGCAAATGGTATCCCGAGAAGCTGGGACGGCAAGGCAAAGCAAAGGAGTGCGAATAACAACGGTCTGAATGCCTCGACAGACACAAGATGATTTGCTGGAGCGGTTTGGCGCTAGAGCAAAAGAGCTCCGAAGCCAGAGTGGAGGGAGGCTAGACGAAGACGCGGTGGGCAGGTTTTTGGTGGCCCAGGGCGGCTCTTCTTCAGTCTTCCTTGGTCTTCCCTGTCTGGTGTGGTGTCTGGGCTGGTTTGGCTTGGTTTGGCGGGGGTTGGTGATGGTGAAAGGCGGCGGTTGAGAGGCTGGCTGGCGATTCAGGGCTCTGGTTCCAGCACTCGCTCTCGCATTCGCTCTCTCGCTCAAGCACGGGCACGGGCATGGGCATGGAGGTTGACGGGACGAAGCAAAACAGAGCAGAGCAGAAAAAAGAGCTGGGCAAGGCGAGGGCCAGCGCCAGACAGAAACAGAACAGACCAGTATGAAAGTCAGGACATGGGCAGCGGTCCCAGTGTTACCAGGAAAGCAATTAGGTGGTGTGGCGCGTGGATCCAGATGCAGGCGCCGGGCCTGGCCTGGCTTACTTTCCAGTTGGTACATGCGGCGGGTGTACCGCTACGGGCAGCGGTGGTGCTGCTGGTATCGGTACATTCACTGAGAAGCTGTTGAAGCCGTCTATCCCTGCACTAAGTCCGTCCCGTGCGGCCCTCCCAGTCAACTGGCCACTGCCGCAGTCCATCTCATCTTTTCTCGGGCCGCTCTAGCCACTGCCATGGCCTTGTACTTGTAGTGCTTGTCTCGACTGTGCTCTCACATTACTCGGCCTTAATCCTCCGCAGCAGCCGGGGGAAACTCCCATGCCAGCGGGTTTTGCTCATGCCGGCAGGATGATGGGCGTATGGGATGGGATCGCGGGACTGTGGCGGCTGTCCCGGTGGTCTGCCGAAGGGCCTGGAAAGACGGGAGCATTCCGTGGCATGACATCAGCGTCAATGCAATCGACAGACAAGACACCAGACACCAGACACCAGACACATCAAGCACCGTGGCACTTCCAGCATCGAGACTGGTTAGCATGTACGAGTACTCCTAGGTAGGTAAGTGGTTAATGTCTGGTGCTCGAGGAACGTGCTAGCAATGCACCGAGCCCAGGCGGGAGGTAGTACAGCACAGAGTGCAACGTACTTGTACAAAGCAGCCCAGCTCAGCAAATGCGTTGATGACCAACAGCCAACAACAGCCCCAACGCCAGGCCATCCCCCGGCCACTGTGTTGGACGCTCGACGTCCTTGCATGGATATGCAGCAAATGATATTGATACAAGACACACACACTCGCGCAACTCGCTCGCCACGCAGGCCGATGGATGCAGCATCGTTGTCTTGCCGTACACTGTACGTGCTTGGCTGCGTCTCGCATCAATGCTTTGCTTTGCTTACCGTGGTCGATTTTGATAGTGATAATCGATGGATCTTACTCAGTAAGGCACACACCACGACGTGCTCATACCTAGTCTAGATACCTGACACGCATATGGACATCCATTACGGCACATTACATTACATTACATACAGCACAGGGCCTTGATCGATTGCCTCTTTCAACGCCGCTGGACGAGGCGCCAACGCTGATTCGACTAGTGGCGTCTGCATCGCCGGCTCCGTAAGTGCGCATATTCCTGCAGGTCCTGGGCCACTGCAGCTGCCCTTCACCACACCCTCACGTTTCCCTTTCATTACAACCCACCTCGAATCTGCCTTGAAATTATACGTGTCAGTTCAGTTCTTGTTTCTGGTTCTCATTCTAGTTCTGATTCTAGTTCTCGCTTGCCCAGCCCATCCACCCATCATTCCGCAGCGCCGGAAGCCACTCCAAATCCTCCCAGCCGCACTTCAAACTTTGCGACCGCCCCACGGCCCCGTTCCCCACGCCCAGGCGGCGGCCCACCTGCCAGCGCGTGTACCGGTACGAGCACTCGAACATCCACCGGGACCGCAGTGAGTACCCGATACCTGGACTCCCCAGTGGCTCGTGTACTTTCACCGGCCGTGAAAGTGGCGCGGGTGTGTATATACCTCCTAAGTTACCTACTGGACCGTACTCTGTACCCATTCGCAATCGTCCCCTGCCCAAGGCCCTGGGGATCCTTTTTCTTGTCCTTTGCCCAATCCTACGTAATCCCATGCCTGCGGCTGACCCTTATTAGTGCCCGCTGCTAGGGGGAGGGTGTATCAGATCAATGCGCTGCGCTGCTCAGTGCACTGGAGCCAGGCTTGCCAGGGGACATGCGCCAGCCCTGTCTGTCATCAATGCCTGAGGGCCTTCGCGGCAGCTTTAGACGAGCATGTTAGTGCAAGATCGCTGGCTGGCAGTCATTTGATGCTCTGCTTGTCCTTGCCCTCCCTCCACCCCTATCCATGCTTTGCACGACCTTCCGCGGTGCCGGGCGATGCCTCTTTCTGCCTGCACTCGCATTAAAACTTCATGGATCCATGCAACAACTGACTTGGTGGTGGCTCATTGTGGCCAGAGACGCGCTGCTTGACTCTCGGGGGGGCCCACCCTGCCGAGATGCTTGCACCACCTGGTAAAAATTTCGACGCTGCCTGGAGTTATTCCTTGGAGCCAACAAGCAGAAATGCAACCTTGAGCCTTTGAGCCCATGCCTAATTCTCTCACTGCGGCACCGGGATCGACCAGGCGGGCATCGGCGACCCTGTTGGGTAGGGCAAATGGACGTCTTGCCCTCGGTATTGAGGCAGTCGATACAACCTCATGGCCTTTGTGGTTGTTGTTTTCTTGGTACCGACATACTCCGTACATGTACGAATATGAGTATGGAGATGAGATCTGCGGGTGGCCTGATTACTGCTACCCAGTAGTACTAGACCATTTACTAGTACTCCATCCTCCTTACTTGTAGCGCCAAAGCAAAGGCGGAGCAAGCTTGTGTCGAGGGCTGCATCGTGCGCTGAATCCGACGGCTTGGTTCCAGCGGATTCAGATGCGGCTCCAGGTTCAGTCCTGACCAGTTCTCTAGCTCCCGCACGTCCATCAGCGCCTCGCCCGGGTGTACACTAAGGTAAATTGCAACACTTCTTTGGCATCCAATGGTTACATGTCCTCCATGTCCATAATACTTAGCTCACCTCTGTAGTACGGAGTACAATACCAACTACGAAAACGGTGGGATGAGCAGTGCAGGTTCTGGTGTGGAGGGCCATACTGAGATAGCGTCACTTATAGGATTCGCTGGTGTGGCAGCACAAATTAAAACAATACGGAAAGAAAGGAAGAGCAAAGAAAGGAAAGAGAAAAGAGAAAAGAGCCTACGAAATAGAGAAATGAGACAACATGGAAGATGTTCAGCTTACATTGGACGCTGTAAGGTGGCCCAATTGGTCGCTAGCCTGCGTGGACGCAGTAATTTGCCCACCCTCACGATTTGGGCTGACCCCGGGGATCGGTGCGGCTTTCACGAGCATCGTAACCAGGATCCAATTTGGCCGGGCCGGCGTGTACGAGCACGGAGAATGCCTGCAATGCCATGAGCCCCGGTACGAATGGCAAGGAGCCTTGTGCAAAACTACAATTACGAGTATGGAGTACAGCATCGTCCAGTCCTCGTACCAGACGGATACTCCGTGTTTTTTCCTCTTATAAGACAAGCTCATCACATCAGATGCTCTTTTGCGCTGTCCCGGCGCGACCCGCCGAGGCCCCACTCGAAACGGGCAAAGCGCAGTGAAGAGTCAACCAACAGCAAAGAGTGAGCACCGAGGTAGAGAGCGAAACCGAGTCTGTGGCTGGTGATGATGCATTGGCCTATATCCGTCGATGTACGGTTCAACTACGCCCAACGTCTCTTCATACGCAAGGGATCTCTAGCACGAAAACTAGCACTTCTTCATGTTCTTAGTACCCATCTGTGATACTCAGTACTGACGAATGCTGTACCTTAGCTGCATACAGATAGTGGATGGGTTATCAAGGATACAAGTGGCTGGTTCTCAGCCCGTCCAAATGACACTATCGTCGACGGCGAGTTTGCATCTACAAGGGCCTGAGCTGCTCATGGGACTTGGGATACCCCATGGCGCTGGTCTCGTTCTATCCATGACTGTAACCTTCCGCATCGCAAGGCCTACCCACGACAGATTAGGTAGAGTAGTAGTACCTAGTAGGCTTCTTATGATGAGGTAGCATTGCCGGAGTGCGGTGTAGGGAGCACACCGGCATCCGTGCGTTATACCTGCTTAAAAAGAACATCATTCACACCGCAACATGTATGCCGTCACCACCTCATACGAGTGCTCCAGCAGGCTAGAGGATTCCTCTGCTTCTCAACTTGACTGGCGTCTGGAGATTTGTACCACTATGGGGGGTGCAATTTAGGCTGCTTGTACCAAGCATTGCTCGTACAACCCCCATTTTCTGAGGGTGGTAGATACCACCCTCTCTGCCTAGCCGACATCACAGATGTAAATGGGCTGAGCTGCACGCCTCCCTTTCTGTATCACTGCAGCAGCAGACTGCTACCAACGTTTTGAGATGAGAACATCTTGTTACTCAATGGGTGGCTTTGCGGTGTCTTATTCGTGATGCACTTGGGACTAGCCTCGAGCTCACCACCTCGCATTACCCGCTTGAGTAGCACACGCCGTAAATATTCCAATGGATCCATCAATGTCAGGATTTTAAAGACACCCATAAGTGTACCGTATTAGGCACCTGCAATTACCCTGGAGACTTTGTGTTAAAGGAATAATTACGATCCATTGATGCTCCTAGTATTGTACTTGCTCAGTGAGGGCTGCTCTGGGTAGGCGGTGTCCCGATCCATCGATACAAACTTGGTTGTACCTTCTCTCAGACTCTTTCCATCTCCTCAAGCTCAACTTTTGTTCCACCTCCATCCTCAACCCAATTTTTACCAGCGGCGGTGCTGCATCTACAACGCGGCCCAGAATGATGCGCCTCGGCCAGTTTCACGCCTCCGTTGAGAAAACACGCCCGAGACGTCACTGCATAAACCTCGTACCCAACGAGGACTAAATTTCCCAAGTTCTGGGTCCGCCCCGAGGGTACCGCAATAACATTCGAGTCTCTGAAATGCCCGCCGCTTTACATCATGGCCTCGATATCCTGGAACCAACAGCCAGCTCCACGGTAGTCATGCCCACCTGTACATGTGAATGGCTGGGTCGTTCTCCCAAGTGGTGCAGGCGGGGCTTCTCGATAGATACGATGTAACTGAGACGAGTATTGCGCGCGCCCACTACCGCAAATTTTAACCACCCTCGGGGGAGCTGCCATGTACATCCTACCCACGCTCCCAGCAACGTCTCAGCGAAGCAATGACCTACTTGGGTTTTCACCTCAGCAACAATTCAGCTCGACGAGTATTCAAGACATCGTCCCCAATGCCGTCGGGAGTCCTACTGGGATCTTCCCCTGGCCATGAAATCGGCTAGTCGCATGACACCCCGCCCCATGGCCGTACCATGAAGTTTCCAAGCCTCGCCCACCCATGGCAGTATTAACGCCTGGTTAAAAGGCTCTTTGGGGAAAGGCGCTTTGAAAAAGAGCCACTCTCGAGTCCTTGTCGCCTTTGAATATCTTTGGGTAACTCACAATGTCGTATTGCCCAAAGGAGGGGCCACAGGACACACCAAGGACGCTCCATAGGAGGGCGGAGCTAGTATCCTTTAGCCAAACGCATAAAGTCCAAGAACCAACAACACACCATCTTGACGAGGTCTTCGCCGACCGAAACATGGTCTTCCAGCTTTCATTTGTTTGTCTTCTCACCTCAGACCTGTCTCCGTAAGTTACCTGTCACTTCCTGTGTTTTCTTTGCTCCCCCTTTTCATCCTTTGCTTTTAGTGCTGAATCTCAAACAGTCGTGCCACTTCCCAACGCTTCCCCGATACTATCCTAATGCTTGTAAATTCGGGGAATTTCGCTTGCCGTCTATAATCATTGGTAGATGACATTCATTGGCACTACCTTCCCGTTGGCAACGCTCTTATCCGAAGCCACTGCTCTTGAGGATGCTGAACACTGAGCGCTGAACACCGAATTTACGGATTGGCTTCCTTACAGAAATTGCCGCTTCTCCTACTGGTTCACACTTTAGTCGGGAGTGGTGCTAATTAAGCATCCCTGAACCCTGTCAACATTGTTTCATTCGCTGCACTAAATGCTGCAGAATCGACTTCTTACAGGGTACTTGGACTCCATACCTGTGCTCCCCCCGTGCGGCTGATTGTCGCTGCAAAAGGCAAAACGGCTCCTGGGTGAGAGAGCCTCCTTTTGAGCTCCCAGGTACGTGAAGTCGTAACCAGTGAGGAAGAAAAAGATGGTCCCTACGGATTTCAAGCTCTGCGATTATAACTCCTTCGCTCATGATGTAGACAAAGGCGACCTACCGACTGTTTGGTTACTGCTCGGTAATTTGATTGCCGGGCGGGACAAGATTAGGGTGACGTCCGTTGCGACGGCGAACAAGGATATGTCTTTTGATCCTCTTGCAGCACCAACAGCTTGACACCATTACCACTGGGATGAGAGAGAGTTGCGCAAGGCTTTACGTCACGTCTGCAGCTACTTCTACTCCGCAATCTGCATTACTGCAAGTCCGCATATCATGAACTGTCAAGTGATGCCATTTCAATTGCTAGTCTTGGCTCACTAGCCCGCAAACCGAGTAGCCAGCCTCTGTGCAGTGCAGAAGTACGCGGAGAGCAATATGGTGTTGTGGTCAGTCCGTTGAAGCTCATTCTACTGGCACACAATCCCCGTCCAATGAACCGAGAAAATCCTACTGGTAGAAAGCAAGGGCCAGCCTACATCAGGGGCTTCGGTGAGTCGGAATGCCACGTCGCCCGTACTTGCATGCGGCAACATGACTTGACTTTCAAGGCTACGTTTGTATGGCAGACTAAATACATGCTCATCAAAACGGACACGGCAAGGAGGAAGCTCCCCTAGCCTTCACCTCGGTCGTGGGCTCCTACGAGCAATCCCATCACTCTCTTGGGCATCTTAGGGGCGGTCCGGTCTACAGTTCACACGCTAGTGGAACGCAGATCACATTTACTTGGACGATTCGGTGTCCCCATGTCACGAGCGATACGCCCAGATTCAACCTTGCAGGCTTTGCAAGGAAGAGACGAGTCCAAGTTCCACCTGCAACTCCCCTTCATCCCCTGTCGTTCTAGACATCTGCACGGCGCGCCACTAGTCGTTAGCGCCTCTCGGTGAACCAAACTGTCGGGTCGAAGGAGTAGGGGTGCGAAATTGCGGTAAATGCCACGGGAATCCTCCGCTCGTACGTTTGGAATCGTGCGCACAGAGAATCCTTTGGACAGCACAGCCACCGGACGAGTACCTCCGTGGTTTGGGAGGCATCATACAAGGTATTATCAAGCCAATTCCTCGCGAGCCCTTCTTTATGCGGCATCACTTGCTCTGCTCCGTGTTCTTGGAAGGGATTTGCCAAAAAAACCCAGGCCCCAGGACATGGCCAAGGCGAAGATGGCCTCCCAACCCCGCGCCCCATCCATGTCGAGAGGAATGGTGTGCTGCTCATCTACCCTTACCGAATGGGCTCCCACGCCGTACCGGCCCCCCGAATGTTCAGCCTTTGCAGTTAGGAATGCCGACGCTTCGTAGCCTGAAGCGGGGCCCGTCTCCTGTCTTTCGTTGTTCTCATTGCTCTCCCACCGTAGCCAGGCATTCGGCGGCTCGGCATCGGGCCAAGCGAAGGTATCGGCGACAAGGACGAAAGGATTCGTGACCACCTCGACGCCACACAAACGCGCGGAAGCGGATCCGCGGCAAGCGATCGTTTACTCGAAGCCATTTCATTCGAATGTGCCGTCATCTGCGTGGACTAGACGCTTTCCGGTACCCTCACCCCTTGTCTTGGTAAATGCCTCAACTGGCTTTGCCGCGGCCCCCCAGAAGTTCCTTGTGCTTTTTTGGTTTTAGCATGGCATGGACGTGATCAGCGGAGGTCTGGCTGGAGAGGACTCCCTTCTTCGGGGTGTGAGCCAAATATCTCAATCCGGCAGGACACAATCACGGAGCGGATCGCCCTTTACGATTAACGCCGAGGCGAAAGTCTTGGTCGGCTCACTTCACCTGGGATCATGGGCTTACTACTGCTGCTACCATGATGAGATGATGGCCCCGAGGCTAGGCTTGACGCAGGTGGGTTTACTTTTACACTCTTTCTCTCGTTCATTTCCACGTGCATCTGTCGAACCACCTGGCTTCCGGCAAATGTCATTCTGAAATGTATTTTCTGCTTTGAGAGTGTACATACATATCTGCAGTGCATACTGTGCGCCTGTCCCCGTCGTTCTTTTCAACGTTGAAAGAGGTTCAAAGGAAATAGAAAGGGGGAAAAAAGAACAGCCAAACCTCGGCCTAAGCAGGAAAATAACTGCGGCCAACCATTCTGTAAAACCTTCTTCAACCTCTTCCTGGCAACCAACTACTCCGTGATTCTGATTTTTCCCCTTTTATTTTTTTATTGATGTTTTTTGGAGAACTTTTTGTATAGCAAAGAAAAATGCAAATGACGGAAAGGAAAAGTCGTGAGCAAAAGCTAAATTAAAGCAGACATGTAGGTATAATGCCATGATGGCGCAAAGCAGCACTGGTAAGCCAATTTTCTCTTCTGTGGACTCACTACCATTCGTATTCGCCAGTTGCTTTGTTGAAAACGTACTCCTTGCCGTTGACGGTAAGGACGCCGTCCTTGAGGGTGCACTTCCTGTTTATAGAGTTAGCACAGGTCAAATGTGTAATTTCTATCTTGGTATTCGAGCCTTGAGCTCGCGGGTTCGCACTCACCACTTGTTCTTGACCCTTTGGACCTTGTCGTACATGCAAAGCATAATGTGGCCGAGGCCTTCGTCATCAACCTCATCATCATCTCGATCCTCATCGGGGTCATCCAGATCGGAATTGATGGCGTCCTCGTCAATATCCTCGTCATCGTCTCCGCCATCATAAGCGGCCACGCCAGCGGGAGCCTTTCCTTTGCTCCTCAGCTTCTTGGCACTTGACTTGGGTTGGTTCTTTGTGGCCTCTTTTAGAGACAGCATCAAACCGCCCCCCTCCATGCTCTTGGCCTTGGCGGCGATTTGGTCGTGGAGGATACGATCAATGTCGACTCTTCCGAGTTCCTCTGGGTTGCCGTTGACTCCATTTCTCAGGAGAACGCCTTCAAAGGTCTCTTCATCATCATCGGAATCTTCCATCATGTCATCGCCTGCACCGTCAACCTGAGCGTTGCCCATCGACTGTTCCGATGGATGAGGCATCTGCTGCGGCTGCTGTGGTAGGACGGGTGCCCCTTGGCCCGGTTGTTGTCCTTGAGGCTGTTGGCCCATACGGTCCTGTATGGCATTTATAGAGCCTGCCGCTCTCATTCCATATTGAGCTTGAAGTTGCTGAGCGGCTCTGTTGGCGGCAACGCTGTTCTTGTTTTCCATACCATTATAGTTCTGGTACAGGCCGGGCTGCTGGGCGCCCGGCTCCTGCTTGATGCCCGGTTCTGGCTTCACATAAGACTCTTGCTTGATGCCGTTTTGTGGCAAACCACCAGGAGGGCTCGCCGTCGGCAATGACAGCGGCGTTGAAAACTGAGCTTGTGTCTGAACAGGCGTGGCTGTATTGGGAGCCGGAGCAGACGCAGCCGGTGGGGCGGGCTCTGGCTTAGGGTCCCACGGGAACCGAGCCACGTCGAGCTGAGACAGCTTTTGTTGCCATCCCTGATGAGAATGAGTCAGTATGCTTGTCTTATTCAAGAAAGGAAGAAAAAGAGCCAGTAAATGATGGGGCGAGAAAGGCAGCGAGAGGACGGCATCTACAGTGTGTGCCAATGAGTGTTGAGCAATGACTTGGGTCACACGTGATAATGAGGAACGGAGAACGGAGGAGGTGGCTATCAGTGGTCCAATCAGGCAGCGCCGCCCATCTCCTGCCTGCCTGGAGGAGTCACTGGACTTGGAGAATTTGGCATGGCCAGGGGGGGCGCCTTTGGACTTAAAAAGGGCCCCAAATAGTGCTGTGTCGCCCCCCGATCCCCCGAAACCCAACCCGCCACTGCTCTCCACCCCAGATTTCTTGCTTCCCCTCTCAGGCAGTCGCGCGCAAAGCATCTCGCTATTGCACGCGCAGAGGTTGATGGCGGCTTTTTTTTGTTCTCTCGTTGGGCATAATGTCGAGAATTTTCGCTTGGAATCGAGCATGTATCGTAACGATTCGGACGGGTTCCGGCGGAAGGGCTGATGAAGAGGGATGCAGAGAGAATATGGATGACTTACCAATCGCAGCTCCTCCAGGACGGCTTCCTCAACACCGCTCTCTTCGAAGTCGACTCGCGAGCTGTTGATCACCTCTTCGATGATCGTCTGGTAGACGTTTCCCACAGCTTGGTTCGACATGATGGCAGCACCGCTCGGCCTACACCGACGTCGCTTGGTTGATGCAGCGTGCGATGTCGCAACGGAAGTCCTTCTGGAATCTCCGTTCGCAGCGTTTCAGCTTCAAAAGGCCCAGGAAAGTCACACTGTAGCCCGATGGCACTGAATCTTCAGAGCCCGACGACCGAAGGAAAAAAAGATAAAATACTTTTTATGCTCTTGTTTTCAGCGGCGCGGATTTGGTTCTCTCTTTTTTTCTCTCCCCTTGGGCTGGCCAAACAGCGTGCAGCCTATCGCTAGGCGGGCGTGTGTAGGCGTACAACAAGTCGGTGGGTAACCGCTCTGGCGGCCAAGGCACTGGATTGGTACCCCGTTGCCGTCGCTGCAGCTGCGGCTTCGGCAGAGGATATAAAAAAGGACAGAGCCTGCTGTGCAGCACAGGCGAGGTGATCCCCAACTGAGCAATTCTTATTCGTAGTTTTGAATGCGCGCTCAGGCGTTGCAGCGTAGATGGGCGGGTTGGCGTCGGTCCAGCTGCAAGGTATGCAATGGTTAGAGTTGGCAGCGCTGGGTAGATTTCCACTTCTAGAGGGCTCTTCTGCTTAGTCATGCGCGCTGAGAGCGTTGCCGGTTCCGCCCACTCAGTCACTACCAGCGGCTAGCAGGCGGCAGCGTTGAACTTTAACTCCAGGCAGCGGAGAATCACAATTGTCAGTCCCCTTGAGCAGTTAACGTAACGTAACCTCATATCTAAGTTCATCTTAATATCAATATCACTTATATACAAGCACTATAACTGTCATGGAGAATTACGGGAATGCCTCAACAAATTTTCATTGAGCGTTACATAATCTACCTAAGCAATTGAAACCTCCAAAAACATCAAACCAAGTTGCAATTTTGTCCCCCAAACACCGGCCTTCCCATAGAAATCAATATCCTTCTAAACTATTATGCAGCAGCTAACTGTTACATGAAGTTTTATACCAAATTTTCTGTCTCTCTTTTTTTTTTTTCCTTTTTGTGTTTTCTTGTTTGTCTCAGACATTCCAATCATAACTCGTGTTCAGATCCGACCCATTTCCCGTTTGTTGACCCGTGGAGAAGCACTTTCGTACCACGTGCTCTATGAATCGCAGACGGCTATCCCCAACGCCATTTCGAAAGCAGAAGCTCCATTAAAACAAGATAGATACCGGTGTGAGGGTGTGTATACCTGCCTACCCTGAGGTTCGTTGAGCGGCAGCGTCAAGGAGCCGCCATTTATCGAATGGTCATGTGCTTGACCACGTCGGCCTTTCCAGAAGCGCCTGAGCCAGCAGCACCTGCAGCGGCACCGGCCTTCTTCTCAAAGATCTTCCAGAACTTCAAGCTTTCATCGGCGGCGGCAGTAGCCAGCATCTGGCCATCAGGGCTGAGACAGCTGTGGAGGACACGGCTCTCGTGAGCAGGGATCTCGACGTTGCGGACCAGGGTAGGGTAGCTCCAGACGCTCAGAGAGTTGTCTGGGAAACCGCTAGAGCTCACAATCTCGCGGTAGTGGGGGCTCCATCGTAGGGAGGTGACTTGAGAGCCAGTATCGATGCTGTTGACGCGCGCACCCGTGGTTGAGTTCCAAAAGTGAATGTGGCGATCATAGGAGCCACCGCCGGTAGCGAGCAGGTTTGCGTTCCAGGGGCACCATGCGAGAGCCTTGACGGCTGCCTTGTGGTTGGTCTTGGTGAACTTGGGCACGGACAGAGAGCGAGCATCCCAGATGGAGACCAAGTTGTCGTTGCCGCCAGTGGCAAGCTGAGCGCCATCCGAGCGCCATTCGAGTCCGCAGACCTCAGAAGTGTGTGAAACCAGCTCTGCGACCTTGTGCTCAGCAATTCGGACATCGTGGTTGAAAACGAGACCACTTCGGGCACCGGTGGAGAGCGTGTGCTTGTTCCAACCCATGACACTAACACGAGTATCATGTCCAAACATGCTTCGGATCTTTTGGCTTTCGGCCACGTCCCAGATTTGAACCTCGCCAGTGCCGAGGCCAACGCCGACATAAGCTCCGTCTTCAGACCACTTGACACTGCTGATATATGTATCGGGGGTGGTCTCTAAGAGGCAGCTGACGCTACCTTCATCGGCGGACCAGACATAGACGCTGCGCTCCAGACCGATGGCGACTTGGTTACCAGAGCTCCAGTCCAATAGGTTGAGATAATAGTCATCAATCAGGCCAGGAGCGTCCAAAACACGCTCGGGAGCGGTAGCAATACGTCGGCGCGTCTGGGCGGAGCTAGAACCGGTAATCTTCAACGGCCTGTTGTACTGCTGGCGAAGATCAATTGGCTTTGATGATTCTGGCGCAGCGGGCTTGAATTCTAGGATGCGCGTCTTGAGACTCACACCACAGGCATTGGCGAGTGAATCTTGATAGGCGACGGTGTTTGGGGAGGGGCGAGAATAGCTTTCGTCGGCATCATCATCGAGGATGCTCAAACCTTCTAGGGCAGAAGCTGGGTCTTCCTCCGGGACTTCGGGTGCTGCTGGTCTCTCTGAGACGCTTGGTGGAGATCGCTTTCTCTTCTTCCTCTCGGGACCACTAATCTTGCTTGAGCCTGTGTTGGCGATTGCAGAGCTGGCAGCCCGGTTGGGGATGAACCGATCACCGCCATGGTTGGTTGTCGTCTTGGATGCCTTCTGTCGGAGTGAACCCTTCTTTGATTTGGAGGGGCTCAGAGCAAGGCCAGTTCCAGTAAGTGCGTAATCAGAGACCCCGAGTGCAAGAGTTTTGCGGGGTGAGTGGACCACACGAGCGATGTTGAACTTGGGCGAATTCTGATGAGGTTCTGATTGCTCACGCTGAGAGCCAGTAGAAGATGATGAGGTTCGTCCATAATGAGCCATCAGATTTCCGCTATAGGTGTGTTTGGGGGCTCCTTTGGCATCTTTGCCAGAGTAGTCCTCAGGAGCGAAAGGTGAGGAGTTTAGGTTGATAGAGTTGCGTGGTGAAGGCGTCAGAGGCACTCTTCCGCCGACCTTCAGCGAGGGTACGAGCCCTTTCTGATTGTTCACAGGAGTTGATACTGCTGCAGTAGCCATGATGTTTGATATTCGATATCAAGTGTAGTCAAATGTACGTGAGGTTTGGGTGAGGAGCGGTGCAGAAGACGGTGAACAAGGATGGCGTATTTTATTTACTTTTAACTATAGGTCCTTAGCGTCGTTGGCCAGGCAACAGGTGGCCATAACCCCTGCGCCAGGTAACCGCCACAGCGGTAGCCGCATTGGGAAAGGCGCGGCGCGGCTAGCGGGCGGAAAAAATTCAACGGTACGTACCCAGTCGGTGTGGGATTGACAGCCTTTGTCTCGCTGCTCCGCAAATTTGCGACCCTCATCTCACATGCGCCGTCCAGACGCAACATCGTCGAATCCACTGCACGTTGGCGTGTGCGTTATCGCATCACTCGTTATCCGCTGTCCTTCCTTTGCATCTGCACCGGTCGTTCATCGATTTGCGTCGGTTCGAGGTCACGCCTGACATGGTTTTGTGGCTGTGAAGAAACATCATGGCGCAACCATCGACCCCCGGCCCAGCATCGAATTTTGTTAGCATCTTTGGCCAAACCCAAACCCTGGCACCCCATGCTGGTGGGACGCAGTCCGGTATGGCCAGCCAAACTTCATCAGACGCCATGAGTGCCGTTGAGACGCCAGCCTCGGCTTCTTCCTCCAACAATACCTACATCATGCCAAACTCTCCTCTCAAGGCCCGCCCCCTGGTTGATGGGTACCGCCCCAAAGTCACACGCACGCTGGGACAGAGGCCTGCGTGCCTCGTCAATGCGTCCGTGACCTATTGCGGGAACAACCAGATCTATGCTTTCGGTGGCTTTGACCAGTACACTGACGAAGTATACAATCATGTCTTGCGACTGGACTTGGCGAGCCATCAATGGAGTTTGGTGGACAACTATGGGGATATTCCCGGGGTGCGCATGGGTAAGTATAATTCAATAGACCTCGTGGTTGTTGCATCACCAACTTGACAAACACTAACCGGTACTTCCATATAGGTCACACAGCGACGCTGTACAAAGGCGACAAACTTCTTGTATTCGGCGGCGAGAACGAGCATCGAACCTACCTATCCGATCTTATTATATTCGACTTGAAAACGGCACATTGGACGCAGCCTATGGTGTCGGGCCCGATACCCAAAGGCAGGGCAAGACACGCCGCAGTGCTGCACGAAGATAAACTGTTCATCATTGGTGGCATCACTGGTCAGAACAACTATGTGTTGGACGACATTTGCTATCTCGACCTCAAGACGTTTACTTGGTCCAAGGCGTGGCGCTTTGTTGGCCGTTTTGACCACTCTGCCTACATCTGGGGTGATCGCGTCTGGGTCTTTGGTGGCCTGAGCGAAGACATGGACAAGATTAGTGACTTGTGGTGGCTTGACCTCAAGGGAAGCCCGGAGTTCGACTCTCGACCTCATTTTGGCGTCCTGGATCGCCATTCCGCTGCTCACAGAACCAGCAGCTCTCCAAGGCCGCCTTATACCATGGCGTCCAACCCCGTCGTTGGCGCCTCTGGCTATGCTGCGAATTCCAGGACGGCCCAAGTAAACCCTCCATCATTTCAAGTAAAGTCATACGCACCAATGGCTCCCGGAACCATCTCCGCTCTCAAATTTGTTTCTGGTCCGACTGTTCCATCCCAAGGATCAGGCATCCATTTCCATACCTATTCCTCCGGAACGCTGCTCGATTTTGTGACCCCTGCGGCAACCATTACTCATAGAGAATGCTCCTTGTCTGCCCTGGACCTTAGCACTCTGAGGTGGCAGAAGCTCGCTGACGGCCGCGAAATCTTTAAAACGGGATATAGATGGCACTACTGTACGATGAACGAAGACGGCACCAAGGCGTGGCTCCTGGGCTGTCCAGTTGATCCAGCTGCCACGGATCTAGGGCCAAACGGCTATGAAGAATATCTCAGGTAAGACAAAAACAGCCGGCCTCTGCTCATTCCATCTTTTGTACTGACATGAAGATTGTAGCGACATCATGGAAGTAGACCTTCGACGATATGGCTTCCTGGGCAACAACCTTGCACCAGAAAGCTTGGCCCAATCCAGACCGTCCTTTGCAACCAGGCTTTCCGACCAACCTTCCAAGGGTCTTGGCGCGGATCTGGCGAAACTGTTCAATCAACCACCCGAGTCCGGAAGTGGCACAGATTTCATCATCACAGCTCTTGCCGATGATGCTGACAGCGATGAAACGCTCAGCTCAGGGCTGATTCGAGCCGATGATGCAAACAGAGACGAGGGCTGGCTATCTGCCGATGTTCCAACGTCTATGCCGATTCATGTACACAAGCTTATTTTGCAAGCGCGCTGGCCGCACTTTGCGCGCTTGTACAACGCTCAGATGGCAGAGTTCCACACAAAGAAGATGCACATCCCGGAGCCATACTCGGTTGTCAAGGCGTTCCTCTTGTATCTATACACCGACAACATTCACGGTACCACAGAGACGGACAGTGACGCCACCACGGATCTCTCCGATGTGGCCGGCTTGTTGGTCATGTCTAACATCTACAACATCCCACACCTCCGCCTACTGTGCGTAAACCGCCTAGCCAAGGAACTCGACGTCGAGCACGCCTGCGTCATATGGTACTGCTCGGGACTCGCCAGCGAGGAATGGCTTCGCAAGAGAGCGGCACAGTTCTGCATGACGCACTGGGGACGCATCGTCCGTACCCAGGGTTTCTTGCGACTCCCCCGCAACGCCCTGGTCGAGCTATCGCAGGAGATCGACATGGAAGGCCGAGTGGTTGCCGGCGACGACCTTGAGTGGGGGAGCGTATCGGGCCGGTACAGTGACGGCTCTGGTCATGGCAATCGCAAGGAGAGCATCAGCAGCACGCAGATGCAGATCGTCGAATCCGAAGTCGATGACGACGACGAAGACGTGGAGATATCGTAAAGCGATTAGTGCACACAGTATTCCAGATGATATCTGTCGCGCAGCGCGCGTATGTCGGTTTGGTTTACCCTTGTTCTAGGCCAGATCACCATAAGCATCCGAGAAGGAGTTCCGGAGGAATCTCTATGGAGACGATGCGGATGAACTTTTGCTTGGTTGCCCATCTAGAGATTATGCATGGGGATGGATGTAAAGGCTGTTCTCTTCTCTGTTTCCTGTTTTATGTACATGCGCTCTTTCTTTTCCCTTTTCCTTTTTCCTTTCCTTTCAAAGCATTTCAGGGAGTTGGGTGCTTGACTTGTCTTGTCTTGACGGTATGCTTGTGATGAAGTCATGAGGCGTACTAGGTAGCCAGCTATTCGATCGATGTTCATAGACCAATGAATGATGTACACTTGCTTGCTCTTCATTTTTATGATTCCTTCCCCGTCTTGGCATTGCATCCGCGCCTTGCGCCTTGCTCTAATTATCCGTGACACGCCAAGGATCATCACAAGCGCCTCCATCCCACGCGGCTCAATCAGCCCAAAACTTACTTGCATGGCCGCCCTGTACATGAAACAAAGGAACCTTTGCTTTGCCCATCCCCCCTCAAAGCGGCAAGGATGCGCCCTCGTTCGGAACAGGGACAGCATTCAACCTTATCTCAAACATCAACGTGTAGCATACAAGGATATCCCGGAAAAGGCACGAGACAGCATCAGCATGTAGGTAGGCAAGAAAAGCTGAACATTGAACTCTATGTACCAGACCTTTTTTCCTCTCACACTTTTTAAAGCAAACCACAAAAGCAAACCACAAAAGCAAACCACAAAAGCAGAGCAGAAGAAATAGCTTCCTTTTTCCCCATTGAATTCTCTCTATGACCGTTCCTGTTTAAAGAAAAAGACGAAAACGAGCAAGTAACAAAACGTAACTTTTTATGTATCTCCCATTCCCTTTTGTGTTTTTTGTTCCACCACCCAAGAATTTTCTCCAAAGTCCCTTCCCAAGAAAACCCACAACAGATTGCCATTCCCACTTTTCCATGGCAGGGTAATGAGTGAGGAGAGAGCAGTGTGTAAAAGAAAAAAGTAAAGCAATCCAGCCGTGTAAAACATAAGAGGGTAGTAACGAGAAAAGAAAACCGAAATTCAACGACCATCAAATCAACCGTACCGAGTAAAAAGCAAGCGAGACAATAAAAACACCCAATTTTGCGTCCAATGCATTACCCATTCTCCAAGAAGCATAAAGGACAATAGGGGGGGGCGGCCGCCCCCCCCCCCCCCCGCGCGCGGGAGGGGGGTGGGGGAGGGGTGTTGGTGTGGGGTGGGTGTGTGTGTTTGGTTGGTGGGGGGGTGGA